>NC_047090.1:150672532-150981519 GCF_902459505.1 Geotrypetes seraphini
GGGGGCAGGACCGGTTTAGTTTTTGGCTTGGGTTTCTGCTGAAATTTATTTTGGTCACAGAAAGATTTGGTTTTAGCAGACACCAAAGATCCTGTTTTCAGTTGGCCTCTACTGGAAGTGACATGTATGCCTCTCAAACACCCACCCTGTGACAAGGCATGGCATTTAGGAGAAGTACTCTATTGCATTATATCGCATCAAGTTTCAGATTTATTGAACTTGATTAATTGTCTAGAGATAAACTTTCAAGGTGAAGTACAAACAAAAATAACAACAAAAACTATAGGTCTGAAAAGAACGCCAATATCAATATAGGATAGAAGAGAAAAAGATACTGCCTACTCATTGTGGCTCCAGACTCCAGCTTATGGTCCCGATACAACTAAACCAAATGTATGAGCAACTAGTTCAAGGGTCAACAGTAAATGCTTCCTGAAACAGAACGTTTTAAGTAATTTCTTGAAAAGAGACAGGGAGGGCTCTGAACGCAGGAACACTGGAAGCTGGTTCCAGAGCTCAGGGCCCTTTACGTTAAACGTGGATGTCCACTAAGTTGTCAAGGAGACCTCGTGGAAAGATGGCACCATCAACAAATGCTGCTGGGCAAAATGAAGGGATTGAGGAGTATACGTGATTCAACATTGGGATAGAAAATCTGGAAGGCCAGTATGAGAAATCTTGTATCACATCTCAAGACTCCCAAGGGAAGCAATCATGTCACCGTGAAATGACCAGTGAAAGAGCGGGCTTGCTCCAGGTTTCCATTGGTGAACATGCAAACAGTGATGTAAAAGAGTCCCCCCCACCACTACCAATTCCTCCTCTTATTTCATATACCTCATATATAGCACAGTTACTTACCGTAACAGGTGTATCCAGGGACAGCAGGCATATATTCTCACATGTGGGTGACGTCATCTACGGAGCCCCAGCGCGGACAGCTTTTCAAGCAAACTTGCTAGAAGTTTCAAGTTTGCACACTGCACCACGCATGTGCTAGCCTTCTTGCCCACTAGAGGGCGCATCCCCACCTCGTGGTCCTCAGTTCCATATCATAGCAAAGAAAGCCATCCCCGGGGAGGTGGGCGGGTTGTGAGAATATATGCCTGCTGTCCCTGGATAACACCTGTTACGGTAAGTAACTGTGCTTTATCCCAGGACAAGCAGGCATGATATTCTCACATGTGGGTGACCTCCAAGCCAACCAAAAAAGGGCAGGTGGGAGGATGGCAAATTATGAAAACAGATTACGTAACACCGACTGGCCAAACCGGCCGTCGCTTCTGGACAAAGTGTCCAGACAGTAGTGGGAGGTGAACGTATGAACCGAAGACCAAGTGGCAGCTTTACAAATATCCTCCATAGGCGTAGAACGGAGGAAAGCCACAGAAGCTGCCATCGTCCGGACTTTATGACCCGTAACACGACCCGCAAGCGGGAGACCAGCCTGAGCGTAGCAAAAAGAAATACAAGCAGCTAACCAGTTGGACAAGGTGCGCTTTGAAACCGGGTGTCCCAAACGATTAGGATCAAAGGACAAAAATAATTGAGTAACCTTCCGATGAGACTTGGTACGTTGGAGATAAAATGCCAACGCCCTCTTACAGTCAAGGGTATGAAGCGCCGCCTCACCAGGATGAGAATGGGGCTTCGGAAAAAACACCGGAAGGACAATAGACTGATTGAGGTGGAAATCAGACACAACTTTAGGTAAAAATTTGGGATGGGTGCGGAGAACCACCTTATCATGATGAAACACCGTGAAAGGAGGATCCGCCACCAAAGACTGTAGTTCACTAATTCTACGAGCAGACGTGAGTGCAATCAAAAAGACTACTTTCCAAGTAAGAAACTTAAGGTGCGACTTGTCGATGGGCTCAAAGGGAGGCTTCATAAGCTGAGCCAAGACCACATTAAGATCCCACACCACCGGAGGAGGTTTCAGAGGAGGATGGATATTCACTAGCCCCTTCATGAAACGCGTCACCAGAGGATGAAGAGAGAGAGAACGACCCTCAAGATGCCGATGGAATGCAGCAATGGCACTGAGATGTACCCGAATGGAAGTCGTTTTCAGGCCAGACTCAGACAAATGCAAAAGATACTCCAGAACCGAAGCCACAGGCACCGAAACTGGTTCCAGACTATTCAAAGAACACCAGGATGTAAACCTGGTCCATTTCTGAGTATAGCAAAGCCGAGTCGAGACCTTACGCGAGGCCTCCAAAACGTCCCTCACGGCCCGAGACACCGGAATCGAAGTCAGGGGGAGAGAAACCAAGCAGTCAGATGTAAAGACTGAAGATTGGGATGCAACAGCGAACCCCGACTCTGAGACAGCAGAGAGGGAAACACCGGCAGAAGCAGAGGTTCCCTGGTACTGAGTTGAAGAAGAAGGGAGAACCAGGGCTGCCTGGCCCAACGAGGCGCAATGAGGATCATGGAGGCTCCGGTCGATCTGAGATGAACCAGCGTTCTCAAAATCAGAGGAAACGGCGGAAACGCATAAAGGAACCTCCCCTCCCATTCGAGGAGGAAGGCATCCGCCTCGAGACGATCCGGAGAGTAAATCCGAGAGCAATAGAGGGGTAGCTTGCGAGTCTCCGGAGAGGCAAACAGATCCACCTGAGGAGTACCCCAGCGGTCGAAAACCTCGCGAAGTACTCGGGAGTTCAGAGACCATTCGTGCGGCTGGAGAAGACGACTGAGTTTGTCGGCCAGCTGATTCTGCTCTCCCTGAATGTACACCGCCCGCAGGAACATGTTCTGGGAGATCGCCCAGTCCCAAAGGCGGAGGGCCTCTTGACACAGAGGCCAAGAGCCTGTACCCCCCTGTTTGTTTACATAGTACATCGCTACCTGGTTGTCCGTCCGCACGAGTACCACCTGGTCGCGTAGTAGGTGGACAAAAGCTCGCGCAGCTAGAAAAATGGCGCGAAGCTCCAGCACATTGATGTGGCACCGACGATCCTCGGCCGACCACAGACCTTGCGTCCTCAGACCATCCAGGTGCGCTCCCCACACATACTCGGAGGAGTCCGTCGTCAAGACCTTGGTGTGAGGAGGAACGAGAAACAGCAAACCCCCTGACAAATTGGAAGAGACGGTCCACCAACGGAGCGATCGACGTAAACAAGGAGTCACTGCTATCCGGGAGGACACCGGATCGCGATCCTGTCGCCACTGCGACGCCAGAGTCCATTGCGCGATTCTCAAGTGCAGGCGAGCGAACGGCGTAACGTGAACCGTCGACGCCATGTGGCCCAGCAAAACCATCATGTGCTGGGCCGACATTTGCGATTGCCCTTGACAATGGCGACTCCACCGAAGCAGAGTCTCCCGTCGAGGCGGGGGGAGAAAAGCGCGGAGGCGAACCGTGTCCAGCACGGCTCCAATGAACTGGAGAGACTGCGCCGGACGCAACTGAGACTTGGGGAAGTTTACTTCGAACCCCAGGTCCTGCAAAAGACTGATAGTCTGTCGGGTCGCTAAGATAACCCCCTCCCTGGACGGGGCCTTGATCAGCCAATCGTCCAGATAGGGAAAGACCTGCAGACCCCACGAGCGCAGGGCCGCCGCCACCACCACCATACACTTGGTGAATACCCGAGGGGAAGATGACAGCCCGAAGGGAAGAACCCGATACTGCAGGTGCAAATCCCCGACCTGAAAACGCAAGAACTTGCGGCAAGCGGGATGCACCGGAACATGGGTGTAAGCTTCCTTCAAGTCCAGGGAGCACATCCAATCTCCCTCGTCCAAAAGTGGATAGAGAACCGGGAGCGATAACATACGGAACTTCTCCCGGACCAGGAACTTGTTGAGCTTCCGGAGGTCCAAAATGGGGCGCAAGTCCCCGGTCTTTTTTGGGACCAAAAAGTAACGGGAGTAAACCCCTGGCCCATCTGATCGCGAGGTACCACCTCGACCGCCCTGAGACTCAACAAGGCCCTGGCTTCCTCCAGGAGAAGGGCCAGCTGGTTCCGATTGGGAGGGCAAGCCCCGGGGGGCAAGTCCGGAGGCGGACAGGAGAAGTTTAGCGAATAGCCGTCTGAGATTATCCTGAGCACCCATGCGTCCGACGTGATCGCCGACCAGGCCCCGGCAAAGGCCGTCAGCCGACCCCCGATGGGGAGGGGGTGGCGCGATATTGCGGTGGGGGCCCGCCCCCAACCGCGTATCCCGTCAAAAGGACGGCGCGGCCTTGGCGGCCCCCTGCGCGGCAGGCTTAGAGGGGCCACCCCTACTCTGCTGGGGCTGTCTCCGAGGGGGCGGTCTGGAGAAGGCCGGTGTGGACTTCTGAGGGTACCTCCTCGGGGGCTGCCGGAAGGGACGCTGGGCAGGAGCCTTAGGCTTCGGCCGCACCAGAGAGGCCAGGGAGCGTTCCTGTTTAGACAGTCGCTCCGTCGCCGCATCCAGAGAGTCATCAAATAACTCCACCCCAACACAAGGTAAATTTGCCAGGCGTTCCTGCAAATTCGACTCCATCTCGAGGGTCCGAAGCCACGCCAGCCGGCGCATGGCCACTGCACAGGCGGACACCCTCGAGGCGAGTTCAAACGCATCATAAACTGCGTGGAATAAATATAGGCGCAGCTGGGTCAGATTCGAACTAAAGGTGGCGAACCGGTCCCTATGCGACTCCGGCATCACCTCACGGAAAGAGGGGAGGTCCTTCACCATCGTACGGAGGAAGGAAGAGTACGAAAAAGCATAGTTCAAGACCCTTGCAGCCATCAGAGAGTTCGCATAGAGACGACGGCCAAATTTGTCAAGGGTCCGGCCCTCCCTACTCGGCGGGACCGTCGCCGAGACCCTGGAGGGTTGCGATTTCTTGACCGCTGATTCCACTAGGAGTGAGGTATGGGAAAGTTGGCCCTTCTCAAACCCTTTGATGGGGAGGGTGCGATACTTAGACTCCATTTTGGAGGGGACCACCGCGACCGTCAAAGGAGCCTCAAGATTCCGCAGGAAGGTCTGACAGAGGACCTTGTTAATCGGAAGGCGCGGGGACTCCCTAGGAGGGGCAGGAAGATCCTGCTCCTCCAAGAACTCCTTGGTGTGAGTGGACCCTTCAGACAAGTCGACACCCAAAGCCGCCGCCATATCCTGTACAAACCTGGTAAAGGATGAGGGTTTTGCAGGAGGAGAGGGAGACCGTGACTTCCCGGCGGAGCCGAAGGGAGAGGCCTCATGAGAGTATCTGGGCTCCCTCCCCGACCCCGACCCCAACGAGGCACAGTCCTGCGACCTCGACGGAGTCGGAGACCGGGTGCGTCGGAAGGAACCCCTCGGGGATCCCCCCGGGGTCCGAGGCACCGAAGCCCGACCCTTCGGCCCCGGCGAGGAAGCCCGAGAGCTCTCCCTGGCCGGAGACCGGAACAAAATGGGGTTATCGACACGCAGGTCCCGCACCTGCAAGGCATCGGCCCCGGCCGGCGACGAGCGACCACGCCGCCGAGGCGAGGTCCGAGACCGCTTGGCCTTCCTCGGCTTGCGCCTCGCTCGAGACCTGCCCGAGGGCGATGAACCTCGCGAGGACCCCGAGGACGAAGATGAGATTCGTCGCACTCGGCGCACCTTGTCCTTCGGGCGCACGCTACGCTCCAGCGGATCCCGCGGAGCCGGGTCCGAGGGTACCGCCGAGGTCGCCTCGGGAGCCGAAGCCCCGGTACCCGAGGCCGAGGTCGCCAACTGCGGGGCCACCGAGGCCGAAGCAGCCGAGGCCGAAGTAGCCGAGGCCGAAGCCTGCTGCAGCTGGTCAATGGCCCCGGTGAGCTCCGAGGCGATTAACGCCCGGAGCAATTCTTGGAACACAGGGATTGACATTCCCTGTGGCAAGACCTGCCGCTGCTCCTCAGAGGGCGACCTCGGTCTCGAGTATTCCCTCGGGGCAGCGGACGCGGGCAACTTGGGTTTAACAGAGGCGGACCCGCCCGCCGACGAGCCCGAGGATGGCTTTTTGGACGATCCTGGAGCTGAGGAGGGAAGCGGAGACTTACCCGAGGCCTTGGGCTGTTTCGAAGGCATCGAGGCCCGAGGCGAAGCCGAGGGTGCCGAAGCTGAGGTCGATGCCGACGTCGAGGCCGAGGTCAAGGCCGGGGCCGAAGCCGAGGCCGAACTCGAGGCCTTCCCCGGAGGGGACTCGACAGAAAAAAGTTCCGCCATGCGGGCTTTGCGGCGTTTAAGTGCCCGCTTCTGGAAAGTGGCACACTTCTCGCAGGACGCTGTCGGGTGATGGGGCCCCAAACACCGCAAACAGCACCCGTGCGGGTCAGTAATTGAAAGAAGCCGTTCACAGCGCCCGCACTTTTTAAAGCCCGTTACGGGCCGGGACATGGGCCCAAAAGAGAGCCGGGAACAAGCGAGGTTCCTCGGCCACGGCTACCGGGAGCCCCCGGTAGCAACGGAACGAAAAAGATTTTTTTTTTTTTTTTTTTGAAAAAGAAGAAAATAAAGAAAGAAGAAGACAAAAAAACGCAGCGACCGTGCGAAAATCCCTACACAGCCGCGGCGACAGAAGGCACAATTAGCACAAATTTTCCACAGGGCTTCTGGCTCCGCGGATGAAAATGAACTGAGGACCACGAGGTGGGGATGCGCCCTCTAGTGGGCAAGAAGGCTAGCACATGCGTGGTGCAGTGTGCAAACTTGAAACTTCTAGCAAGTTTGCTTGAAAAGCTGTCCGCGCTGGGGCTCCGTAGATGACGTCACCCACATGTGAGAATATCATGCCTGCTTGTCCTGGGATAACATACTGAATGGTTTCTGATCTTTAAACAAAATACAACACTGTATTAGACAAAGGGTAACCTGAACAAACAGAATAACAGTTTTTAAATTATTATTTCATTTATTTAAGGAACAAAGTTATCCAACACCTACATCACCTGGGTGAAACAGTATCTTCCCCCTAATCTTAATAACTGGTTGCACCACCTGTAGCAACAGTAATTGCAACCATCACTTCCTATAATTTGGTATCAGTCTTTCACATCACTATTGAGGAATCTTAACCCACTCTTTTTTTGCAGAACTGCTTAAATTCAGGTTTTTGTGCATGAACTGCTCATTTTGGGTCCTGTCATAGCATCTCTGGTTCAAGTCAGAACACTGGCTCAGCCAATCCAAAACAACTCCTCAGTCAGATGTAGACTTGCTTTTGTGATCATTGTGTTGCTGAGTTACACAATTATGCTTCAGCTCATGAGCAGATGACCAGATATTGTTAAGAATGTTCTGATACTGTGCAAAGTTCATGGTTCCTTCAATAATAGAAAGTTCTTTTAGGTTTTGAGGCAGCAAAGCAACCTATCATCAAGTTACCATCACTATGTTTGACTGCTGGTATGATGTTCTTACTGTAGAATACTCTATTTCAGTGGTCTCAAACTCGGGGCCCGCCAGGTACTATTTTGAGGCCCTCGGTATGTTACCATTGTTCTGGAATGTTGCTCGCCTCACTGCTATAACCTCACGCAAGCGTTTTCCTAAGTCTGTACGCGATTGTGAGGTGGAGTGGAGATGACAATTGCATACAGACACAGGAAAGCGCTTGCGTGAGGTTACAACAGTGAGGCGGGCACCATTCCAGAACATAAGGTAACCATTGGAGGCAGTGCAGTTTGTGCGTGTGTACGTAATCTCATGAACTCACATGAAATTTGGCACCTCTCCTGGTGGTGATTGTTTGATGCAAGATGGCGGTTGTGTCCAGTGCTGGAGGAGGTGAGAGCTGAAGGCGGTTGCGGACACAACCACCGGACACTTAAGGCACAAGTTGGATATTGATTCTCCCCTCTACAAAAAAGCCTAGAGGACTACACAAAAATCTTGTCTCTTGCAATCAATATCTTAGATTAGAATCTAAATCCAATTTTGCATGAGGTAAAATTCTTTATAGTTTATAAATCTTTCCTTAATTGCTTCTGATAATTTCAGCTATACACAGCTGAAAGCAGTGCAACATGCAGAAAGTGAAAAACTATTTAAATTTCACTTTCTGCATGTTGTACTGCTTTCAGCTGTATATAGCTGAAATTATTTAGAAGCAATTAAGGAAAGATTTATAAACTATAAAGAGTTTTACCTCAAGCAAAGTTGTCATTTCTTTAATAAGACATTAACTATTTTTTCTGCGGCCCTCAAAGTACCTACAAATCCAAAATGTGGCCCTGCAAAGGGTTTGAGTTTGAGGCCGCTGCTCTATTTGTTTTACACCAGACAAAATAGGACCTGTGTTGCCCAAAGAGTTCCACTTTTGACTCATCTGTCCAAAGAGCATTATTCCAAAAGGCTTAGGGACCATCTAGGTGTGTTTTTACAAATGTGAGATGAGTATAGATGTTATTCTTCAATGCTACTTGCTACTCTCCCACAAATCCCATTACTGCCCAGTCTCTTTCTTATCGTGGAGGCATTAACACTAACTTTAGATGAGGCTAGAGAGACCTGAAGGTCTCTGGATGATGTTGTTCTGTAACTTCCTAGATGAATTGCTGCTGCACCCTTGTGGATCTTGCCATTATAAAAAAACAACTTAGAGCTTAGAACATAGGAGGAGACAAAACCCTGGCCAATTTGAAAAGAACAGTCAATATTCTACAAATCCAAAATAAACCAAGCCAAAATGAAATATTATACTACTTGATTCGAGAGAGCCAAAAACCCCTCAGCCCTCTACTCAATACTAAAATCTATAAACTCCTGACTTCATACACAAAACTCTCCAGATACTGACCTACCTACACCCCAAGAACTTGCATTCCATTTTTCCAATAAAGTTGATAATATTAGACAAAATTTGGCCACAATGAAATCATCAGCCCTAACTGTTGGCCCCACTGATTAGGCTCTCTTTTCCTCTAAATGTGCCCGATTTAATCTCTATAGTCTTAGAGAGATCGAACGATTCATTCAGAGTGTTAACACTAAGAATTCCCATGGTGAATCAATTTCTCGAATCTGTCATTAAGTATTTTTTCCCAGTATTCGCTCCCTTTATTCATTTATTGGTAACAAAGTTTTCAACAAAGTACTCTGCCCAAATTATGGAAAGAAGCAATCATTCGGCCAATCTTCAAAGATCATTAAATCAGTCCAGATGATAAATCAAACAACAGGCCCATTGTGAATATTCCATTTTTAGCAAAATTAACAGAAAAAGTAGTATTTATTCAAATTTCCAAATTCATAGAACATAAGCAATGCCTCTGCTGGATCAGACCAGAGGTCCATCATGCCCAGCAGTCCGCTCACACAGCGGCCCATCAGGTCCAGGACCTGTATAGTAATTGACCCTTCAATCCCCTTTTCCTTCAGAAAATCATCTAATCCCTTTTTAAAACCCAATAGCATACTCTGTTCTATCACTCCCTCTGGAAGCGTATTCCAGGTGTCCACTATCCTTTGGGTGAAGAAGAATTTCCTAGCATTGGTTCTGAATCTGTCCCCTCTCAATTTTTCTGAATGTCCTCTTGTTCTTGAAGTTTCTGAAAGTTTGAAGAATCTGTCCCTCTCCACTTTCTCTATGTCCTTCATGATCTTGTAAGTCTCTATCATATCCTGTACCCTAACCAGACTGGCTTCAGACAACACCATTCTACTGAACATTCATTAATAGGTATGTCAATGGTTATTCACTATCATCTGGACCACCATAAATCTGTTCTTTTAATCTCCCTTGACCTCTCCTTAGCATTCGACACGGTCGATCATGATCTTCTTCTCGAACGACTGGAAACTATAGGCATCACCGATCAGGTTCTAGCTTGGTTTCGCTCCTATTTTACTACTTGATCTTCGTTAGTTTCCTTTAACAATACTGTCTCAGAAAAACTCACCACAAATTTCGGAATTCCCCAAGGGTCTATTCTTTCACCCCTTCTGTTTAACATCTTTCTGGCTCCCTTGATGACTCTCTGTCAATCTATAGGATTCAATGCGTTTGCTTATGCAGACGACATCCAACTTCTCCACTCTCTAGACCCTGAAAACCCATCAGAAATTCAATCTATTAATCAGAAACTTAGCCAAATTCATCACTGGCTTGATTCAAATTGGTTGGCGCATAACGTCAACAAATCCAACATCATAATTTTCCCTTCGAGCGAAGGATTTAAACTCCTTCATCCCATTACTTTGGTTGGCTCTACCCTTCGAGCTGTTACTTCTATAAAGATATTAGGGGTTATTTTTGATCATAAACTATCCTTCCATGAGCATATTAGCAGCGTAGTCAAATCCACATTTTTCAGACTACAACAAATCCGCTCAGTTTCCAAATGGTTAGAATCCAAATCACTTAACATACTAATCCACTCACTGGTAATTTCCAGAATTGATTACTGCAACGCTCTGTTTTCTGGAATCCCCGTCAAAGAAATTAGGCATCTGCAACTCATCCAAAATGCCTCTATTAGACTCATATGGAAAGCAAAGAAATTTGATCATATTTCACCACTTCTTAAAAAATCTCATTGGCTCCTGGTGGCACATAGAATATCTCTACAAGATATGTTTACCAACTCTTAAATCAATAATTTATAAATCCCCTTCTTTTATTGACAGAGTTTTAATACCCTAAGTCCCCACCCGATCACTCAGCTCTAACGATCAACATTTGCTGGTTTTTCCCTCCCTTAAAGCCATTAGAGAAACTGGGCCTTTTCTCCCTCGAGCAGATGAGATTGAGAGGGGACATGATAGAAACATTCAAGGTACTGAAGGGAATTGACTTAGTAGATAAGGACAGGTTGTTCACCCTCTCCAAGGTAGGGAGAACGAGAGGGCACTCTCTAAAATTGAAAGGGGAAAGATTCCGTACGAATATAAGAAAGTTCTTCTTCACTCAGAGAGTGATAGAAAACTGGAACGCTCTTCCAGAGTCTGTCGTAGGAGAAAACACACTCCATGGATTCAAGACAAAGTTAGACAAGTTCCTGCTGAACCAGAACGTATGCATGTAGAGTTAGTCTCAGTTAGGGCGCTGGTCTTTGACCAAGGGCCACCGCTTGAGCTGATTGTTGGGCACGATGGACCACTGGTTTGACCCAACAGTGGCAATTCTTATGTTCTTAGTACACGGCAACAATATATTTTTTCAGTAGTCGCTCCGCAATTATGGAATTCCCTCCCAATACACATAAGAGAGGAACGTCTTATTGATAGGTTTAAAAGCAAATTAAAATGCTTTCTTTTTAAAGAAGCTTTTGACTGCTAGTTTTTTATAGCTAAGATACACCTTCTAATTCCAGCCTTGATCTTAAATTTCCATCTTTTTACCCCTCCCTATTTTACTATCATTCACTGTATTATCTCCCCCATTTCTCTTTTGGTCCTGTTTATGTTCAGTGTTCTGTCTATGTTATTTATACTGAACCCTTGTATTTGTATTATTATATTTTTTAAGATTTGTTCATAGCTTTGTATTACGATTAAGCGATTCATCAAATTTTAAATAAACCTTGAAACTTGAAGTAATTTTGGCAGGCCGGCCACTCCTAGGAAGATTCACTGCTGTTCCAAGTCTTCTCCATTTAGAAATAATGGTTTTCAATGTGGTTCAAAGGAACCTAGAGCTTGAGAAATGGCTTTGTAACCCTTTTTGGACTGATACTTATCAACAACCTTTTTTTTTTCCATCTCTTCTGGAATTTCCTTTCATCATGGCATAGTGTCCTTATAGAAGCATTGAGGCAACTACTTCTCTCTATACCAGTAGTCTCAAACTTGTGCCCCGGGGGGGCCACATGTGGCCCGTCAGGTACTATTTTGAGGCCCTCGGTATGTTTATCATAATCACAAAAGTAAAATAAAACAGTTCTTGATCATATGTCTCTTTAGCTATAAATTACAATATTATTATTAAGACTTAGCCAAAAGGAAAGATTTATAAACTATAAAGAGTTTTATCTCATGCAAAAGCACAGTTACTTACCGTAACAGGTGTTATCCAGGGACAGCAGGCAGATATTCTTAACACATGGGTGACGTCACCGACGGAGCCCTCGGTACGGACCTTTTTAACTAGAAGTTTCTAGTTGGCCGCACCGCGCGTGCGCGAGTGCCTTCCCGCCCGACGGAGGAGTGCGTGGTCCCCAGTTAGGATAAGCCAGCTAAGAAGCCAACCCGGGGAGGTGGGTGGGACGTAAGAATATCTGCCTGCTGTCCCTGGATAACACCTGTTACGGTAAGTAACTGTGCTTTATCCCAGGACAAGCAGGCAGCATATTCTTAACACATGGGTGACCTCCAAGCTAACAAAGAGGGAGGTGGGATGGTTGGCCATTAGGAAAATAAATTTTGTAACACAGATTGGCCGAAGTGTCCATCCCGTCTGGAGAACGCATCCAGACAGTAGTGAGTAGTGAACGTGTGAACTGAGGACCAAGTGGCCGCCTTGCAGATTTCCTCGATGGGCGTGGAGCGGAGGAAAGCCACAGAAGCAGCCATAGCTCGGACTCTGTGGGCCGTGACAGTTCCTTCCAGTGAGAGACCGGCCCGAGCGTAGCAGAAAGCAATACAGGCAGCAAGCCAATTTGAAAGTGTCCGTTTGGAGACAGGACGACCCAAACGGTTGGGGTCGAAAGACAAAAAGAGCTGAGGGGCAGTTCGGTGAGCTCTGGTACGATCAAGATAGTAAGCAAGGGCACGCTTACAATCCAGCGTGTGCAACGCCTGTTCCCCAGGATGCGAGTGAGGCTTAGGGAAGAAGACGGGCAGCACAATGGACTGGTTGAGGTGAAAAGCTGAGACCACCTTGGGAAGGAATTTAGGGTGGGTACGCAGAACAACCTTGTCATGGTGAAAAACAGTGAAAGGTGGGTCGGCAACCAGTGCATGCAGTTCGCTAACCCTCCTGGCAGAGGTGATGGCAATTAGGAAAAGCACCTTCCAGGTAAGAAGCCTGAGAGAAGATGTGGCAAGAGGCTCAAACGGAGGTTTCATGAGAGCTGAGAGAACCACATTCAGGTCCCAGACGACAGGAGGAGGTTTGAGAGGCGGTTTGATGTTGAAGAGTCCTCTCATGAATCTGGAAACCAGAGGATGAGCCGTGAGGGGTTTTCCGAGAATAGGCTCATGAAACGCAGTGATGGCACTGAGGTGGACTCTGATGGAGGTAGTTTTGAGGCCAGCGTTGGACAGTGAGAGCAAATATTCCAAGACAGTTTCCACCGCTAAGGAGGTGGGTTCTTGATGATGCCGGAGACACCAGGAGGAAAATCTGGTCCACTTCTGATGGTAACATTGGAGAGTGGCCGGTTTCCTGGAAGCGTCCAAAATGAGGCGGACCGGTTGAGATAGATTCTCCGGAGAGGTCAGCCCGAGAGAAACCAAGCTGTCAGGTGGAGCGAAGACAGATTGGGATGTAGCAGAGACTGATGCTGTTGCGTAAGTAGAGTAGGAAACACAGGAAGTAGAATGGGTTCCCTGGAGCTGAGCTGGAGCAGGAGTGAGAACCAGTGTTGGCGAGGCCACCGAGGTGCGATAAGAATCATGGTGGCGTGGTCTTTGCGGAGTTTGGACAAGGTCCGCAACATCAGAGGAAGTGGAGGGAAGGCATACAGGAACCGATCCCTCCAATCGAGCAGGAATGCATCCGGGGCCAGACGGTGAGGAGAGAAGAGTCTGGAGCAGAATTGGGGCAGCTGATGATTGTGAGGTGCTGCAAAGAGGTCCACCTGCGGAGTGCCCCATCGAGCAAAGATGGAGAGCAGAGTCGGAGGGTCCAACGTCCACTCGTGGGGTTGAAGGATGCGACTGAGATTGTCGGCCAGAGAGTTCTGTTCGCCCTGGATATAGACCGCCCTGAGAAAGAGATTGCGGTCCGTGGCCCAGGTCCAGATGCGCAGAGCCTCCAAACAAAGGGGGCGAGATCCGGTGCCGCCTTGCTTGTTTATGTAGTACATGGCGACTTGATTGTCTGTGCACAGGAGGAGGACTTGAGGGCAGAGAAGATGTTGGAAAGCCTTGAGGGCGTAGAACATTGCTCTGAGTTCCAGGAAATTTATGTGATGACGACGCTCCTGTGGGGTCCAAAGTCCCTGGGTGCGTAGATCTCCTAGGTGAGCTCCCCACGCGTAGGGGGACGCATCGGTGGTGATGATCATAGAGTGGGGGGGCAGATGAAAAAGTAGACCCCTGGAAAGATTTGAGGAGTTCAACCACCATTGGAGAGATTGCTGAAGAGATGATGTCACAGAGATGGGATGAGAAAGAAGATCTGTAGTCTGTGACCATTGGTTGGCGAGAGTCCACTGAGGCGTACGAAGGTGGAGACGTGCCAGAGGAAGGACATGCACCGTCGAGGCCATGTGACCCAGTAGGACCATCATCTGTCGGGCAGGGATGGAAGGGTGCATGAGTACCTGACGGCAGAGATGGAGCAGGGTCCGCTGGCGATCGGAGGGGAGAAAGGCCCTCATTAGTGTGGTGTCCAGAACTGCTCCAATGAATTGAAGTCGCTGGGTGGGAAGCAAGTGCGACTTGGGGTAGTTGATCTCGAACCCCAGGAGGTGGAGGAGAGAGATGGTGTGATGAGTGGCTTGTAGCACGAGTTGAGATGAAGGTGCTTTCACCAACCAATCGTCCAAGTAGGGGAACACCTGGAGGTTGTGAGACCTGAGGAAGGCCGCTACCACTATAAGGCACTTGGTGAAGACCCTGGGTGAGGAAGCTAGGCCGAACGGTAGCACCTTGTACTGATAGTGGTGGTGCAGTACCTGGAACCGTAGGTAGCGGCGAGAATTCTGATTGATGGAGATGTGAGTGTAGGCCTCTTTGAGGTCCAGGGAACATTGCCAGTCGTGTTGAGAAAGAAGAGGGTAAAGCGTGGCAAGGGAGAGCATTCTGAACTTCTCCTTGACTAGACACTTGTTGAGGTCCCTGAGATCGAGAATGGGACGGAGGTCTCCCGTCTTTTTGGGGACCAGGAAGTAGCGGGAGTAGAATCCCTGACCCCTTTGATCTGGAGGTACTTCTTCGATGGCATTGAGAAGGAGGAGGGATTGAACCTCCCTCAGGAGGAGGGGGGCTTGAGATGAGTGTGAAGCAGACTCTACGGGAAGGTTGTCCGGAGGTAGAGTCTGGAAGTTGAGAGAGTAGCCGTGGCGGATGATGTTGAGGACCCACTGGTCTGACGTGATAACTTCCCAACGGCTGGAGAAAATGGTGAGACGACCTCCGATGGGTTGTGGAAGAGGTAGCAAGGGTGGATGACTGGCTATGCCCTGGAGAGAAGAGTCAAAAGGGCTGAGATTGTTTAACAGGCTGAGAAGGCTTAGAGGGTTGAGTGGCCTGAGATCGAGCCTGAGCATGATGTTGCTGTTGACGGGGTCGCCGAGATTGCTGGGGAGGCGGGTTGAGTGGTCTGGCTGAGAACCTCCGTTGATAAGATGTTTGTGGCCGATAAGGTCGGGCAGGCGGTGCCTTCTTTTTCGGCTTGATCAGGGTGTCCCACCTGGTCTCATGGGCAGAGAGTTTCTGGGTGGTGGAATCCAGTGACTCTCCAAAAAGCTCATCCCCGAGACAGGGGGCGTTGGCCAGACGATCCTGGTGGTTGATGTCCAGGTCGGAGACTCTGAGCCAGGCCAAGCGACGCATGGCTACGGCCATGGCAGAGGCCCGAGAGGTGAGCTCGAAGGAGTCGTATATCGAGCGGACCATATACTTGCGCATTTGGAGAAGGCCAGAGATGTGCTGTTGGAATAGCGGGACCTTGCGCTCAGGAAGGTACTTTTGGAGGGCAGACAGTTGTTGGACCAAATGTTTCAGATAGAAGGAAAAATGGAAGGAATAGTTGTTTGCCCTGTTTGCAAGCATGGCATTCTGGTAAAGCCTCTTGCCAAACTTGTCCATGGTTTTACCTTCTCTGCCAGGAGGGGTAGAGGCATAGACACTGGAGCCCTGAGTCTTTTTTAAGGTGGATTCAACCAGAAGGGACTCATGGGGCAATTGAGATTTGTCGAATCCAGGAATGGGAATGACACGGTAAAGGTTGTCCAGTTTACGGGGGGCTCCCGGTACCGTGAGGGGATTTTCTAAGTTTTTGTAGAAAGTTTCCCGTAGAATGTCATGTACGGGAAGCTTGAGGAACTCCTTAGGAGGTTGCTCAAAGTCTAGAGCCTCTAGAAAGGCTTGAGACTTTTTTGAGTCCGATTCCAGAGGAAGGGACAGGGCAGCAGACATTTCTCTCAGAAATTTAGAAAATGAGGACTGCTCTGGTTTAGAGGTGGCATCGGGTGCCGATGGTTCCTCATCAGATGAGGAGGGATCCTCCTCGGTACCGAGAGGAGTTTCCTCCCATAAGTCAGGGTCCCTGACTTCTTGTGCATGTCGAGACACCGGGGTGGAGGGCGCGGTATGGCGAGTTTTGGACAAGGACTTTCCAGAGCGCACCGAAACGGTACCAGGGGAGGACGACCGGCGTCTATCTCGGTCCCGAGAAGAATGCCGTGCCGCCTGGTGTCGAGGAGGATCCAATGTGGCCTGAGAATGAACCACCGGATCGCCCTGAAGTTGTTGGGCCGAAAGGATCGGCATGGATGTGTTCACCGGTACCGAAGGGGTGGACACCGGAGGCTCGGTACGGGGCTCGGGCCGGTCTGGTACCGGAAGGAGCGGTGCCAGAATAGTGGGCAACAGTTGTTCAAGTTGTTTCTTCAACTGTTCTTGGAGTTGAGCCTTTAAGATGGCCGAGATACGGTCATCTAGGGGTGGCATCGGAACCGCTTTCTTTTTCTTCGGTTCCTTAGATGCCGCTCCACGCCCCGGCGATGAGGAGGCCGATGACGAGGCACTCACCGAGATCGGGGCGGAGCGTTTGCGGGACCGGTGCGATGCCGGTAGGGACGGTGTCGCCACCGTAGCTGGAGGGCGCTCGAGGGAAGAGGAAGGCTTCTTAGCCGGCTTACCTGGCGCCAGTGACGCCGATGCGGGGTCGGTCGGTGTCGAGGACGACGGTGCCGATTTTTGAGGTACCGCTGTTGAAGGTGAGGAGTCCATCGCCGACTCGGTGCCGAAGAGGAGAGTTTGCTGAATTCTTCGGTTTTTAAGGGTTCTTTTTTGAAGAGTAGCACAGCGGGTGCAGGAGTCCGCCCGATGCTCCGGACCCAGACACTGCAAACACCAATTGTGTGGGTCAGTAATGGAGATCGGGCGTGCACACCGCTGGCACTTCTTAAAACCGACCTGCGGGGGCATGAAGGGGAAGATAGCCTCCGCAAAATCGAAGCCCGAGGCCTGTATACTGGCAACAGGCCCCGCCGGGGCAAAAACGAAAGAAAAAAGGGAAAAAAGCAAAGTTGTTTTTTTTTTTTTTTTTGCAAATCAAAGAAAAATAAACCCGAAGGTAAAGAAAGAAAAAATAAGGAAAAAAGCGCGAGCGGGAAGGCAAAAAAGTGGTTTCAACGGCCGTTGAAAAAACACACGCGTCTTCTTCGCTCCGCGGAAACGAAGAAACTGGGGACCACGCACTCCTCCGTCGGGCGGGAAGGCACTCGCGCACGCGCGGTGCGGCCAACTAGAAACTTCTAGTTAAAAAGGTCCGTACCGAGGGCTCCGTCGGTGACGTCACCCATGTGTTAAGAATATGCTGCCTGCTTGTCCTGGGATAAACTGTAATTTCTTTAAGACATTAACTATTTTTTTCTGAGGCCCTCCAAGTACCTACAAATCCAAAATGTGGCCCTGAAAAGAGTTTGAGTTTGAGACCACTGCTCTATACATAGTGAGGTTTAGACTCAAACAGGGCTGGCTGCAATCAAGCTTGGCTGTGTTCAATTAGCTGAATCAAATTTTCAATTAAATTTGATTGAGCAATTAGGGGGCAGTTACTTTTTTCACATGGGTGATATGGATATTGGATAACTTTGTTCTTTAAATAAATGAAGTCATTTTCACCCCCTTTTACTAAACTGCTCAGAGTTCCTATGAGCGTCGGGAGCAGCGCAGAGCATTCAGCGCGGCTCCCTGCGCTTATAATCGCTGTCGCGGTTTACGGTTTAGTAAAAGGGGGGGGGGTTTAAAAATGTGTTTATTCAAGTTTTCTCTGATACAGTATTATATTTTGTTTAAATATCAGAAACCATTCAGTGTGATATATGCAATAAGAACGGAAATCAGGAGAGGAAAAAGTTTCACATCACTGTATTCTGTCCAAGTGACTCTGTTAAGAGCTAGTTCCAATAAGACTCTTCACTGAATTCCTCCTTTCTTATGTGTTTTCCTGTCTTTGATTTACAATGAAGTACCACATGTGAAAGTTGTCTCAGCAAGCCCAGTTCTGTGGATAGCAAGAACCCAGCCACAGATGGACTCAAACTTTTTCTTTTTTTTAAATACATATTTGTGCCAAATAGCTAGCCTTTATTATACATTGCTCTGTGGTAATAGCACCTTTTCATCATGTATAAATGTGCAACACGCAACAATTATATACCTTAAAGCAGTACTGATTTATCCGACTTACACAGGCTTGCTTCATTATGTGACGCAGCATGGTAAAGACACAGGCAAGAGAAGTTCTTAAAAATGAAAAACCTACTGCAGGTTCTAAAGAATACGATTTATGTACGCTGAAGTATTATAGTTAGAACTATTAAAATGAATTTCAGAGGTACGCTCTCTAAAATCTATGCGAAGGTTCATGTCTGTGTCGATTTAAAGAAAAAGTTCTAGCCCTACCTGGTCTGGTGAATGAATATCATTTTGAAGTAATTTGAAAAAGCAGCGAGCACGGCTCGGTGTGCTTTGAAGTAGACATCTCCGATAGCAACGGTGCAATCGCAGAGGAAGCCAAACTCGCGCTGCATATTCAGCTGCTGCAGCAGGATCAGACTGTGCTTGGCCATGTCCATTGTACCCTGCCAAAAGAAAAAAATCCCCACACCGCAGGTCACTCTTAGAGACAGATAAAGCTGAAATATTAGTACTTTTCTCGCAGAAGAAGAGAGGACAGGTACCCAGGAACTGCTATTACACCTCATCCATTTCCCACGTCACACTACTTTTTGTATTTAAAACTCTGCTGTATTAAGGAACTAATGCATATATCAATAAAGGTTGAGAATCCATAGACGGTATATCAAAAATAAAGAAACTTGCAACTTGATATTCATTATGCAAAGCAACCATAACAACAGGGTTTTTAGAAAAAACATTTTTATATTACATTTATTTAAGGCCCTTTTATGAAGCCGCGTTAGGCTTTTTTTATCGTTGGCCATGGCAGTATTATTTCCAACGCTCATAGGAAGTCTATTACCATCGGAGCTTTTACTACCGCGGCCAGTGATAAAAAAGCCTAACACGGCTTCATAAAACATAGAATAGAAAACATGACGGCAGATAAAGGCCAAATGGCCCATCTAGTCTGCCCATCCACAGTAACCATTATTTATTTCTCTCTCCGAGAGATGCCGCGTGCCTATCCCAGGCCCTCTTGAATTCAGACACAGAATCTGCTTCCACCACCTCTTCCGGGAGACTGTTCCACGCATCTACCACCCTTTCCGTAAAAAAAGAAAAGGGGATGGGGGGCTATATTTGTTATACCACAAATTCTGCACTGGGCATAGACAAGAACTGCAATTTGTGGATAAAAAAAAATAGCATAGGAAAGAACGCCAATATGTAGGTAGGAAAATAGCGTATCGCTCATTCAGTTCCTATTTTATACATCTGAAACCCCCTCCCCATCTTCCTGGAAATCACTGTTCTTTTGATCCTAGTGATCCTCACTCCCACTCCAGCTACTTAAGTGCAGAACTTTTTGGGGGGCCAGGGTATGCAAACCAAACCAGTATGCCATGGGGGGGGGGGGTGCAATCCTCCCCAGGTGCCATGTTGGTTGGGGGACTGGTGCCCCTCCTCCTCCTCTCTGCCCTGCCTCTTCCCCCCTCCTTGTCCCTTCCTTTCCCCCAGCACCTCTAGTTTTCACCGCCACGAGCAACAACTTTAACATGCTCCTCGCAACTGCGCCATCTCTCACGCCGACGTCACTCCCCAGTGCCGTGCATACAAAAAGTTAACATTGGTGGAAGAGACGACGGAGTCGTGAGGAGCACACTGAAGCTCTTGTTGATTGTGGTGGTGAACAACTAGAGGTACGGGAGACGGGCGCATGCGGCAGGGGGGATTGGGGAAGGAGCTGGGGGGGCGCCTCTCAGCTTCACGCCACTATCAGCATGTACACAAAAAAAATCAGATATCTTCAGTGTTGCATGATGGTCAAAAATATCCACGGCCTCTCCCCTTTCTTTCCTCCCTTCTTGGTGCTATGCAACACCCCCTGCACTGGCATGCAAAGCATTTATGGTGGGGGGGTAGGGGAGGAAGGCAAACAGCATGCCACTGCCTGTTGTAAAACAGGTCCAGGATTTCGTGTGAAATTCTTCCATGTCCAGCAGCAGTAATGTTTCACATGTTCTCCACATGCCTCAATAATGCCAAAGCCATTTGCCCATCCCCCCAGCACAGCATTAGACATCCCAAATTAGCTAGTGTATTTGATTACATACTCGGGCATAGCATCCATCCTTGTCCCTCTAGCACCGGAATCCTCTTCCCGAAGCTTCCATCTCCAGCCTTACTGGGTCCCAGGGAGCAAGAGCAATGTTCACTCCTCTCCAGTGCATGCAGCCCTAGAGGTCTTAAAATGGTGGCTGCAATCATTCTAGTAAGAAGGAATCTCATTATGTTATTGCTTGCGGTCAGTTTGCTAAATTAGAGCAATAGGTCCTTATACGAATATTGCTATTGCTCCTAGTAGACACTGGGGACCCCCTTAGGGATGGGTTGTGAGGAGAGGGATTCATTTGAAGATGGAGGGATCAGCTGCTGTGCTGGGGAAAGATGATGTGCTGGTGTGTGTTGGGGGAGGGGGGTAGTGATGAGGAGGTTTTTGTATCTGGGAGGATCAGAGGCCAGGGCTATATTGCTTGGGGAGAGGGGGAGAGCTCGTTCTAGAGCTTGCGAATAATACCTTTTCCTAAAGCAGGAACTTATGTATGCCTCAGGGCAGGTGTAAATGCAGACATCTAGAATTTTTTTTCCTCCATGTGGCTTTATCTTGTAAAATGAAGAATCTAACTGATAACGCTATGTTACAGTAAACACCTCACATCCCTATTGGGGTCCCAGATTCTCAAAACTTTAATGCTATTGCTAAACTCTTTTCTTGCGGTTTAGCCTGTACGCAGTTTAGCGGCAGATTATCAAAAGGGATTATCTCTGTCTTTAGCGAGGTTTCTAGCAGTCTCCAACACTGACATGCAAATGGGCTCAACTTTGAAATGAGCCCTCTGGTGGATTCTTAAAAAATGTCGAACCATTTTCAGAAAGCGGCGTGAGAAAAATAAGCGACTGGTCCAGGGGTGCTGGTCAGTGTCAGAGACTGCTAGAAAGCCCCTGCATCAGTAAACAACCCCTCTCCCCAGCAGCTTGAGAGATGCCCACACTCTCCCGCTGCCCTATAATCCCAGCCGCGACCCCCCCTCTTCAGTAAGAGAGATGCCTACACTCTCCCACTGCCCTAAAATCCCAGCCACGACTTGACCTCCTCCCCCTTCAGTGGGAGAAATGCCCACTCTCCCGCTGCCATAAAATCCCCGCTGTGACCTGACCCCCTCCCCCTACAGCGGGAGAGATTACATTACATTAGAGATTTCTATTCCGCCTGTGCCTTGCGGTTCTAAGCGAATTACAAAATTGGGTGAAAACTGGACATTTCCAGGGAGTTTACATATCAGGTATAAAACATATATATAACAAGTTTACATAACAATAGCAATACATACAAATTAGGAAGATTATTACATAATGTTGAGGGACGGAATATTCTGGTTACAGATGGAGGTTGTTTACATAGTGATAAGGGAAGCAATATTCTGATCCCGGGTGGAGGTTGTATTTTTAGGTTTCTGAGTATGATATTGGGGAAGGTTTGAAGAATTTGACTAGGGGATACTATAGGGGTGGTGTCAGCGGAGGGCCACTGACTCCTTCCCAGCTGCCTGCATCATCTAAAATGGGACTTCCCTTCCTCGGTGCATCTTGGGATGCACCAGGGAGAGGCTTAAGGCCCTGATTGGCCTGGATGCCTAAGGCCGCTCCTATCACCAGCAATGGGCACATGCAAATATAGCGAATCTTCGCTGCTGTCCGTCTATCTCATTTGCATGCGTGATTTTTTGAGAATGTCTCGCATTTTTAGATTCACTATCAAAATGGCTGTGTTAGCAGACCGTCCTTTTTAACGCAAGTTTTTGAGAAACCTGGCCTTTGTGATTTGCTTGTACAGTAAAACCTTGATTGCAAGTAACTTGGTTTGCAAGTGTTTTGCAAGACAAGCAAAACATTTTATTAAATTTTAACTTGATATAAAAGCAATGTCTTGCAAAACAAGTATATACAGTATACACACATCACAATTGAGCCGATGGTTCGTCTCTCTCTGACACTGCAAGAAGAGGATAAGCATTGTAAAAACACCAGAGCAAGCTTGGTCCCTTTTTAAGGACACAGTCTCTGAGACGCAAAATCTATATATACCGCGTACCAACAAGGGATCCAAGAGGAAAAAGAACAATGAACCAGCATGGCTCACTGTAGAGATGAAGGAAGCGATCAGAGACAAGAAAACTTTGTTTAAGGAATGGAAAAGGTCAAGAACGGATGAAAACTGGAATAAGCACAAACAACATCAATGCAGGTGCCCTAAGGTGGTAAAAGGGACCAACAGAGACTACGAGGAAAAAATAGCCAAGGAGGCGAAAAACTTCAAGCTGTTGTTTCGATATATTAAGGGGAAACGACCCACGAAGGAAGCAGTGGAACCACTGGATGACCATGGAATAAAGGGAGTGCTAAAGGAGGACAAAGCAATTGCCGACAAACTGAACATATATTTTGCGTCTGTATTTACCGGAACCAATTAGGCTATATACTGGAAGTGAAAATGGGAAACTGACAGGGTTAACTGTCAGTCTAGAAGAGGGTTGCAGGCAGATTGATAGGCTTAAGAGCGATAAATTCCTGGGATCGGATGGCATCCATCTGAGGGTAGCTAAACTGCTTCAACTAATAGCCAATCTGTCGATCAAATCAGGAAAGATTCCGGAAGACTGGCAGTTGGTGAATGTTACACCGATCTTCAAAAAAAGTTTGAGGGGAGATCAGGGAAACTACAGACCGGTGAGTCTGACCTCGGTACTGGGAAAGATGGTAGAGGCGCTGATAAAGGACCGCATCATTGATCACCTTGACGGACACGGTCTGATGAGGACCAGCCAGAACGGTTTCAGCAAAAGCAGATTTTGTTTGATGAATTTGCTGCACTTCTTCTAGGGAGTAAACAGGCAGATAGACAAGGGCGACCCAGTCGACATTGTATATCTGGATTTTCAGAAGGCATTCGACAAGGTTCCACATGAACGACTACTTTGGAAAATTGTGAGCTCTGGGTGAAATACTCACGTGGATTCGTCTGTCAACGAAATAACACGCTGGCACTTGATACACTTTTTAAAACCGGTAATAGGCCGGGACATAGGCCGAAAAAGCTCCGCTGCTAGATCGAAGCTGCAGGGCCCTAGCCACGTGGCCGACCCAGTCGAATCAATAGAAAAATTTTTTTTTTTTTGAAAACAATAAAATGACAGAATAGAACACACGATAAGAGAAATAAACTCAAAACCGCGAGCACTAGAAGGCAAGAACAAGGGTTCACTCAGCACAGAGAGTTGAAGCAAAACTTCTTAGCTCCGCGGAAAGAAAAGAACTGAGGAGACACGCCCGGTGCATCGGGCGGGAAGGCACTCGCGCATGCGCGGTGCGGGCATCTCGAAACTTCTGAAGTTTCTTCAAGCAAGTATGCTTGTGAGACATCCGCATCGGGGCTCTGTCGGATGACATCACCCATTAGTGAGAATACCTGCCTGCTTGTCCTGGGATAAATGGACAATACTCAGACTGGAAGAGTATCACCAGAGCGGTGCAGGGTTTAGTGCTTGGACCCATGCTCTTCAACATCTTTATAAACGATTTGGACATTGGTACAACGAGTGAGGTGATTAAATTTGCGGACGATACAAAGTTATTCAGAGTAGTGATGGAGGGAGAAATGTGGCATTGTGCTGGAGAGAGAGGTGGTAGAAGGAGAAATGGGCATGGGGTTGGTGGGCAATGGTAAAGAATGCTGCACATGATCCAGGGGATGAGAGAGGGAGAAATGTTGGATGTGGCAGTAGAGGGGGTGGGAGAGATGCCTGGATCGCTCAAGACAGATGGACAGTGAGAGAGAGAGAGAGAGAGAAGGAGACATATTGCCAATAGGGGTGGAGGAGAGAGGAAGAAAAGTTGGACTCATGGAGGAACAGAGGGAGAGATATGTTGGTTGGGGAAGGGAATGGGGTCCGGAGGAGAGGAAGCGTGCATTAGGCAGAAAGAAATAAAGAAATATTGGAAATGCAACCAGAGACTCATGAAATCACCAGACAACAAAGGTAGGAAAAATAATTTTATTTTCAATTTAATGATAAAAATGTGTCAGTTTTGTGAATTTATATTTTGCTCTATATTTGTCTATTTTTCTATAGTTGTTAATGATTGCATATTTTAAAGTCATCTGCCTTGACCTCTTTGAAAAAAAGCCTGAATATAAATGATAATTAACATTTTCTGTGCGTACAGTGTTTTTTTAATTTGTGTTTTTTTAATTTTGTGGTTACCATTACCGGTATGTATTAATAAGATTACATTGTTTGTATATGAAAAATGGAAGGAAGAAATTGTGTTGCAATTAGTACTATTATTATGGGGGTGGGGGTCAGGGGCGGAGCTTGGGCGGGTCTGAGGCGGAACTCAGGCGGGTACTCAGTTGGTATTTGTTAGGCTTAGGGAGTACCTGGCTTCAAGAAGTTGAGAAACACCAAGGGCTCCTTTTACTAAGCTGCGTTAGGGCTTTAACGCGCAGAATAGCGTGCGCTACAATGCCGCGCACGCTAGACGCTGGCGTTAGTGCTAGCCGCATAGCGTGGGTTTAGCGCGCGCTAACTGCTGCATGCGCTAAAAACGCTAGCGCACCTTAGTAAAAGGGGCCCTAATTTATTCTACCAGTTTCTGCATGTCACATTCCATTGTGATCAAATAAATACTATGCATCACAAATGGAGCACTCATGCAATAATGGAAGAGTGGTTTTATAATTTTGATGACGTATATTCACTGCATCAGCCCCTATGTAATAGAGGGCTAAGTGACTTTCCCCGGATCACAAACAGCAGAAGTGGGATTTGAACTCTGGTTTCCCCGATTGTCTGTTCTAACCATTAGGCTATTCTTCCACCGTCACCCTTTCTTAATCTCTCATTCTCTATTACTTCTCTCAGAGATTTACTGTACCAAAAGGAATTAGCATGCCCCAATATGCATCAAGGTGTTTTATTTACACCAGGCCCAATTTTACTCAGTGGGGCACATTTACTAATAAATAAGCACTAAAGAGCATTAGCACTTTGTTCTCCATAAAAGTGGCATTCAGTTATTTATGCTGATAAAGTTGCCCACTAAAATTACTCTATATCCAGGAAGAAGCCTGCACAAGCTTCCTCAGGATGGCCTTTTAGGCTTATATTTATTAAAAGATTTCTATTGTATTACCGCCCTTCGGAAACCATCAGAGTTGTTTGCAATAATTAAAAAACAGAAAAGGAAATGAACAATAAAACACAGGAAAGGAAAAAAAGGGGAAACGACATACATAACATTGGGCTTTCAATTCTCCGGTTCCTCTCCGATCCATTTTTACTTGCAAAACCAACCAACCCACCCACCACCACACCACACACACATGTAGATGCAGCGTCTCTGACTACTTTGTACTTGTTGGTATTTTCAAAGGGAAGGCACTCCTCGGTTTATCAGCGAGAAGGTCTTCCCAAACTAGTCGGGCAGCCGAGCTATTTAATCTAATATTTTGTATTATTTTACCCAAAGACCCGAAGAAACCGAGCTCTCGACTTCTGGTTAAGCCGGCTGTTTCTAAAAAGTGCAATAAAGTTCGATACTGGTATATATTTCGCAATCAACAGGTCTATATAAACAGCCCACCGTGCAAAAGTCACCCTACTACAGTGAGGCTCCTAAGCGCGAGCTCACGCCGCCGCCGTCGGCCCACATTAAAGAGCTTTCGAACGCGACAGCGAGGACAAGCCCTGCAGGCTCCGGCTGCCATTTTCTGCCCAGCCCCCCCGACTCTCCCCGCCGCTCGGAGGCAAACCAGCAAAGCAAGGGGGGGTGCCTCCGACTCTGACGACGCGCGTTGCAGCCCGCAGACACCCGGCCGGCCAACGTGCTCGCGCAGCGAACAACGCAGAAAGCAGGGCGCACCGTCTGTCGGTCGCTTACCGGGCTCGCGCCTGGCTGCTGCAGCGGCGGAAGGAGCTGGCGGATGCACTGCCCAGCGCGCGCACTCACATGCTCGCTCGCGCGCGGCCTCTCCACTAAACCAGCCGGGTTCGGCTGGGGCTGCGAGGCGGGAGCAGCGAGCGACTTCCCCCGGGCCCGCTGCTGCTGCAGACGCACCTCGCGCGCCCTCTAGTGCTCGCTCTGCCTGTTCTTTGGCTCTTTTGTCCCACAGTGTGGAACCCGGGTTTTGGGACTCATAGACACTATATAATAAACTGCTTTTGAAGAGAGAGGGAAGCCCTGGTGCCTTTCTTCCAAAGATGGCAGATAGATACAAGACTGAAATGGCCCATCATCGCTTTAAGGTTGTAAATTTCACCCTACCTTTTTTCCTCATGTAGGGCTCTTTTACTAAGGTGTGTTAAGCAGCTAGCACAGTTTTATTCTGCAGTAGGTTTGGGAGAGGGTAATAGGAGGATCCCGCAGATCTAAAGCGCAAAGCCTTAAAAAGAAAGTGGCCATGGCATGGGGTATGCAGGGATCCTCGTTTTAACTTCCACGGACCTCATGGATCCTGCTCACCCCACGGATCCTCAACTTAACCCCCTCCAGCGGGATCGGTAGGGCCTGCTGGGGTGAGCAGGATCCGTGAGGTCTGCAGGGTTAAAACTAGAATCTGTGGGGTAACCAGGAGTTAAAATAAGGATCTTTGCAGAACCCATACTGCTTTCTTTTTAAGCAACATTGGGCAAATGCAGGATTGGTATACACATTAACTTGCAACATTCAACATTAATGCAATGATATTGCAAATTTTTGAATTATTCCTCTTCAAAACTGTATTATGTATAAATACCTCGCTCATATTTTCAAAACTATCCCACAGTCTTAATATGAAACAAGGAAGAGTGTATGCCATAGAGCTGGACAGGATCAGATTATAAGACCTCTTTTAACCTATATGTTATTTCAGGTCCCTGTCCTGAAAGTGTGGTGACGGGACAAAAGTGCGCGAGACAATCGAGCACCGACAATACCAAGCAGACAATTGCACAGGACATCAGCGCACCGGACTTAAACTTAATTTTAAAGTGCTCCGAGGGTGTATGTGTGGGAGAGGGAACCCCTGCAGTTAAGTTAGTAGTGTTGCCGCTGCCATGGGGGGGGATGTGGGGGGTGGAACCCCCAAACACATTACAGAGGAAATTGACGTTTTTCCCTAAAAAAAAGGGAAAAACGCCTCTTCCCTCTATAATGGAGGTTCCCCCCCCCAACATCAGCGCAAACAGTACTAACTTAACTGCAGGGGTTCCCCATACCCCCACTCAGAGCACTTTAAAATTAAGTTTAAATCCGGCGCGCGACTGGCTGCTCGGTATTGTCGGCACTCGATTCTCCTACACGTTTTCGACTATGAACCGAAAGTGTGACTTTAATCCTCTCTACACACCTCCATCCTCCCCTTACAATATGAACGCATGGACCCACAGCTCAATCATGCAATGTGCAATCTAACGCTTACTATTTGCTGCTACTCTACCACCTTTGTGAGTGTGAAAATGTTGCATGAAAGAGGTATTGCATATATTAAACCATTTAGCAACACTTATCTTTAATGGTGATTTTCACCTTCAGCGCTGGAAGCTTAATAATGCTTTCCCAACGCTCTCCCTCATTTGAGCATTTCAGTCAGATATACCTTCCTCAGGGGAACTTTACCAACGTTGCTCATCTGGTTAAACACAAACGCTGCTGTCCTGTGGAGGAAGTTTAACCAGATGAGCAACACTGATAAAGTTCCCCCGAGGAAGGTCTATCTGACTGAAATTCACTTCCTCCACAGGACAGCTGCGTTTGTGTGACAGATTGAATCTCCTAGTCCAAGTCTGCATCCTCATCTGGTTAGGGCACCTGCTGAGGGGAGAACCCCTGCACCAACAACATTGGTGCTCTGCTATCAGACGCTGAGGATCCTTGGCAGTTCAAATAGGCAGTGCACATAAGGCTTACAAAATCCAGGGAGAAGCCTTGTGCTAGGGGGGTCTTGCGCACTCTGACAGGGACCCCATGCTGGTCCTCCTGGGTTCCGTGGCCCCAATGCAACTGCACATGGCCAATACAGATTCAGAGGGTCCCGGAAAGGGTCTCTTCCCTTGGGAATATACCTCCTGTGGAACCTTGATATAGCATTCCTGCAAGAAATGCACTTGTGGGGGGCAGAGCATGCTAAATTGAAGCGCTGGTGGGTGAGAGACTTGGTGGCGGAAGATGCAGTTGGGAAGAAAAATGGGGTGGCGATATTATTTAGAAAGGGGGTCGTAGATAACATCAGGGTGCTTGCAGCGGATGATGCTGGTAGATTTATCATTTGCCAAGGAACCATAGACAGGCAAGAGCCAATCTTTGGATGTATTTATGCTCCAAACAGATTTGATAAAAACTTGAACAAAAAGGTAGTATCTCTCCTGTTGCCCCATGGTGATTGGGGGGGACTTAAATGGGGTCTGGGACCCTCTGATGGACAGCTCAGGACCAACGGGATATTGTGTGCGCAGGGTCTGCAACGCTTTGGTTCCACTCTTGACCTGGTAGATGTGTGGAGAATGTTGCATCCAGACGAAAGAGATTATACACATCACTCGCAAGCCCACGGCACGCTCTCTCGCATAGATTATATTTTGCTCTCAACCTCTGAATTTGGGAGGGTGCATCGAACAGATATAGGACCAATAGTTACTGTATCTCAGACCACAGTTGAGTGGAAATTAGGATTGGCTTGGGTGGACCTTCAGCGCAGTGCAGACGCTGGACATTTCCAGTGTATCTTTACAAAGATCAAAAATTCCAGGCTGTAAATTATGGAGGGACTATGACAGATAATGCAGACAATCAAGATCATCTGGTAATTTTTTGGGAGGCTGCCAAGGCAGTGCTCCATGGGGAAATCATTAGTTACACCAGCTATACTTTCAAAACAAGAGAACGGGAATTGTTGCGGTTGGAACAGGAATTGTAGCAGGCTAGAAGGAGATATGGAAAGATTAGGACTTTGGCACATAGGGAACAGATGCTGGAGATACAGGTCGTCCTCAATGAGCTGTTACACCAACGTACAGTGAAATCTTACGGTTATTATAAATATCAAATGTACAGATATGGGCAGAAAACGGGCAGATGGTTGGCCCATATAATACATAGGGAGAAAGGGCGACGTCCAATTTTGGTATTGTGGAACCATGAGGGTAAGGTGATACATTCCGATCAGAGTATTATGGGGAGTTTTATGCTTCTCCAGAAAGTGAGGACCTTTTTGCAATGTGCAACATCCAATCTTAACAGCTCGGGATAAGGCCATAATGGAAGCCCCTATTATGGCCGAAGAGGTTTATTTAGTGATCCAACGCAGCCCCTTCTTAAGGCACCTGGGGAAGATGGCTATAAGAATGAATTGTATAAACTCTTGGGGGAGGAGATTGCCAACCCATTGGCAGAGGCCTTTAATACTATGATTCGGGCAGAGGCTCTACCAAGTGGGCTTAATTTGGCACGTATTCTGGTATTACCTAAAGCAGGGAGGGATCTGACATTGCCGGCCTCGTACAGACCAATATCTCTGCTAAATGCTGAAGTTAAAGATCTTGGCAAATAGGCTTTCAACAGTGCTTCCACGGCTAATTCATGAAGCACAGGTTGGCTTTATTTCGGGCAGATCGGTGGCTAAGAATTTAAGAACTATCTTACTATCCTTGGAACAGAGAGCACGATATAATGTACAGTCCATTTTGATCAGTTTTGACACCGAGAAAGCGTTTGATCGCGTTAAATGAGATTTTATGTTTGCAATGTTTGAGGCCTATGGTTTTGGTGGTCTCTTTTTATCGGCTATATGGGCATTATATGCAGACCCCAGGGTGCGAATATTAGCCAATAGTGTGGACTGATACTTTTTCTATTGGTTGCGGAACTCAGTAGCACTGCCCGCTATCGCCATTGTTATTTGCGCTTACACTGGACTCATTTGTTCATGATGTACACACTATGCCATCTATTCAGGGGGTACAAGTGGGATAATATATATTTAAAATTGCAGCATATGCAGATGATTTACTGGTACACCTAACTTATCCGGAATCATTTTTACCGTGCTTATTGGAATTGTTTTGTGAATATGGAGACTATGCTGGGCTGCAGTTGAATTTAAGTAAATCGGAGGCGCTACCCTCCTTGGCGGAGATACAGAGAGACTGGGGACCAGGGTTTCCTCTACGAAGGGCAGAGGGCGCATTTACATATTTGGGGATTCAGCTATCTATGCGAGGGTCAGATCTGTATAGATTGAATGTCCAGGCACAATTAAGGGATATAGAGCGTCTTTTGGACAAATGGGAGTCTTCCAATATCCTTATTGGGGAAGGTGAATTTGATAAGGATGATGATTCTGCCTAAATGGTTATAGGTACATGTTCCAGACTCTACCCCTCCGCCCGTTTAAAAAAACGATCTGAGGAAATTGAGCCGGCTTTTTGCCCACTTCTATTGGGCACATAAGAAATTGAAAGTGGCCTTCAAGTATTTGATTGGTGGCTGGGAACAGTGGGGGAAATGGGATGCCCAATGTGATGCATTACAACTATGCATGACTGCCTGCCTGCTTAGGCATGTAGGGGACTGATTCCTGAATTTACAGCATCATACACCAGAGAGTGGTGGAAAACTGGAACACTCTTCTGGAGGCTGTTATAGGGGAAAACACCTTCCAGGGATTCAAGATAAAGTTAGACAAGTTCCTACTGAACCAGAACGTACGCAGGTAAAGCTAGACTCAGTTAGGGCACTGGTCTTTGACCTAAGGGCCGCTGTGTGAGCGGACTGCTGGGCACGATGGACCACTGGTCTGACCCAGCAGCGGCAATTCTTATGAGGTTAGAGCAAGCATACTATGCCCCTTTCTATTTTTAAGTTCTACGGCAACTTTCAAGGGCACAACTACCAGAAAGATTTAAAGAGTGTGTGCTCTTGAAACCTTTGCATTGGGTATGGTGGTGGTTAGTTTCACTAATGGGAGATAATCCATCTAGGACCGATCAAACCAGGGACATCTTTTGTTCCCTCCTAGGATGGACCATATGGTATTTGCCCACTAGAAGAGGGGATCGGGAGGCTAGAACAGATTTTGGATACCAACGGGACATTAGTGAACTATGAGGATATCCAACATCAGGATGGGGTTAAATGGGGGAACAGATTCATGTATTGTCAATTGAAACACTTTTGGGCAACATTGGACCCTGGCCAGTTAGGTAAACATATGGGGGCACTGATATGACTTTTTTTTTTGAGATGATGCTGGGGAGGATTTATTGGTCTCCAAATTATATAAACAACTTCAAAGGGAGAGATGTGAGCTCGATTTGTAGGGCCTGGGAAGAGGATTTGCATCTAGTGCTACCAGCCTGAGGGTGGAGCTGACATGTAGTGCAAATTTGCAGGAATGCTATTATAGAGTTCTATATATGGTAGAGCCTACCTTTCGTAGAAGCAGTTGGCTCATTGTGGAAAGCAGTTCTCTGGGACATGCAGGAAATGTGGTCGAGAAGCTGGGTCTTTGGGACATATGTTTTGGTGATGTGTACCCATTCAGGGTTTTTAGAAAGAAATGTGGAGATTTATACGTAGAGTGGTAGGGGTTTCTTTAGTGCGTGCATACAAGGGAACAAATGGTTCTGGATTTACCTGGTACCTTTACAGCCTTGCCTAAGGAGCAGAGGCTGTTGTGTCATAAAACATGTTTAGTGGCTCGGAAATGCATTTTACAGCACTGGATTGCAGAGGAGCCACATAATGAGTGGCAATGGAGGGCCTCCCTTCATACTTTGGTAGGATGGGAAGCCAAAGAAGCCAAGAGAAGATGTAAATTAACCAGTACTTTTATGAAAGTGTGGGTCCCTATTTGGATATCTTATCACCAACTGGGTGCAGCTTATTATGTAACGAATTGTGAGGGTGGGGGAGGGGTGGGAAAGGGATGGGGGGCTACTGGGTAAGGATGCTGTGGGGATTTGGAGGGGGGGTTGGTATATTAAGGGAAGAGTGTTTGCAATCTAGTCACTTAAGTTTGGGGGATTGAGTATTAGTTAACATATGAAGGAGTTTGATTTTTTTTTGGGGGGGATGCACAGATATTGATATCTTGTTGGTTTGGGTATACAGATTTGTCAACCCTATGGCTGCACTAATTCGGGGTCCATAAGAAAACAGGGCCTCAGATTGTTGTTTGTTGTAGTCATGGGGCGGCTCTCCATTTTGCTTTGGGTGTTACTTTGGACTGGGATACGGGGGGAGGGAGGTGGGGAGTTGGGGAATATTTAAGTTAAAATGCATTGATGACTAGACACCGTTGTTAGCAGCATTGAGGTTGTATTCTGGATATACTGTGTTGAGAATATTGCATTACTGTGGGCATTATTTGTCATCAATAAAAATGTTTGACTATTAAGTCCTAACCCTACCAACTTCTAAAACACTATATTTGCTTGTCATTCCCTCTGTAGTCCTCTACCTTCTCTTCATCGTCATCCCTTTGTATTTCCCTACCTGAGCAGCTTGTATTGATTCATCATTTTTGTCCAGTGTCTGTCATAAGATCATAAGCTCTTTTGAGCAGGGACCATTTCTTGCATGTTTAATGTACAGCGCTGCATGCATCTGGTAGTGCTATAGAAATAATAAATAGTAGTAGTAAAATCCAAGATGGCTACCGCCAGAAAATTCACGCCAGAAACGGCCCATGGAGACCTCCCTAAAGAAAAAAAAATCACAGGAAAAGAGGTTTTAGACGAGGGGGACCTGGACTCTGAGGTCTGAAACCCTAAAGTCAACCAAAAAATGCAGGGAAGGGGTTTTGGGAGGTGGGGGCAGTGGCCTAGTGAGAGTGAGAGCCCCTCCCTGCCCTCTTCTCCACCCCTCCCTTCCCCGCCTCCCTCCCTGCCACACACACACGCTGCTTCCCTTCCCCCGTACCTCTGTAAAGTTCCTGGCGCGAGCAGCAACCCCCAACCTGCTTTCACGCCTGCATGAATTCTCCCTCTGATGTCACTTCCTAGGCGCGGATCCTAGGAGTATAAAAAAAACAGACTTGAATTCTATAATTAAAAACACTGATTTACATTGAGGGATGATCACCTACGTGTAAACAATAAAATAAACATAGTGGGGGAAAAAAAATCAATCAAAAATCTTGTAGTACATCATAGCAGTTTCCTGCGAAACAATAGGAAAATTGGTTTTTTTTGATAAGAGCGATTTAAAATGTTTTGATAAGAGTTATTCAGTATTTCACAGCACAGGACCTCTAACATTGAACTTCTTTTGAAGACTTTTTTAAGTGTAATAGATGCTACCCCACTAACTTTCTGTCCTACTCACAAACAAGTTCCTTTTAATTAGAAACCATTCTGGCATTTATACAGGCATGAAATTAGATAGTCCCCTTCCCCAGCCAGCATTGCGCTTACTGTTATAACCGAAAAAACTTGCTGCTGAACACCAGCATCCCTATCCTCTATACAGGCCCCACCCCCTTGATGAATATTGGCACCTCTATCCTCCGCACACATGCCCTCCCTCCCCGCCCGATGAACCTCGATGCCGCAATCCTCGTGCACACAAACCCTCACCACCGCCACCCTCCTCCTGCTAGCTCTCTCCCCCTCTGAGATTCCCAGAGAAGGCAGGCTTTAAGCATGCACAGATCTGCACTAGATCCGAATACAGCATTGACGGCTGCAGCAGGTATCCAGTACTAATGATAAGCACGATGTCAGGGAGGGGGGTATGTATGGAGGAGGAGGGTGGCAGCGGAAGGGGGGGTTGTGTGCACGGAGGATAGTGGCGATGATGTTCATCACTTACAGTATGGAGGCATGTATGGAACATCGCCATGTCAGTGTTCAGTAGGGAGAGCAGGGGGGGGGGAAGAGGAGGGGCATTGTCCTATGGAAGATTACAGCCCTGGTGGTCATCGGGAGTAGAATGGAAGACAGCCATGACATCAGTCAGGTGGTGGCTCAAATATAACCAGAGACTCCCCCATTTTGGGGCCAATTTTTTGGTCAATAAATCTTGGTTTATATTCAAGTATATACGGTAAATTGGACTTTGGCATCGGTATTTAGGCCAAGAAAACCCTGGGATAAATAGGGAGTGTCTAAGGTTCAGATGCCTACTGGTGATGAGGTCCAATTTAGATGCCCGCTAGGCACAATTCTATCAGTAGCACCTAACGCAAGATTCACAGCTGATAGACAGTATTGCTTGGCACCTATGTTTTAGGCGCTGTTTATAGAATCCTTGGTTTATAGAACCAATTGAATAAAAGTGCTATGTAATACCAAACCACCCTACTTTGTAAACAACATAACACAGTAAATTGGTCAATCTACTCTGCTATTATAGACTTTAGATTAATGCACCTTTTTAATCTCCTATTAAAATGCATTAGTTAAGCCAGTATTCAAACAAGAGATACTCTGAAAATCTGCCATAGCGCAAGTCATGGATCCTGCCTATACAGTAATTTAGAATGTTCTCATGGACAAAATGCATTATATAATGGGAACCGAGCTCTGTGTATGTAGTATTATTCTGGAAGGGTGGCAGTAAAATCTCTATAAGATCCTCACAAATTCGTGGGGAAAATGACAAAGTATGGATATTATGATCCCTTGCCTAAAAGCAAAAATTCTACATTCTAAAGATTACAAAAGCAGCCTCAACTAGGCCATGCTTTTTTTTTTTAGCCGACGTATAATTAAAAATAGCACACACATATATGTATATGTTTTATGCACTTTATATATTCAAAAATTAAAATCAGTTTTTAGCTAGTCTCTAGAAAAGATGGACTATTTGGCCTTCCTCACCAGAGGTGACCAAACCCAGTACATGATTGGCAAGCTCTATAGCAGGCAATGTGCCCCGGGCACTGGACGCGCGTTGGTTGGGTTTTTTTTTTTTTTTTTGCGTTGCAGGCGTGGGCAGCTCCCGGCCCCTGCGCTTGGTGCCCGGCTGGTAGACTCTGTGCGGGAGAGAGGCGCCGGCTTGACTGGCAGGCGGTCGGCAAGCGGCGACGGAACGTAAGCGGCCGGATTAGTGCGGTTAGAGCTCGAGGCGCGGCTCTGCTGCGGAAGTGCTTTGTTGCAGTCACACGCAGGGGCTCGGCGCTGCAACTTCGTCCCCCTGAAAACTCCGCCTCGGCTGCGGGTAAGTCGCTGAGAACAGCGCACGGCCTTCAGTTATTTTTTAGTCTTATCACCGCTAATATTTGCGCCCCTGAACTTTTGCTTTCTCTGCTTCTTTTCTTTTGTGTGTGTACGTGGTGTATGTGCGTGTACTGTTGGTGTTTTATTCGTGAAAATGGCCTCTCTGTGGTGCGGGAAGAGGCGCGGGGCGGTTGCGTGATGCAGGAAGAGAACTGGGCGGCGCGCGCCGCAGCTGCTGCTCCGGGAAAAGGTCTCGCGCGGCAAGCGCATTTCCCGGGCCCAGCAGTTTTCTTAGCTGAAAGAAACGTTTTGCGAAAATTAAAAAAAAGACCGCTCTCATCCTGGAAGAGTGTTTTTTTTTTTTTTTTTTTTTTTTTTTTTGGGGGGGGGGGGGGGAGGTGAAGTCGAGTCCTGGAATTAGTTTCACGGCTTGCTTTGATTGACAACACTCGAGCCCGCGCCGTAACTCGAGCTGCTACTCGTCCATTGGCTGCAGCCGAGACGTGACTTTGGTGTCTGGGCACACACACGAGAGCTGTCAAGCGACAAATGCTCTCTTATTTAGGGTAGTTGCACAGATAACAGCAACAGAAATGAGAGAAAAAAAATGTAATGTAGCTTTCATGACGTTTTAAGTGTCCCTCCGCCCCCTAGAACGTAGAGGAGGCGGTAATTGACCTTCAAGCCTTTAAGCTAAGTCGATTATGTAAACCGACATATTTAACCCCAAGCACCGAGTTGCACTGCAGTTAAACAACATTTAGGTACAAATTGTGAATTCCCCAGACTGTGGGGGAGATTAATTCTTAAAAGATAGCAGTTTTTGCTGGCAGCTCAATTGGACTCGCAAAATTATAATAAAATAAGAATTTCTTATATTCATTTTCTGGGAAGATATCGATGTTTGACGTTTCCGAAAGTTCTTACTATTTATTTATTTATTTTTTTAAACCATTCCTACTGTTACCACCTTGTATATCCGATCTCTGCATGGAGGCCTCTGTAAACTGCATTTAGAGGAGTTCCCAATACCCTTAGGAATTTTCCGAGTTGGGTTGACATGTTGCAGACCTATCCTGGCACATCAGGATTAAGTTTTTATATTTTTATTTATTTTGCATGGTGCAAAAAAAAAATAAAAGAGCTCTTTTACTAAGCTGCACTAGGTGCTGCTGCACCTAATGTAGTTTAAAATGGCATACTGCGGGATGCGCTCAATCATCCTGCTGTAAGTGCCAAATGTGTGTATGCTAACCGTGTGCTAGAAATATTTTTAATTTTATTTTTAAGGAGGCATGTCTAGGGACACAGAGTGGGTGTTTCTGTGTTAATGAATTAGTTCAGCAGCTACATTGTTTATTGAAACCTTATATACCACTACTAATGACTGCAAGCTAACTGGCTAGTGCATGAATCCTTGCCACCTACAAAATGGATAGTGCATGGCTATTAATACAAAAAATTACGTTAAGTTTTGTCCCTGTCCTTGCCTCATTCCTGTAAACTCTGCCTTAACCACACAAGCCTCTAACAGTTATGATTTTAAAGTGTTTGAGGTTTGTGCAGATGAGGACGGAGCATGCATTAATGAGTTGGGGATAGGAAAATTAGCTCCTGTTGGGTTGGGGAAAAATTTGTCTCCGTGTCATTCTCTAGTCTGAAACTTGAACCCGATAACTTTTAATGATACCTCTCTCTTTGTCACAGATCAGTGACCAGATGTGTGGCAGATTTCACAGATTGCTAAGAATCTAAGAATGCTTCTATAGCCCTTGCAAATTGCACCGACTTATTTCCAAATAGGCCACCTTCTTAGGCTACCACTCCCAAAAAAAGGGACCTATATAAGCTGTATTACTGGTTAATTGGTTTTAACACACAAATGACTCATTTTAATAGTTAATCACCATCTGATATCACAGCTTTAAATACTTAAAAATAATCAATATCAATACTTTAATGAATAACCTTAAATATAATGTGATATTGTGTAATGTGCTCAGACCCAATAACCAATTAAGTTCAGTGTTATCACTTAACTATGGTTGCCAGTGGGACCATCATCGCTATCTTTAAAGTCCCATGCCTCCTGAGTTACCAATCTGACACTATATATTACTATATAATAGTAACTTATCTGAAGATGGTCATAGGAGGCATGTTAATAGTTAACACAATGTAGTTGGTGCATACTAATTACCATGTTAAACATAGAAGAAAGTTTTATAGCAGGACACCATGGGTAGACACCTCCCTCCCTCCCATCCCCCTTTTTACAAAACCATACGAGGTTTTTAGCGCTGGCCAGCATGCTGAATGTTCTGAGCTGCTCCAACACTCATAGGAGCTCTATGACCATCGGAGCAGCATAGAGCATTCAGTGCGCCAGTCGGCGTTAAAAACCTCTTGCACAGTTTGGTAAAGGGGCGGCTAGTTTTTCTTTATAAGCTCTTGGGCCCTGATTCTATAAATCGTGCTTACAACTTAGGCACCGAGTACTGTGATGGTTAAACACGATTCTATAAAAGTTAAGCACATGTTATGGAATCGTGCTTAGTGGCACATAAAGTGGGCTTAGGCATTGATGGGCATCTTAACCTTAGGTGAAAATCACTCTTTTTTTTTTTTTTTTTTTTTTTAATTTAGTATTTATTAAATTTTTTCAATATAATCAAGCATAAAACTTGTACAGAAAGGAAATTCAGCAAAAAATTAATACAAATGAAAGCATATATAAAATAATATAAAATATAAGCATAAATTTCTACTCAAGTCCTCAATCAGATCCAAGAAGGGTAATAGGCGAATCAAAGTAATTATATTTAAACCAAGCAATAACTAGTTGAATGAGATTAAAGCACCCTTTCTTAAACTAAGCACTTTCTTTCTCCAGAGATGCAGTTGAGAGAAAGGTTGTTAGTTGAGATGGCTCAAAGAAAACATATTTATGAGAATGATAATTAATAACACATTTGCATGAATGTCGCAAGTAAAAAGTCGCCCCCAGAGATATAACACCAGGTTTCCTTAACAAAAATTCTCGTCTCCTCTGCGTATCCTTAGCCAAATCTGGGAACATCTGAATTTTACAACCTAAAAATTCTTTTGTTTATTTTTAAAGAAAAGTCTCAGCAACCAGTTTTTATCTGGTGCGAGAGCTACTGTCAAAAGTAAAGTGGCTGGGGTCACTAATTCTCTATCAGACATTTCCAAAATATTAGATATGTTCATTAAATCAGGTCCCAATTTCTGTTGTTGTTGTTGGTCTTGAGTCTTATTTGGAAGATAATAGACCTGCGTAAATGGTGGTAATGACTCTTCAGGAAGCTCCAATACTTCCGTCATGTAACGTTTCAACATTTCCCTTGGGGCTATCGTAGAAACCCTAGGGAAATTTATCAGTCCGAGGTTATTATTACGAGAAAAATTTTCCATTGCCTCCATCTTCCTTCTTAGGTTAGTATTGTCTTTAATTAATGCCTCAGTAATTTGTTGGGAGACTTTTAATTCTTGATGGACATTCTGTACTGAAGTGTTTGAGTCCTGCAGCAGGGTGTCCTGCAGGGTCCAGGGTGACATAGGGTCATTAGGGTGGGCAGACTAGATGGGCCGTGGCCCTTATCTGCCGTCTATTTCTATGTTTCTATGTTTCAATTAGATAAATCGATGCCTCAGTCTAGGCTTCCCTATACTATGCACCTAATGCCAATTATCCCAGGACAAGCAGGCAGGTATTCTCACTAGTGGGTGATGTCATCCGACAGAGCCACGATGCAGACGTCTCGCAAGCATACTTGCTTGAAGAAACTTCAGAAGTTTCGAGATGCCCGCACCGCGCATGCGCGAGTGCCTTCCCGCCCAATGCACCGGGCGTGTCTCCTCAGTTCTTTTCTCAACTCTCTGCGTCGAGTGAACCCGTTTTCTTGCCTTCTAGTGCCGCGGTTTTGAGTTTAATTTCTCTTAATTGTGTGTTTTATTCTGTCGTTTTTCTTATTTTTAAAAATAAAATAAAATAAATTTTTCCGAAGATTCGACCTGGTCGGCCGCGTGGCTGAGGCCCCGCTGCTTCGATCTTGCGGCGGAGCTTTTTCGGCCTATGTCCCGGCCTATTACCGGTTTTAAAAAGTGTATCAAGTGCCAGCGCGCGATTTCGTTGACGGACCCGCATCGACGCTGTTTACAGTGTCTCGGGCCTGAACATCTTCCGAAATCGTGCCGGCCTTGTTCCATTCTAACAGCACGTGCTTTCAAGCGTCGCTGTTTACTGTGGGAGTCGATGTTCGCGATGGAAGCTTCCAAGGAACCTTCGACTTCGACCAGCGCTTCGCCTTTACCTGCGAAGTCGTCATCTACTCCTGCTGCATCGGGTCTTTTGAAGCTGGCCTCCTTCGTTCCGGCTTCGACCCCGCCTCCTGCTCCGGTGCCTTCTTCGGTCTCCTCAGATCAGGTACCTCCTCAGACCGTTCCCCCGGTGGTTCTTAAGGTGCCTAAGTCTTCTAAGGCTAAGCACTCGACCACACGGGACCGCAAAGACCGTACAGGAGGTCCCACTTCGAGTGCGGCTCCCCCCTTGTCGGCTTCGCTGCGCTCCTGGAGGCCCAGTTCATCGAGATCATGACTACCATGGGGCCCAAGTGGGCATGCGGAACCTCGTGGGGGCGAGCTGCCCCCTCCTCTTCCGCCTCGCCGCTCGCTCTCACTGCTAGGCGAAGAGGCTCGGCGTTTGGCCGCCAGTTCATCGAGGCGTGCTTCGTTTAGAAAGATGCCGCCTCTGGAACCCGTCTCGGGCGAAGACAATTGGGTTTTGCCTCCGGGTAGCCGAAGCCCTGGGCGTCGTCAGGAGGACTTCTTCCGGAGCCCCTTGCCTGCCAAGCCGTCTCTCGACCCATGGAATGCTGCTCGAGAGGCGTCGGCCCATCCTCCTCTTCGCTCTACGGCCTCCAGCCCCATCTATTCGTTGGAGGCCTCTGCGGAGCCATCTGGGCATCGTCGTTCCAGATGTCCTTCGAGACGGAGGGAGGGCATCGCTCCAGGCATTCTTCGAGGCATTCGTCCAGGCATTCTACAGTCTCGCCTCAGAAGAAGCTTCCTCGTGTGGGGTATTCCTCTTCGGATATCTCCCCTCCTCCGGGCCCGGAGTTCGAGGATACCTTCAGGTCGTTCTCTCCTTGTAGATCCCATGTCTCCTTAGATCAGGAGGCTTCGACTTCATCAAGTCCGTCTCAACGTCCTGTGTTGGTGGACCAGCTGTCTTTTTCCTCTTTTCTGTGGCAGATGGCGGATGATCTCGACATCACCTTGGACTCGGGTTCCCGCTACTCCAAGGAGTACCTCGATACCATGCATCTGCCTCATCCTCCTGTTGAGTCTCTTCGCCTGCCTCTGCACAAGCTCCTCGACCAAACCTTCATGCGCTGTTTTGAAACACCGTACTCCATTCCTGCCGTTCCTGGCAAACTGGATGCCAGGTATCGCACGGTGCATCATAAGGGGTTTGAGGGCTCCCAGCTCTCCCATCAGTCACTCTTGGTCGAGTCCTCCCTCAAGCGATCTCATCCATCCCAGGTGTATGCCTCGGTGCCACCGGGCCGAGAGGGGAGGACCATGGATAAGTTTGGAGGCGCATCTACCAGAACTCGATGATGGCTTCCCAAGTTCTCAATTACACCTTCCATTTTGCCACCTACTTGGAGTTCTTCCTTCCTGTGCTTCGGAAGTTCATGCCTTACATCGAATCTCAAGCTCGTTTTGAATACGAGGAGGTCGTCGCCTCGCTGTCCCAACTGCGTCTTCAGTTGATGCAATCCTCATATGATGCGTTTGAGCTCTCGGCACGGGCTGCTGCCTGTTCCGTGGCCATGCATCAATTGGCCTGGCTTCGTACCATTGACATGGACCCGAACCTCTAGGACAGGCTTGCCAACGTCCCATGTGCAGGTGCAGATCTCTTTGATGAGTCCATTGAGACGGTGACAAAGAAGCTGTCGGACCATGAGAAGTCATTCCAGTCCATCCTTCGTCCGAAGCCTAAACCTGTTCAGTCTTGATCTTCTCGACCGCCCTTGATATACCAACGGCGTTACACGCCCAGGCAGGCTCCGGCTGCGAGGCAACTGGCAAAGAGACAGCCTCTGCAGAAGTCTCAACAAAAACCTCAGCCTGTTCCCAAGGCTCCTCAGCCTTTTTGACTCTCTGGTAGGGAGCATAACCGACACCGTTCTGCTATCCCCTGTCTTTCCAATTGGGGGTCGCCTCCATCATTTTTACCATCGATGGATGGCTATAACCACCGACCTTTGGGTCCTTACCATCATCAGGGAAGGATATTCTCTTCAGTTCCATCGGGTCCCCCTGGATCTTCCTCCAAGAGAGTATCCTTCCAACTTGACCCAGACCGCCCTTCTTCTTCAGGAAGCTCAGGCTTTGCTCCGGCTCCGGGCCGTCGAGCCGGACCCTGTGGACCAACACAACCGGGGGTTTTACTCCCGGTACTTCCTTGTTCTGAAGAAGAAGGGTGACCTGCGTCCTATTCTGGACCTCAGGGTTCTCAACAAGTTCCTGATCAAGGAGAGATTTCGCATGCTCTACCCCCTCCTCGAGCAGAACGACTGGTTATGCTCTCTGGATCTAAAAGAGGCCTACACTCACATTCCCATTCATCCGGCCTCTTGCAAATTCCTCAGATTTCGGGTGGGACATCTGCATCTGCAGTATCGAGTGCTCCCTTTCGGCCTATCCTCGTCTCCCAGAGTTTTCACCAAGTGTCTGGTGGTGGTGGCCGCTGCACTCCGGAACCATGGTCTTCAGGTGTTTCCATACCTCGACGACTGGCTCATCAAAGCTGCCTCGGCTCCAGGGGTCATCTTGGCGACCCAAAGGACTATCTGGTTCCTGCAGAGTCTGGGGTTCGAGATCAACTTCCCAAAATCTCATCTGCAACCTACCCAGTCTCTTCCCTTCATCGGGGCGATTCTGGATACTATCCAACTCAGAGCATTCCTTCCTCCACAGCGCCTGAAAGCTCTTCTTCATCTCTGTCAGTCAGTGTCTTCTCGCCAGTCCATCTCAGCGAGACACATGATGGTTCTCCTGGGCCACATGGCATCCACGGTTCATGTGACTCCTTTTGCCAGACTTCACCTCAGAATTCCTCAGTGGACCCTGGCTTCTCAATGAAAACAGGTGTCAGATACTTTGACTCGTCACATCCTGGTCACTCTTGCTCTTCAGCAGTCTCTACGTTGGTGGATGATCTCTTCAAATCTATGCAGAGGTTTGCTGTTTCACACTCCTCCCCACCAGAAGGTTCTCATCTGAACGGTCTTCGCACTCAAGGCTTCTGAACCAGTGCGGACCGGCTGTGCCATATCAATCTCCTGGAACTCAGGGCGATTTTCAATGTTCTTCAAGCTTTTCAACATCTGCTTCACAACCTGGTGGTCCTCATTTGCACGGACAACCAGGTCGCCATGTATTATGTCAACAAGCAGGGGGGCACGGGATCGGCCTCCCTCTGCCAGGAAGCTCTCAGAGTCTGGGATTGGGCGATTCGCCACAACACCTTCCTCAAAGCTGTCTACATTCAGGGGGCGGACAATGCCTTGGCGGACACCTTAAGTCATCTCCTCCAGCCTCACGAATGGACCCTCCATTCCAAGCCCCTTCATCAGATCTTCTCTTAGTGGGGGACACCTCAGATAGACCTCTTTGCGGATCCCAACAACTTCAAGCTGTCTCAATTCTGCTCCAGGATCTACACTCCTCATCACCTCGAGGCAGATGCCTTTCTTCTGGACTGGAGGAATCTCTTTCTATATGCGTTTCCTCCGTTTCCTCTCATTCAAAAGACTAGTCAAGCTAAAGTCCGACCATGCCACCATGATTCTGATAGCTCCTCGGTGGCCCAGACAGCCTTGGTACTCCCTTCTACTTCAACTCAGCAGGAGGGAGCCATTCCTTCTTCCAGTGTTTCCTTCTCTGCTTACTCAGCATCAAGGATCTCTGCTCCATCCCAACCTGCCGTCTCTCCACCTGACAGCTTGGTTCCTCTCAACATAACTCCTCTCCAGTTTTCCAAAGCGGTGAGGGATGTGTTGGAGGCTTCCCGGAAGCCTGCTACTAGACAATGCTACTCCCAAAAATGGACTAGATTTTCTACCTGGTGTTTCTAATCGTAAGGAGCCTCAACGAGCCTCCCTATCTTCTCTATTGGACTATCTTCTGCACCTATCTCATTCTGGCCTCAAATCTACATCGATACGAATCCATCTGAGTGCAATTGCGGCTTTCCATCAGCCTCTGCAAGGGAAACCTCTCTCTGCTCATCCTGTGGTTTCCAGATTTATGAAAGGACTTTTCCATGTCAATCCTCCTCTCAAACCTCCTCCTGTGGTTTGGGACCTCAATGTTGTCCTTTCACACCTTATGAAGCCTCCTTTTGAGCCTCTCAATAAGGCTCCGCTGAAGTTTCTCACTTGGAAAGTGGTTTTTCTTGTTGCCCTCACTTCTGCTCGCCGAGTCAATAAGCTTCAGGCCTTAGTGGCAGATCCGCCTTTCACAGTATTACATCACGACAAGGTGGTCCTCCGCACTCATCCGAAATTCCTGCCTAAAGTGGTCTCTGAATTTCATCTCAACCAATCCATAGTTCTTCCTGTGTTTTTTCCAAAGCCTCATTCTCATCCTGGAGAATCAGCTCTGCACACTCTGGACTGTAAACGTGCTTTGGCTTTCTACCTGGATCGCACCAAACCACACAGAACTGCTCCTCAACTTTTCGTCTCCTTTGATCCGAACAAGTTGGGACGCCCTGTCTCGAAGCGTACCATCTCCAACTGGATGGCGGCTTGCATCTCTTTCTGCTATGCCCAGGCTGGATTACCCCTTCCCTGTAAAGTCACAGCCCATAAGGTCAGAGCAATGGCAGCCTCTGTAGCCTTCCTCAGATCGACACCGATTGAGGAGATTTGTAAGGCTGCCACTTGGTCCTCGGTTCATACCTTCACCTTACACTATTGTCTGGATACTTTCTTCAGACGGGATGGACAGTTTGGCCAAACAGTATTACAAAATTTATTCTCTTAAGTTGCCAACTCTCCCACCATCCCATTGAGGTTAGCTTGGAGGTCACCCACTAGTGAGAATACCTGCCTGCTTGTCCTGGGATAAAGCAATGTTACTTACCGTAATAGTTGTTATCCAAGGACAGCAGGCAGCTATTCTCACGTCCCACCCACCTCCCCTGGGTTGGCTTCTCTGCTAGCTACCTGAACTAAGGAGACACGCCCGGTGCATCGGGCGGGAAGGCACTTTCGCATGCGCGGTGCGGGCATCTCGAAACTTCTGAAGTTTCTTCAAGCAAGTATGCTTGTGAGATGTCCGCATCGGGGCTCTGTCGGATGACATCACCCACTAGTGAGAATAGCTGCCTGCTGTCCCTGGATAACAACTGTTACGGTAAGTAACATTGCTTTATCCCAGGACAAGCAGGCAGGTATTCTCACTAGTGGGTGACATCATCAGAGACGCAGCAGAGCAAATCAGGGCAGTAGAAGGGCCTGAAGCAGCGTGTAAAGACGCCTGCACACGCTGCTTAAATCGCCGGGTAGGTAGTCGGGTCAGCGGCAAGGGAAGGGGGGTGAGCGGCAAAGGACTCCTGTGGTCTGTTGCGGAGGGCGGCCTGGCTCCATTTATCGATTCGTTCTGGAGAGGGGGAGGGGCAAATGCACTGTGTTGGGGGGAAGGGTAGGCAGACGCGGGGACCGGGTTGCGCGCTTTCACGCTTTTGTGGTGCCTGAGCTGCAGGAGAGGGAGCGGGTTGTGCGTGGCGGGGGAGGCCCCGACTGCCCCAGCTGCAGCTTCTTTGTCATTGAAAGCCGCCGCCGCAGCTCCTCTCTCGATCCTGGTGCAGTTCGAGAGAGGAGCCGGTACCATGCACAGTGAGAGCCGGGGGTGAGGAAGGCCGCCGCAGCTGTGTAACTTTTTTTTTTTTATTTGAAAGCCGTTGCCGCAGCCGGGGCTGCGCATGAGCAGTCATGTTTTCGCGATGGATCAGGGAACACGACTTTTGAGTGCGCATGCGCGGCCTAGCATTTTATTATATTAGACTAGAGATCCTCTGTGTTCATTCCATGCTTTTTTGAACTCTGGGTGGTAGAATTGTTTGTGTGATGGGAGAGAAAGGTGTAACATTCTTTTTATTTTTTTTCCTATACAGGCCCGTGATTGAAAATCAAGATGGCAAGGCCAGTCCACAGTAGTTATATTCTTCAGCAACTAAACAACCAAAGGGAATGGGGCTTTCTCTGTGACTGCTGCATCGCCATTGATGACATTTACTTTCAAGCACACAAGGCGGTCCTAGCGGCCTGCAGCTCTTATTTCAGGATGGTTTTTATGAATCACCAGCACACAACAACACAACTGAACCTCAGCAACATGAAAATCAGCGCAGAATGCTTTGATCTCATCTTGCAGTTTATGTATTTAGGGAAGATTATGACGGCCCCTGCGAACTTTGAGCAGTTCAGAATAGCAATGAGCTATTTACAACTGTATAGTGTGCCTGAATGCTTAGAAGACATACAGGATAACAACAATTCTAGTATCAAATGTTCTTCCTCTGCTTCCAGCAGTTATAATAACAAAATGATATTTGGCGTACGTATGTACGAAGAATCAGTGACTAAAAACGAAGATGAATCAGGTAGTTTGTGTCTGGAGGCAAGCTCAACAGTTGGCACCTCACAGGACAAGGAGCTGAGTGATGAAGTCATACAGTTAAACAGATTCCATGAGCAGCCTTTTAATATTTGTAAGAAAAGCACGATCTCTAAGTTATCTAACATGAAAGAAGGGCGACCACGACGCTTTGGACGGAGTTACACATGTGAAGGTTGTGGATTTGTTTTCAGCTGTAAAAAGCTGTTGGAGGAACATGCATTAACTTGCACTAACAGGCATTTATACCAAAATGTCAAGTCGTACAACTGTGAGGAAGTTGATTTTAACGAGAGAGATTCTGTAATGTCTAAACTATCCCCTGCTCAAACAGATAGCTCTAGAGTAGATGAATCTTCCTTACATTTGTCAAATACAATTCAGTCTGATAGAGTGGAAGAAGGAAAAGGGTCAGGCAGCAAAAATGGGATCATTATAAAGATCGAACCAGATGACAATTCAGCCGTGGAAATGGATGATATTAACATTGTTAAAATTTCTGATAAAGGCTATAACGAATCTTCAGAGAATGAAGAGCTGGAAGATGAACAAGATGAAACGTTCTACAGATATTATATGGAGAGTCAGGTTGGTGAAAAGCAAAATGCTGTAACATGTCTGAAACCCCAGATGCCCATAAATCTACATCGGAATCCTGGAAAACATTCAAGACCCTTGAATACCAAAGATAGCACAGTACAGGATGACGAATGGAATGAAGTTTGTGAACTATGTGAGCTGACAATAACGGAAGAAGATCTGTCGTCTCATTACTTGTCTAAACATATAGAAAATATCTGTGCATGTGGAAAATGTGGTCAAATATTGCTCAAGGGTAGACAGCTACAAGAACATGCTCACAGCTGTGGAGCACCCCAAGATATGACAATCAATGGGGTAGGAAATGATGAAGAAAGAATTGATTTTACCGACAACACTGAGGACCCATCTGCAATAAGAGATGTGATGTTTGTGGAAATGTTTGATGGCCTGAGGGAGGATGATTTCCAGAGAAACAGTCTTCCAGATAGACAGTTGTATAAGCATTCTAACTGTCCATTTCGATGCCCAAACTGTGGTCAACGCTTTGAAACTGAGAGCCTAGTGGTTGAGCACATGTCACATTGCTTAGATCATGATATGTTTAAGAATGCCATTACAGAAGATGGTGATAGAGACCATAGAAGAAAGCATTTCTGTAACCTTTGTGGCAAAGGATTTTACCAGCGTTGCCATTTAAGGGAGCACTATACGGTCCATACAAAGGAAAAACAATTTGTTTGTCAAACTTGTGGAAAGCAGTTTCTGAGAGAACGACAGCTGCGACTGCATAATGACATGCATAAAGGCATGGCCAGATATGTGTGTTCAATGTGCGAGCAAGGAAACTTCAGGAAACATGACCATGTACGACATATGATATCTCATTTATCAGCTGGCGAGACAATATGCCAAGTTTGCTTTCAGATATTTCCAAGTAATGAGATGTTGGAGCAACACATGGACGTTCATCTTTATACATGCGGAGTGTGCGGTGCAAAATTTAACTTGAGAAAAGATATGAGATCCCATTATAATTCCAAGCATTTGAAAAGAATTTAAGACTCCATGTAAGTGTATAGTGTTCACAACAGGTAAAACACCAAATGGAATGAGAAACAGCCCAGTGATTTTAGAGAAATACTTTTTTTAAAAGCCCTTTCAAATAGTAAATACTGGACCCAAGTTACCAGAGGATTTTTCCATGGCACAGCATGATAAAAATACCATAATAAATCAATCAGGCCCATTCTTGTTTTTGCTAAGAATTCCTTTATTTTCTTTGTCTCTAAGGGTATACTATATGCAAATATTTATTACCTACATTTATGGCTAATGGAATTCATTTTCCATTAGTGATTTTAGTTGCACATGGTATAGTGCAAAATATTATTAGAAAATACTGAATAAGAAGCATAAGATTGTATAATATTTTAGAATTTGAACCATGTATCTGCTTTCAAAATATTTTAAATAAGGCAACAAAACTAATCTTATCTTTGTGCACAAACACTTTCAAATACATTTCTGCTTAATATTTTTTTTAAGTTCAGAATAGTCTCAATGAACATAGTCTAAGTAGCACTTAATTCTGTAAAACAAAAGCTGGCTATGCAGAAATGTTCTCCACACTGCAGTATAAGAATATAGCACTACACAGCATTTGAAAGGAAAAATTATCTTTTTTTTTTTTGGGGGGGGGCAACAATCTTTTCCCTTTGCATCTTTAGCCTGCTTTTTAAAGTCAAGGCAGCTTATGGCGTCATTAGTATTCAATCCCTGCCCTATAGACCGCCACAATTTAAGTGGATACACAAGGCAACAGGAGCTAAAGGGGGTTATTTACTAACAGTTACTATGTGTAGAGTAGTACAGGGCCCACTGCATCAAATGGGCCCTGCGTTAAATAACTTGGGCACGCACTGATAGTAAATGAAGTGACTTACCCAGAATTACAAGATGTGTTTGGGAGAAGCGGGATTAAGAACCAATGGATTTAAGCCCATTTTGCAACCCAATAATCCACTCCTTATTGGCCCCAGGGCTGGAAGATCACGATCAGCACTGCTACTAGGGGATACAACTGAGGCAGCCAATATTTTCTCCATGGGCCTGAACACACCATCTCCATGACATGCTTGGGGTTTACAAATTCTGTTGGCTAAAGAATATAGGCCCAGATGCTTTTTGCTGCTATGTAGAGCACTGGAGCTTGAGCCATGGGACTATCCTGGAAAATTATATTTTTATTTTTTTTTTATATTCTTTAACATTGGGCCAACTTGATCTTTCAGTTTTGCCTACCTTCTCTGATCCTTGTTGGTGTTTTGTTAGGAACCTGCACAAAAAGCGTTTTAGTTGTTTGATAAGGACCTATAGAGTGCAAGAGCCACAGCAAATAGTTCTAACCAAATACTAACAGGAAAATGATAGCAAAACACCTTTTAAAAAAATATATTGTCATGTATATAGAACCAATGCTCTCTCTTACACACCTTGAGGTTAGTTTTTGGTATATATGTTTATAGAAGCCAATTTAAGGATCAGCTACCATTAAATGCCAACAGAGGTGAAATGACATAAAGCAGTGAAGGCTGTGGTTGTCTTTGGATTCTTAACATTCAGATCCTAGAGCAGATGGTCATGCTTTGCTGACTAACTAGTGTTGAGTGAAGCTTTACACAGCTGAAAATGCTTGAGTGTTAAGAAAGAAAACAAAGGCAAGAAAGAGCAAGAAATGCCTGTTTTATCATATGGTAATCTGACTAATAATGATGTGATATTAGCATTTTATGGCACAATGAAAATGTGTCTGGCTTTGTGTTTCTGCAGTATTGTAAACCTTGTTTTATATTTTTGGAGAGGAGTGGCCTAGTGATCAGAGCAGCTGCCTCAGCACCCTGAGGTTGTGAGTTTGATTCCCACTGCAGCTCCTTGTGACTCTGGGCAAGTTACTTAACACGTCATTGCCCCAGGTACAAAATAAGTACCTGTATAAAAAATATGTAAACCGCTTTGACTGTATAAACCACACAGAAAAAGTGGTATAAAAATCCCATTCTTTATACCCTTTAAACTCCAGGGATAGAAACTACTTGCACATCATCTTCTGCCTTCCATTTGGTAGCAGGGCCTAGTGATACTACAAAGCCTTGCCCCCCAACACCCACTTGTTCATTTCTTCTCTACCCTTCTATTTCTCTATACCAGTTTACTGCAGGTCATAAACTTGATTCATTAGCAGCTTTTTAGAACTAATAACGTTACCTCTGTGTTACTCCATGCTCCCTCTCTTTTTCCCCTCCCCAAAGCTGGCTGCAATCAGGATTAGATTTAAGATTATGGCATCCAAAGGCAGAATATTTGTGGGGAGAGGCATCCCTTCCTTTTGGAGAGTAAGAAGGACCTCCAGTTTCTGAGCATCTTCAGAATTTGGCACCCTAGGCACCTGCCTGTTGCCTATGCCTAAATTCAATCTGGATATGAAGGCAAATTTGAGTTTATAAACATTTTTGGCTTAATAAGAATTATATGCATGCTTTTAAATAATGGATGAATCAATAATATGCATGGAGTAAACATTTCATTGAGACATCACTGAATATATTTGATAATGCAAGCAAACTGATTAGAAGAAATATGTAAACCATAATAATACAGGCTGGATTTTCAATCAGCAGTGATGAGTAGCTTGCTTTAAACCTTGGTGCCAGGATATAAATTTATAAGTATAATCAGCTCTGCTATATGTATGGTTGGTGACTCTGAATGTACATTTAATGTGGACAGTGCTGCCACCATTATACATTTAATTTGGGTCTGAAGATACATGAATGGGAAAGTTTTACTGAATACTGGTAAACATGGGAAGCACTTAAAAGTAAGAACAATCCACCATGCTGCTTTATTTCCAAGTCAAAAAAACTGTAGAGGAAAAAAAACCCCTCTGATAAATAAACATACTTCAAGTATCACAGGGCTATGATACAACCATCATAGAAACATAGAAAATTGAAGGCAGATAAAGACCATATGGTCTATCTAGTCTGCCTAAACATGCCATTCACTATCCCCTCCTCTAGAGATCCACAAGATACTTCAGTCAAAAAAATTCTCCAATGAATGCTCCACACTTATTTATTCAGATCACAAAAGTAGCCGAGGTGAATTGTAACGTACTGTCCAATCTTCAGAACAGGCAAATCCAATAGCTAATCTTATTTACATTTTCCATTGGCACTTAGCTTCTAGTTGCAACAGTCCAGTTCAGTGTTCGCTTCCGGTGCAGTAACAATCCAATCCGCTAATAATTGCCAGTAATAACCTGTACCAGTAGAGGTATTCTGAATATTGACACCTCTAACTCTATAAAACATGGAAAGTCCTATCCAACTCCAGAGCCCCGTTCCTACTCCCACTTCCTACCAAGTTATTGGAATCAACTGCTTCCTCATATCAGATCCCTCAAAGGGCTTCTGAACTTTAGGAAAGCAATAAAAACTTACCTCTTCCCATAAATCCAGCCACTCCCTTCAAACCATATGTATTCTAATGTACTCTGAACTAGATCCACTCTGGTTGTTAACAAAAGATGGAAATAACCGTATGTTAACTTAGACCAAATTGTATGATAAACTTGACTCTGTATATCTAACATTACTGTACAAATGTAAATTCATAATTTGTTTGTCTGTGCTTTATGTGTGTCAACCTTGTTACCTGTTCTCAGCTCGTTGGGGAGGACAGGATATAAAACTAACCAAATAAATAATTACATTTTTATATAGAATGTTGAGATCGAAATTGAGATATCTAGGTTGGCACGTGCTCAGTGTTTTTTTGGAAAAGGATCTGCCAACATAGGACCATATCTAAAATACCTGCAGGAGTGTGTGTGTATGTGCCTGTATGTGCAGCAGGAGCATCCATTTTACAATTATAAACTTGGAAAAAATGGAGGAAAAGCAGCAATAGTAATACAAGTGCTGATGCCAGAGGCCAGAATTCATTCTATATTTTAAATTTGGAAAGGGAAATAAACAATGGGAGATTAAAAGCTTATATATGTGCAAATCCTGATGTTAAAATATTGGTACATATGTGCAGATTCTCTTTCTGAAATGGAGAATGCATGTTTAGATTTTGACCCACTCAAACTACACACACCAACACCACCCTCTTGCAATTTCTACATATTGTGGACATCCATTCAAACCATGCCCCCCACCCAGCTCCAGCTTCTTGCAATTTCTACCCTAAGGTATTATGGACATCCACTTGTAAATTTAGGACCCTTTTTACAAAGCTGCAGTAGCAATGCGGCAAATGCACCAAAGCCCATAGAAATTGAGTGGGCTTTGGTACATTTGCCACAGGGAATCACTACTGCGGCTTTATAAAAGGGGCCCTTAGCTCTTTCTAAAATTGATATTTCCATGTGAAAATTGTGTCTAAGGCTTTTAGAATAACTCCTATAACTTCCTTTGAAAATAAACTCCTATATATAAATATAAGGCCCAATATTAAAAAATAATGAGCTCCTAAATTTGTGCTGCTAAATTAGGGGTCCTTTTTACTAAAGTTTAGCGTGCCCTAAATTTTAGTAAAAGGGCCCCTTAGCCTCCAAAATTTGTAACCTATTTTCAGCTAGAGTTAGGAACATAAATTTTCATCTGGAAATTCATCTACATTTAGGAGCTTACAAGTTATACTCATAAATTTAGATTTGCCAATCATTTGCCTAGATTTTTGGACTTAATTTATAAGCCTAATACTGAAAATCAGTGCTGAGCTCCTAACTTTTTTTCCCTGCCCTAAATTTGTCCTGTTCTCACCCACTTTTTATGCTCCTACATTTAACTTAAAATGTACTCAATTCAGTCCTAGTAAATTTTCAAAAGAGGCCCATTTGAGTGTAACTTTCAAAAGGCCCATCTTGCAAAGACTCAGTAGGACTTGAATGGGCTGTATCGCATTTGCCATGCAGGATTCGCTACTGTGACTTTGTAAAAAGGGCCCAAAGTTAAGAGCATAAATCCTTTGAATAGCAGATCCATGTTCATGTATATAAATTATATATTCAACTAAGTTAAATTGGCATCGCTAAGATAAGCTATATAGAGTTAGGAGTGTCAAACCTGAACATTACTATGTACCTCCAGTGCTAGTATGGCCAGGTAACGAAGTAGAAAGTTTGTCAGGCTCAGATTTCCAATTAGATAAATCAGGCATGTGCTGATTATTCAGGAGTGCTAGTCCTTGCCAAACCGAAGTATTCATGGTAGTCTAGTAGTAAAGTAGAGATTTAGGGCTAGATTCACTAAGCCCACCTTACCTTGGCAGTCCGTGTCCGAACCGTGTTCGGGCTCCTTATTCACAACGTGTCCTTAAGCTAATTAGGACGATCGGAGGCAAGCCCCCCAATCAACCACGCGGATCGCAGAAGAGCAATCCTGACACATGCGCAGACCATCTTTGCTAGTAGATGGTCTATGCATGCGTCTAAGACCCCTCTGAGCCTTGACATTTTTGTAGCCCAATGAGCCCATGGTTTTAACCTGCTTTAAACCCGCGGGTTAAAACCACGGGCTTGCAGTGTGGGGAAGGGCAGGAGAGATCCAGGGACGAGCAGGGTGGCGATTTGGGAGAGAGCAGGCAGGAGAGATTGGGGGAAGAGCATCGGGGCGGCAGGCAGGAGAGATTTGGGGCAGCAGCGAACAGGGCGTTCAGAGAGCAGGGCTTCAATGGAGCTAGAGAGTCAGAAAGACGTTTGCGACTGGTCCCCAGCAGTCGCTTCTTGGGTTGATATGGCCAGCCCAGTCGGTTTCAAAAATTTCTTTGGTGAATCGCGTGCCTGTCTACTTTGCATGCGTTTCCCCTCATTTGCATGCACGGATTGGAAGCGGATCGCAGGAGAGGTTAGTGAATCGGGCTGGAGGGAAATCTGGTCGCAAAGGGGTCGCAAACCAATCAGTACACGATCGGTTTGTTTAGTGAATCTAGCCCTTAATTTTCAGCAGACACACACACACCCCTCTCCGCTTTGGTAAATTATCAGGTATCAACTGCTACTTAGGAGCACCATACATTTAAATTTAATATAAAATACGTAGAAATCACTATTCTGGTTTGGTTAAAATAGCCTTTCCCATCTGTAGGATCATCCAATAGTGCTTGAGTTTTTACCAGAAGAAATTATAATTGTAGTTCCCACCAATTTGTTGTAGTAGAAAAAGTTTTTGCAGGTTTTTTTTCTTTTTGTATAATGTTTTAGTTGTCATATCCAGCAAGTGCTTTTAGCTGCTGCTTTTGAAATTTAAATTGTTATAATTATATCTTGTTGAACTGATCTTTAGATTTGTGAAGGCACCAAATGTAAATAAATGCTAACTGCAATCCTGTACATCAGTTAACGGATTTGTAGTTTTCTTTAGAGCTCCACCTGTGGAGAGCCAGCTGTATTTTATATTATTGAAATGTATTTGAGGAGAGTGTTTAGAGAGATGGCAGATTCTCTATATAGTACTTTGCCTTCGACATAGTATATATAAGCATTGGGTCCTACCATATAAAAGCACAGATAAGTATAAAATTTGGTGGATAGCCAACAAAAATGTATGTGAATATATAATTAAACTAATATCAGGTGCTATAAAAAAGGTCTCTTTCCCTCTTTCTTGAAGCTTTGGAGAAATAAGCTCTACAGGTTCGCTACTTTTATAATATAAAATGTGATCTAGACCAGAGTCCAATCTAAAAGAAACCACATATAATAAGTGCTGTGTGCAAGACAAATTTACTACAGCTGTTGGCATGCATTTATATTTTATTTAGGAAAAGTACACATCTGCTATATATGATTCAAAATAAACAAATTATTAAAAACCAGGTATTGCTCATCTTTGAGAGTTCTCATGTTTACTTATTTGGAGTTTGATTCCATATTCTGTTATTTTCTGGCAAATCTTCACCAGTTCTGGTTCCTGGCACAGCACCAGGCTAGATTCTTGCCTCACCTTGCACAGCAGCCCTTGCAAGTATGGGATTTCTTCTGACAAGGGCCCAGCCAAAGAGGCTATAAACCTCTTGCCTCTATTCATTAAAATTACTGAATCACATAGTTGGTCAAATATCTGGATCCTTCTATTTTCTCTCATGCAGCCAGATTAAACAAAACACAGAATTGAGGAATACAGTCAAACCTCGGTTTGCAAGTAACCCGGTTTGCGAGTGTTTTGCAAGACGAGCAAAATATTCTCGTAAAACGTGTCTCGCAAACTTAGTGTTGACTCGATTTGCGAGCACCCCCCCCCCCCCCCCCGATAACCAGTATCGCTCCCCCCCCCGCTCGCAAAGGTCCCCCCGCCTGAACAACTTAAACTTACCCCCCCCCGGTCTGGCACCGGCACGCAGCCGCTAGAAGATCTTCCTGCTTCTGCTGGCCTTGAGCATGCATCTGCGCATTCTCAAGGACTTCTAATTCTCCCTCTCGCATGCTCAAGGCCGGCAGAAGCAGGAAGATCTTCTAGCGGCACCAGCACGTCCTGTGGGCTGCGTGCCAGTGCCAGACGGGTGGGGGGGGTAAGTTTAAGTTGTTCGGGCGGGGGGTGCCGGTTCGTGTGGAGGGGGGTCTTTGCAAGTGGGGGGGAGCAGCGCCGCTGGCCTCGGGAGGGAGGTGGGAACGTATCAAAGCAAGTTTCCATTATTTCCTATGGGGAAACTCGCTTTGATATACGAGTATTTTGGTTTACGAGCATGCTTCTGGAATGAATTATGCTCGTAAACCAAGGTACTTCTGTAATTGTGACCCACAGATTTACTATTGTGCAGAAATGTTTGCAACAGTTCTGACTTTTGCAGGATGGAAACCTTTGTGAAATTTAAAATTTTCCCAAGATATGGGCAGACAATCCAGGAGATCTAAGTGAAATGAAGTGTATCTAAATTTTGTTATATATTTGGATTTAGCTAATGCCTCTTCACTGATAGTGCAAGGCAAGTAGAGGCTGACTAAAACTGCTACCGTAACTGTTTGAAAGCTTTTGGCTGAAAACAAAACTGCAGCCAAAACTCATCATTTGGTTTTGGCAGAAGCCAAAATTGAAAACTGAAATTTGGTTGTGTGCATGTGAACCAATGAGGGCAGCTGGGGATTGTCGAACCTTGCAATCTGCATCCCTCTTTTAAACCCACAGTATTCATGGCAGAATATAATTTAAATAATGAATGCAAAATAGCTTTTACACACATGAACTGTAGTTAATGAAAACAAACTAAAAGCCATGATGCTTTACAGTGGCTGACTTTATGCTACATTTGGAGTGACAGCTGACATAACTACAGAGAAGCTAATTCCTAAAGAGCTTATCATCCCAGATTTTCTCTGTTTATGGCTTATGCTGCAAGCTGTGCATCACAATAGTGGTATTTCTTTGATCTGCCTCCTTATTAATGCTCCTTTGTAGATGTAGTCTTAGTCTTACCAAAGACTAGTAGAGTAGTACTGCCCGAGTCAGGAAAAAAATTTTTGATTCAATCCAGCCTACTGAATCGATTTTTCGATTCGGTTCGATTTTCCTGCCCAATTGGGTGTTTTTTTCAAACATCCAGATGGGTTTATTTTAAAGCCTATTCACCCCCTTTGCCTTCTAACCACACTGATGCTGTGGTGTAAACAAAATAAACAAACAAAAAATACTTTTCCTCTCTATTAAATCCTAGCTCACGTTTGTGGTCTAACAAAAGCTCTGGCAGGATACACGTTTCAAATCTGACATATTGTAATCACAAAACAGAAAATAAAATTATTTTTTCTACCTTTTGTTGTCTGGTCATTGTTCAGATCTTGTTGGTCCCAGGCTCTGGTTGTCTTCTGATAGCTTGCTTGCCAGGGTCTCCTTCTTTCTTCTTTCTCCATGCTAACCATCCATCTGCCATCTCTGTCCTCCCCTTCCGTGTCCCTTCCTTCCCTTGGAGGTCTGGCATCTTTCCTTTTTTTCATCTCCATCTACAGATCCACCTTTTCTCAACTACCCTTTCATCCAGCATCTCTCCCTTTCTGTAACTTTCATCCCTAAATCCCATTGTTCACCATCTCTCTCCCTCTCCTCTGTTTTTAGACCCCTTATTTCTTCCCCCCAAAGTCCGGCATATGCATGTCTCTTTGAACCCCCCTTCCCTTCCTCCCTCCGTGTACTTCTACACCAGGGCCCCCTCACCTGAACATCTACACCCCCCTGAAGGCCTGCGTATTCAATTTACCTAATTTCAGCAGCCTGCCCTGCAGAAGATCGCTGGCTCTAGAGATCTTTGCAAGCTGCTATATGTCATCCGAGTTGTCTTCTCTCTGCCGTCAGATGTCAGAGAAGGGGCGGGACCGCAGCAGAGAGAAGACAACTCAGACGACGTATGGCAGCTTGCAAAGATGGCTAGAGCCAGCGATCTTCTGAAGGGCAGGCTGCTGAAATTAGGTAAATTGATGCGGGGAAGCCGGACACCAGTGGAGAAGCCACTTCCCAACTGACCCTCCCCACTCACCCTCTAAAGCAGGAGTGGCAAGCCAGCAAGAGGCAGCGTGCCGCTCCTGCTTTAGGGAGGAGGGTCAGTCAATGAATCGGGAGACTGATTTTTTGCCATGTAAATCGATTCTCATCTTCCCCTATCCATCGTGTCCAATTATCAGCTTCCCCAGCCTGATTCAAATTTTCCCCAGCCCCCCTGCTCAATTCTCAGCTTCCCCAGCCCCCCTGCGCAATTCTTAGCTTCCCCAGCCCGATTCTCAGCTTCCCTAGCCCAATTCTAATTTTCCACAGCCTCCCTGCTCGATTCTCAGCTTCCCCAGCCCCCCTGCCCGATTCTCAGCTTCCATCCCCAGCCCCCAAGACTCACCAGCCCCCCTGGCTTCCATCCTCAGCCCCCAAGACTCATCAGCCCCCCAGCCTATTCTTAGCCTTCCCCCCCCCCCCGCCGATTCTCAGCCCTCCTGATGATTCTCAGCCTCCCTTGCCAATTCTCAGACCCCCCTCCCCCACCGACTCTCAGTACCCCCTGCCGATTCTCAGCCCTCCTGCCGATTCTCAGCCCCCCCCCCATTTCCGGTTCATTTACTTACTCGACTGGATGTGGAATTGTGGGGAAGAGAGGAGAAATGCGGAGCCAGAGCCAGCAAAAAATACCCTTTGCTTCCGAGGTCCGCTGCACGAGGTCTGCTCGCTCCCCCAACGCTCCCACATCCTTTCGTTTCTTCTGATGTAACTTCTGATTTTGCAAAACCGGAAGTTACATTAGATTGGAACGAGACCGGTGGCCGGCGGTGAAAAAAGAGTAAACTTGAATCGGGGCTGAATTGGTGAGTCTATTTTTTTACAAAACGAACCGATTCGAATTGTAAATCGGGCTGCACTAGTACAGAGCTAACACTGCATTGGTCATTCTAACAATACCTCTTTTTATGTTTCCAACTTTACCAATGGTTTCCACAACAGCTCTGTGACACCTATCTTGAGATAAGCAGAGATAGTGATGTTTACACAACCTCCAAGAGCTTTTTTCTTATACTGGGCCAGATGCACAAAACTCTCCAATTGTGCACCGATGGTTGCAAAACAGTTTGACTGGTTTAGTGACCAATGGAATTTGCCAACCTGATGTTGAAAATGTCTCAGTCCGTGGTTGCTCATTTTCCGATTCTGGCATGCAAATTACCTTATTACTATTAAAATTAGGTCAATTATATTAAAATGAGCAATCTGATCGATGGCTTAACAGTGTATGTCATAATTGGATCACTAATGCTGACCCAATAAAAACAATGATGTTATCGACAGGTCTGCCTGTTTTTACATTTTTTTTCTATAGGCACCCATCGTCACACACACACAATATCTGCCCCATAAAAATAAGTTGAGAAGGCCCTCCCCCCCCGATGACCCCTGCAAGAAAAGTAGAGGCAGGAGAGATGCCTACTCCCTCCTGCCTAAGCAAACCACCCCCGCTGAGCTAATCACCACCCCCGGGACCTCTTCCCTCTATAAACTTAAATAAAAATTGGTAGGAAGGATGCCCACTCTCTCCTGCCTCCGTGAATCTCCCCCTGCCAAACCGACTGACCCCCCTCCCACCCTACTTTAGAAAGAATCATCAGGAAGGATGCCCACTCCCTCCTGCCACCGGATGCTCCAGCCCCTCCATGAATCACCCCCATACCTACCTGTACAGAAAGATGACAACAGGAGGAATGCCCAGTCCCTTCTGCTTGCAGGCCCATCACTCCAAAATGGTGGGACTTCCCCTTCCTGTTGCATTCTGGGATACACAAAGAGGAGCCTAAGGCCCTGATTAGCTCAGATGCCTAAAGCCAGGGGAGGGGCCTTAGGCATGTGGTATCTTCATGGGCAGAGTCCCAGGCAGTTCCACCCAAAGAGATCTGTACAGCAGCTACTTGGTCCACTCTCCATACTTTAACAAGGTTCTACAGAGTGGATATGGCGGCTCAAAAGGATGCTGCTTATGGGTCCTTAGTCTTGCAGGCAGGCTTATCTGTCTTTCCCTTTATGTCTGGCACTGCTTTGGTACATCACCTAATGTACAACTCATGTATATGTAACAGAATGAAAGATTAGATTTTTACCTGGATAATCTTGTTTCTGTTAATATACACAGGAGTCCATACAGCTCGCCCTGTGCATTCTACAATTCGCCTGCTTTCTGCTTTGGACAACTCTATGATCCGGAACTAGAGTTCTCCTGTCAGTTGGATGAACATGTATGATTAACTTACTAATAAAATACTGAGTTATTGAGCTTTGAAGTTCCTTATGTGTTAGTGCTAGTTGTACACAGCTGGTTGGTTCATTGATACACCTATGTTGCAAGTTCATGCTAATAATTGTTCTTTTTCATGAGCTACAGAGCAGAACAGAAATGTATGTTATTTCCGGGGAAGTTCCCCATGCCCGCCCTTCTCTTTTTTTTCCTGTTACAGCAGAGCTCGATTGCTTTGGTACAAACTGAAGAAGGAGCTATGAACTGGTGAAGGAGGAGGAGCTGAAAGATGTGATTGACACTCTTCTGCAAGCAGTTCGTGAGCATGGATTGATCACCTAATATACAGACTCCTATGTGTATTAACAGAAACAAGATTATCCAGGTAAAAACCTAATCTTTTATTGAAGCCAATTTACTAATTAAGTTAGGCAACTAACATTAGGTGCCTATTTATTTAGGCATCTCTTACAGAAATTTTCCCCTAAATGCCTAGATCTCTTTCTTTGAATACTAGTATAACCTGGTATTGGCATACCTAACATTTTAAGCGATTGTGGTTACAGCAGCCATCAAGCTGACATACTCGTAAGTACAGGTGCATATAATTTACATGCATAAGAGCCCCACCCATGCCCCACTCATGTGTACACCCCCTTTCATGCATCTAGTATTTCAACATTCAGGTGCACAAAGGTTATAGACTTGTTCTCCACCTGTATAGTGAAGGGGCAAAAAGAGAATGATATGCCAAAAGTGGCAAGTGTGTAGCTACAGGTGGGTCTGGAAAGGCACAGTCCCTCCGCCCAATACTACTTATGAGGAAGAGCAGACTGGTGGGCCAGTTAGATGCTGTGCTTTTCTAGGCATAATCCACTTAACAAATGGACAAAAAGAGAGCAGCAATCACACACTACCAAAAAAAAGTCTCTCTAAAAATCAAATGCCTCGGAAAACATCCTCACCACAATTATTCTGGAATAAGCTAACTCAGAGCTCAATGATTAGCATATATAAATATGTTATTGTGACAGATTAAGGGGTTTCCCTCCCCCATGCAAATATTATATTCCGGGCAGCAGGGGACACTAAGCAGAAAGAGAATAGATTACATGTCACAGAATATCCTGAACTTTGGGGCTCAGTGCTGAGTGACAGGGGCGGGACTCACGGGAGAGAGGCATTTCTACCCAGACTAGGTTCATTCTAGAGAGGTCCCCGAGGGAGAAAGAGGAACTCTCAAGTTTTCCCTAGATATGGGCAGAGGCAGGCCTTGGGAAAACAGACCTATGCCTGTAGCAGCTGGCTGAGGTAAGCCATGGCTATGTTCTTTGATTGGTGTGAGGCAAACAATAAAGAAAAGTGTTTTTGTTTCTGTGAAAGGTGTTTGTGTGCTAATTGCTCCTAGTAAGCCAGGCTAACCTGCCAAACCAGGCTAGTCTACCACAGTTATAAAATGAGAAGGAATTGAATATTGTGTGTTCACCAGCACATACTTAAAACCAAATGGAGCAATTAGCTTATTTTGTCACACATTGCACGTCATATAGCTCCTCAAATAATGTAAAATGCTTATATGAACTTTGAAAGTTCATCCATGAAAAGTACAAAATCTCAGTGAAAAAGCAATCAAAAGAAAAAACAGTGAAAATGAAACAAACATAAACTTATCTAATGTGTGGACCAATGGAACTTAGACACTGATAGATCCCTGATGAAAGGGTGAAATGGGGTCTCGTAGGATAGCGCTTGAGTCCATTGCTCCATTTGTCTTTAAGTATGTGCTGGTGAGCACACATTCTCTGATTCCTCCTCATTTTATAACATATTTATATATGTTGATTATTGAGCTCTGGATTAGCCTTTGCTATAATAATTGTGGTGAGGAATTTTTGTGAGGTGTTTGATTTTCAAAGAGACTTTTTTGTTAGTTTGTGCTTTTTTTAGGCAACAGGAACAGCTGCAGGATTATCGGATCAGCGTTATACATGCCAGTCAGTGAGTTTTGTAGTCACAGCACAGGTTGGGACTGATGGCGCGGGGTATTTGGTTTCATTGCCTTTCTCTGCCATTCAAGAGATGGGGGTAGCATATCTCAGCAAACTGTCATCTGGCTCCTGTTCTGGGGCACTGCTGTGCCAGCAGCCCTTTCTCAGCCCTCAATCACTGGCTGCTGCATTATTTAAGTGATTGTGGCAGTGCAGATGTGAGGATCTGCCTCCTTAAAACCTCAGTTTCACAGTCTGCACATCTTTGGGGGTGATCACAGCATCAGAATCAGCAGTCCTCTCTCTGATCCTCCGCTGTTGCTGCCTGTTTTTTGCAATGTGGCTGTACCTATCTGAAGGGCCAGGCCTGCTCCATCTCGGCAGCTGCATCGCCACCATTGAGCTTCTGAATCCTGCTAGCACTCCTCAGCCCTGCATGCCTATTACCCATCTTTGTTAACTTTGGGCTCTCTCTTAGATCTGATTGCACCACTGCCACACATTATTCATCCACTGTACAGAATTTATACATTTAGTTTAGGCCTGCTGAATAGAAGACCTAAATGAAATGGATAGCAAAAGCTGCTGGACATTTGCATTAATTTAAAGACTCTGGTGGTATTTAAATCAGAATGTAACATAAACTTAAAGCTCAATCAGAACACCAACGGTGGCCAGCATTTCACATATAGCTGCCTCAGGCTGTGACCAATCCAAACAGGAGCTTTCAAAACGGGACACCGTTCCGATTGAGCTTTAAGATAAGTTTGAGTTTATGTTACTTAAACCATGTTGACCACAGTTCTGTTTTTTGTTTGCACTATACTGCACAGAGCTTTTGAGATGCCCCATGGGAGGTTTATTATGCCTATGAGGTTCTCTGCCTGATCACCTTATACCACTATTGTGGTGGTGGGAGGGGGGGAAGGGGTAAAACGCGGACCTCAAGGACCTTACAGACCTCACGGATCTAAAACCACACGTCCTTAAAAATCCGAGGTCCGTGCATTGACAAGTCCGCCTTCGCTTTCCCTGCAGCTCAGCTCAGGCCCCCAGCTCCCTCGCGGTCCTCACGGATCTGAACTTCACATCACATCCTTAAAAATCCGAGGTCTGCACCACTTTTATTCTCTGGCTCTGACAGAACTCTATGACAATTTAACTGACGGATCCTAATGCTTTTCCCTCCCTATGCTAGGATCCATCAGAGTTAAATTATCATAGAGTTCTGTCAGAGCCAGAGACTAAAAGTGGCGCGGACTTCGTATTTTTAAGGATGTGACGTGCAGTTCAGATCCATGAGGGAGCCGGGGGCCTGAGCTGAGCTGCAGGGAAAGCGAAGGTAGACTTGTCAATGCACGGACCTCGGATTTTTAAGGATGTGCGATTTTAGATCCGCGAGGTCCGCGTTTTATCCCTTCCCATGGGAGGGCCCTTGTCTGAGGCTTTTTCCTCCCGTGTATGGTTTACCTAGCTTATGTTGTAGTTGTGAACCTTCACCAGCACTATCCTTGTGACCAAGTCTAATAAGAGACATTTTTTTCAAGCTAAGTACCTTTTTGGATATGGATTACTGTGAAAGATTTTTTTTTTTTAAATGTGTGTTTCATGAGTATTTAATTAAACAATATTTGAAGCCTATGAAGAGTTCAGTGTATCACGGGCAGAGTGGTTCATGTGAAACTAGTCACCACTGAGGCTTCTGAAGATTATATCCTATATGAAGATTGTAGCTGCTCTGTTTGAAAATGTGTAGCTGTGCTGTTCATAACAATACGTACATTGAGCACATAGACGAGGTTTGGAAGTAATTGCTCCCGCCAGTAAGAAAAATTCTTTGACCTGATCAACTTAATTCCTGACATTAGTGGCATCTAAATCTGGGTGTAAGAAACTGAACATGCTCGAAGGCAAGAAATTAAAGATGTCTGACTCATTTCAATTAACACACTCCCTTGGTTAATTATGCTCCAGCAGAGCTACTGACAAACATGCATTAACCTGCATTGCTAATATGTGCATTAGTTACTATATGGTTCCATTCTTTCCTTTGGGGCTTCTTCACTAAATAATATGTGACTTAGGGCAGGTTACCATATAAAGTGCTGTTATATCACTTACATGATTCACTTTTACAGAAAATGGGGCAAAGGGATTTAGATTTAACTCATGCATTTTTCAGGCAATTCAAAGTAAGTTAAGAAGGGTATAGATAGAGGGCTAGTATACAGGTCCAGGACCTGATGGGCTGCTGCGTGAGCAAACTGCTGGGCATGATGAACCTCAGGTCTGACCCAGCAGAGGCACGGCTAATGTTCTTAAATTCAGATATGGTACATCTTTTCCTTTCCCCAAAGGAATGCAAAGGAGGGTTAAGCAGCAGTGAAATCTGAACCTTGCGTCCCTGCTTCTCAGTCTGTTGCTCTGTTAGGCTACTCCCCTCTGTTGGCCATCACTTCTCGATTATGTTTCAAGGTTTCTGCTGTGCACTTTAATCAGGAGTTATAGAACCTGTTATACTTCAGTCAAATTTCCCAAGTTTAAATCTTACATACAAGAGTTTCTTTAAAGTCATCACTTCATTAATTGGATATCCACAATTGTGTTTAGTCTTTCCCATTTATAGTTAGTATACTGGTAAATACATACGTAGTGTTCATACCCCTAATGAAGATGCTTTGAAACATGACCATGTAATAAATTTGATCTTTTTATTTAGTAAAGATGCTATTAGCACTTGGTTTGGTCCCTGCCTACCCCTGCCTCTTTTGTTCAATGCATCACTTTGAAGGGACTTGAACCTGCTACTGTCAGTCTGCTCTTTCCTGCAGCACCTCAAAGGTTATGTGGCAGTAATTAGAAAGCTCTGTGGCAACTTTCCTTAAATGGCATGATTTTGCATATCGCATAATGTTTGTTTTACATTCTAGATATAAAGCATTTCTTCAACCTTTCTTGTCTCTGTTTATTGTGCTTCTTTGGAGAGGAGGACGGTGTGGGATGAAGGAAAGTTAGTGAAAGAAAGTATCTGGGCAGTGGCGGACCTGTGACACCCAGGGAAGATCATTTTTAGCTCCCCTCCCCATATAAAAAAATATTTTTAGTAATTTTATTTATTTAATTTTATATCCCGTCCCCCTCAGAGAGTTCAGAATGAGTTACAGTTTAACATTCACCGTGTTATAACATTGCATAGGGTTATAACATCTACAACCGCACACCAGCGCTGTGGTGTAAACAAAATAAAAAAAAGACTTTTCCTCTTAGGTCCTAGCTCATGCTTGCTGTCTAACACCAACCCTGGTAGGATACACATTTTAAATCTGACATATTGTAATCTCAAAACAGAGAATAAAATTTTTCCTATCTTTTGTTGTCTGGTCATTTTATTATTCAAATCATGTTGGTCCCAGGCTCTGGTTTCTGTTTGTCTTCTGTTAACTTGCTTACCAGAATCTCTTGCCCATTTGATGTTGTCTTCTTTCTCTGTGCTTACCATCCATCTTCCATCTCTGTACCTTTCCTTCCACTGCTATATACATTTCTGTTTATTTCCCCACTGTTTACCATATCTATCTCTCCCTGTCTTGAGCCCTGGGGATCAAACCTCTCTACTCTCCTCCATACATCTCTCCCTGCCCTCCACCCTATGTCCAACATTTCTTCCTCTCTCTTTTCCATGCATGTCTCCCCTCCACCATATGCAGGATTTCTCCCTCTCACCCCTTTCTACCTCTTTGTTGCATCTCTCCCTTCATCTCCTCCACCCCATTCAGTGGCATATTAAGTGGGGTACAGTCCGCCATAGGTGTGGTCTTCCTAAGGGCATGGCACTCCTCCTCCTCTTCGCCCCCCCTGCTCCTCGCTGCACGCATCCGTCCCTTGCCTTCCCACGTACTTTTTTTACTTCCCCTGCATGAGGCTGCCCGTGTCAGCATCATTGCTCTCTCTGATGTCACTTCCGGGACCCACATGTCAAAGGGTGAGCTGACACCGAAGTGGGCAGCAACTTCACGATGGGGAATGTCAAAAAGGTACAGGGAAAAGGAAGGGTGCATGCACAGCAGTGGGGCGGGAGAGATGCCCATTCTCTACCACCAGAAACAACACTCCCCATGCAGCAGTGACCCCCCCAGCAGCGGGAGAGATGCCCACTCTCTACTGCCACAAACAACACCCCCCCTGCAGTGGCGACCCCCCCCTGCCAAGTGACCCCTCCCAACAGGGGGAGAGATGCCCATTCTCTCCTACTGCCACATAGCACCACCACCCCTGCCTCCAACCCCTCTCACCCTTAAACAACCTCGGCCAGAGCCTCAGGCCCCTCCCCGGATGCACTGGGAAGGGGTCTAAGGCTCTGATTGGCCCGGACGCCATTAGGCCCATAACCCCAATGATACTGAATATCTGGGTCAGTCAACCACCTGAAAGTTATGTGGGTGCCAGCTAATATTCAGTGCTAACACCCATATAGCTAAGTGGGTAAGGATAGGACTTCCTTTTGTGTGGTCTCATCTGCTCTCTTCATTATGCGGATATCGACACTGAATATACATGCATATTTATTTTTTAACCACCTTTATGAAGAGATTCACCCAAGGCAATGAATAAAGCCTGTGCCTCCCTGAGTCTTCCCCTTGACTACCCCGGCACTAACCACCATGGTGGTAGACTCAAGAATAATGTTAGGAAATTCTTCTTTACGGAGAGGGTGGTTGATGCATGGAATGCGCTTCCAAGGGAGGTGGGGGGAGAGGAAAATGATGACACAGTTCAAAAGAGCGTGGGATGAACACAGACAATCTCAAATCAGAAAATAATGGCATATATTGGAGGAACTAAGGCTGGTACTGGGCAGACTTCCAGTCTGTGTCCCGTATAAGGACATTCGGTTGAGGATGGGCTGGGGAGGGCTTCGATGGCCAGGATGGTTAAGATGGGCTGGAGTGAGCTTTGACGGAGACTCCAGTAGATAGAACCTAAGCACACTACCGTGCAGGGCTACGGCCCAGAAATAGCTAAGAAAAAGGACCATTTAAATGATTAATTTATGGAGCATATATGTTTGGGTAGACTGGGTGGACTATTCAGGTCTTTATCTGCTGTCATTTACTATGTTACTATATTATACAGTTAGGTGTCAGCCCATTGAATGGGCAGGAGTGTCTCCTGCCTATTTAAACCCTGTTGAATATTGACTCCCAAAGACCCTTCTACTAAACCACATTAAGCCTGATTCTATAAACGGCATCGAACTCCTAGGTGCAATTTGGCACAGTTGTCAATTAACCGCTAGGTGCTGTTTATAGACTCACACCTAGGGGAGTCATAGGCACTGAATCCTTAGGTGCATTTCCATTTAGGTCAGGATTTTCTTGGCGCCTAAGTCAATCTATACCCAAACTCCACCCTGAACCTATCCTTAATCATGTCTACTCACCAGTAGGTACATCAATGTAGGCAAATTAATTTTTTTAATTGTTTTTTTAATGGTACTGATCAAGTCAAATTAAGTTAGACACCTAAATCTGCTAGGTGTGCCAATCTAGGCACCGAACTTCCAGCACTATTTATAGAATCTGTTCCATAATGCGTGTTTAGTGTGTGGAAAATGTGCTATTGCAAAAGAAGATGGTAAGTGCTTCCACATTAACTTTTTCCTTGTACCCAGTGTTAACACTCAACCTGAAAATCAAAACAGAGAAAATGCCCTAAAAAAGTGTTGCAGTAAATCTGGGTTTAGCACATGGTAAAAGTCTCATATTAGCATGCACTAAACCCAGATTTCAGGACACTTTAGTAGAAGGGTCCCTTAGTAGGGAGATATATTCAAATTTAAGAAACGTGCCATATTATTTAAAGCTAGTTCTTTACTTTAACCTAGGAAGACAGGTTTTTCTTTTGTTGTTGTTAACAGACCTCCTAAATCTGTCTCTAGTTATTGCTTTATCCTGGTTGTAAACATTCTATTCAAATTTCCCCTGAGTATGGTCCAATATTTCTATTAGCCATTGTTTTGTATTACCAGACTTTAGCCTTGGACCTATTATAAATTGCCATGACATCCCCAAGAATGGTGGAATTTCAAAAACTGGAAATAATTTAAACAATTGACCTAGAATTTGCAAAATTGCTGCAGGAAACTGTAGGCTTTAGTCTTTCATGATTTTTCTCTGGTTTTCTAGTTTGGCAAAACAAACATTAAAAGCAAGAAGAAACCTTCACAGACCCAAGATAACATAATAAAGACGAGGAAGGCCAAAGAATTAAGAAGTTCAGAATTAAAATGATCAGGCATTTCAAAGTAAACATAAAAAAACTTATTAGGGACACAGGTTCCCTCAGCCATTACTAAGCACAATGCTAGAAGTCTCAACATTTTTAATACATAATTTTGCTCCCCATCCATCCTCTTTGTCGCCACTTTTATAATGTAATCTGGATTACTTGTACAGCCAGAGAAAATAATCCTTTATTTTGCTCATTCCATTTTCACCTGATGACAGAATTACAGCTGCCAAAAAGCTAGTCAGTCCAATAAACAGGAATCATAAGAGTTGCCATACTGAGACAGACCAAAGGTTCATCAATTATCATATAAATTTTGTTGGCTCTCATGTCCACAAATTCAAGTGGATTAACAAAGAATTAATTAGAATTTGAGAAAATAATTCTTCCATAATGGAAGACATTCCTCTTTGTTCCTATATTAACTTAGAAACAGCAGATTCACAAAATGCTGAGATATTTTCCTCCTAGTGTGGTTTTCTGGTAGAATTTCAAATGCTGGGATGCTTTGAAAAAATGAAAATGGTTATCAGCCAAATATATCTTTGTTTGGTATTTGGGAAACCATCCAATCATCCAAGCCTAAATGCAGTGTATTTTGTTTGTAACTATGGCTATAGTTCCAAACAATGGGTGCTTTGTCCCTTCCTGCCATTGTAAGAATACCAGTTAGGAATGGGTTCCAAGTGAACATTCTGTCTTCAAAAACAGTAGCATGTGACATGCAATGGGTCAGAGCGGGCAGTAGCATGTCATATAATACTCTGAATTCTGCTGTTCTCATAGAAAAACAATTTAAATTCCAAAACACATGTGTGCTTTTGACCAATTTTGTAGGAACACCAAGCAATTACTATGCAAGTCTGAATAGTCTTTTGAGAAAAATTATACTAACAAAGCTCTTTAATATTTCTACATTTAGAAACATTAAATAAAAACTAAAAATTCCTGGGAATTCCACTGAAATTAACATCTGTACAAGGGTAGTTTGAAACATTTTGTAAAAATGCAAGTTAAACAATGTAATCTCCATCGAGGGCTATACACTTAGGGCTAGATTCACTAAAGTCAGCGATCAACACTGCTACCCATCTGATTGATTAAACGGCCCACCACTTGTTGTCCGATCTGATCCATGCAAATTATTAAAACCCCATGCAAAATAACCAAGTGACTGATTCACTAACATTTGCTTGGCTATTTTGAATCAGGTTTTACTGGTTTTATCCTAAAACCTGACTGCTGCAGGCCTGTCGGTAACTGTATTACCGACAAGTCTGCTGGGGTTTTTTACAGGTCCCTCTGTTTTTTTTATTAATTTTTTTTCCATGGCACAGATATTTTGCTTATGTTACACACGAAAAATACTTGCCCCATAAAAAGAATAAAAGACCCCTCCTGTTCCAGGTTTTGCTGTTTGATTTGATTTATGGAGGAACTTTCATTTACATTAGTGGTCTCCAACTCAAACCCTTTGCAGGGCCACATTTTGGATTTGTAGGTACTTGGAGGGCCTCAGAAAAAATAGTTAATGTCTTATTAAAGAAATGACAATTTTGCATGAGGTAAAACTCTTTATAGTTTATAAATCTTTCCTTTTGGCTAAGTCTTAATAATAATATTGTGATTTATAGCTAAAGAGACATATGATCAAGAAACTGTTTTATTTTACTTTTGTGATTATGATAAACAAACCGAGGGCCTCAAAATAGTACCTGGTGGGCCGCAAGTTTGAGACCACTGGTTTACATCTTACTTTTAACTGCAAAATTACTTGATGTTCATTCCTATGTCATTCTTGGTAGTATCCAACCAACGGGCCTTTGGTCTCCCCTGCTTCCCTTTACCACTGACCATTCAGAGTAGCACCTCCTTTTCTAGTGAATTCACCCTCATCACATGTCCAAAATAGGTCAGTTTCTGTCTGGTAATCTTGCCTTCCAGGGACAACTCTGGGTTTATATGATCACCAACATCTTTGTTGGTGATCCATAAAAGTACTGTGGTGAAAATTGGTGAAAGTATTACTTCAGTAGAAGTAAAAAATATTATCCTGTACTTCTTTACAAGTAACATAACTTTTACTTAAGTACAACAACTAATTACATATACTTGTTACTATATAACACTGGCAGCTATGACTATCCTTATGTTGAAAATAGGGGGGGGATTTGTATACCACCTTTTTTGTAGTTTTACAATCACACTCAAAATGGTTAACATACATGTACTTCAATCACTTTCCCTATCTGTCCAGGTGATGTTCACACTCTATCTAAAGTACCAGGGGCAGTGGAGGATTAAATAACTTGCCCAAGGTCTCAAGGAGCAGTGCGGGGTTTGAACCTACTACCTCAGGGGGCTGAGGCTGTAGCTCTAACCATTACACTCTCATCTATCATTTCAAAACTTAAAGAGATTGCCCAGTAATTTTGTAATAGCACATATAATAAGTGTGAGCACTGCCTCCAAAATGGGAGCAACATGAAAACCAAACATGTCTATAGCAAAACAGAGGGTTTTTTTTAAAACTCATTTTAGCTTTAACTGATTTTGTCAGTCATTCATTTTGATTATAACTGATATCCAAGGAAACACTGTAAAGAAATAAGTTGAAATACACAGGATTAAACAGTCAAAGCAATCAGTGCATAAATTACTTATTATGGCTGTCTTGACCAGTTGAAAACCAGTAAAGGCTAGCTGAAGTCCAAAAAGAAATGTGGCAAGAAAAGTGATTCTGAATTTCTTGCATAAAGAACAACAAACTAAACAGAGGATTTTAAAAAGTTATCTTGGGTAGCTTTTAATAAGAGAAAATGTTGAAGGTGGATGAGTGGGAGGAAGAGTCAGCGTTGAGGTAAGCTATGTGGTATGGATTTCATGGTTTTCAGTTGTCAGTCTGTGGATCCCAAGAGGGACTGCAGGTAGCACTGATTTTTTTCAATCTTTTAACATTTAGAACGATTCGGTTGGACTGAGAACTTTCCAGCGGCCCTTCGCAGCTTGCATGGAATTCACCCAGGAATAACAGAAATACCAGTCTTAACGCCATTCGTATTATTTCCGTCTTTAAATAAATGGCATATAAGGTTAGTAATGCAACGGTTATTTCCTCTCGCTGGTTAACGTTTTCAGAAGAAGCCCGTTTGTGTTCTACTTCAGGCAGCTCGGTCTCGCATAAACACAAGTGCTGGGAAGCTTTTAAGCTGGGCGGGTCGGCTGCACCCCAGCCGGCGGGCATTAAGGTCATAAATTCCACCCTTCCCAAGCTGGAGAACACTCTTGTACCGGCCAGATCTGCAGGAAAAAAAAATTGAGCAGCCTCAAGCCAGTGCAAAGCTGCCACCTCTGGGTGGAAACTTCTTTTGGCTATTTGCTCTGCTTCAAACATTACGCAGCACATTTTTTTTATTTCCCAGCGCAACCAAATAAGGGTAAATTCATAATACTGTAAACTCAACGGCCTGGCGCCTAACTGAAGTAAAAATTACCTCGCGAACCAAGCCACTAACTCCTCCGGATTCCCATCCCCCCCTCGCCTCAGGGCTGCACGCTATTGGCTAGCTACCGTACTCGCAGCAATCATCTACGTCATTGGGAAACCCCTAACTACAATAATTAAATGCTGGACGCGGTGACGGTTGCTGATAGGATTTTTTTTTCTCCCCCCCCCCTCTTATTTAGCGTCCGTTTGTGAATCCCGCGGAAGGATTTCTAACATAGTTGTAGGAGATTGTTCTGCGTGTACGTGCTTAACGGAACCGCCTTATCGCTCCGCCGTTTTCCCGCCGCGCTTCAGGCCCTCAGGAGTTTGGTGAGGAAGGGGGGGCGTGCCGCTTTCATCCGGGAGGCCCGCCAAGACTGTTTTTGGGAGTCGGGCTGCCCTTCCGGGAGCGGCAGAAGACGGTTGGTTGGCCCGCGATAAAGTCTCTGGCAAGTTCGAGGCGAGGGCGGGAGACGGCTTCTATAAAAGTCTGAGGCGAAGCGGGCGCGACGCCGTCTCTTCGCCTCCGAGTTCTGGCTCCCGGCGCTTCTCAAGGACAGGGCGCGTGGTAGACTCAAACGAGGACGATGTCGGTCAAGGGGCCAGCTATCGGCATCGATTTGGGCACCACCTACTCCTGCGTTGGAGTCTTCCAGCATAGCAAAGTGGAAATCATCGCCAACGACCAGGGCAACCGCACCACCCCGAGCTACGTGGCTTTCACGGACACGGAGCGGCTGATCGGCGACGCGGCCAAGAACCAGGTCGCCATGAACCCCACCAACACCATCTTCGACGCCAAGAGGCTCATCGGGCGCAAGTTCGACGACCCGACCGTGCAGACGGACATGAAGCACTGGCCCTTCACCGTGGTGAACGAGGGCGGGAAGCCCAAAGTCCAGGTGGAGTACAAGGCGGAGACGAAGACCTTCTTCCCCGAGGAAATCTCCTCTATGGTGCTCACCAAAATGAAAGAGATCGCCGAGGCGTACCTGGGGAAGAAGGTGCCCAATGCGGTGGTCACGGTGCCGGCCTATTTCAACGACTCCCAGAGGCAGGCGACCAAAGACGCGGGCACCATAGCTGGCCTCAACGTGCTGAGGATCATCAATGAGCCCACCGCCGCGGCCATCGCTTACGGGCTGGACAAGAAAGGCACCGGCGCCGGGGAGAAAAACGTGCTGATCTTCGATCTGGGAGGGGGCACGTTCGACGTCTCCATCCTCACTATCGAAGACGGCATCTTCGAGGTGAAGTCCACGGCGGGGGACACGCACTTGGGCGGGGAGGACTTTGACAACCGCATGGTCAACCACTTCGTGGAGGAGTTCAAGCGCAAGCACAAGAAGGACATCAGTCAGAACAAGAGGGCCGTGAGGCGCCTGCGCACCGCCTGCGAGCGAGCCAAAAGGACCCTGTCCTCCAGTACCCAGGCCAGCGTCGAGATCGACTCCCTCTATGAAGGCGTGGACTATTACACCTCCATCACCAGGGCCCGCTTTGAAGAGCTTAATGCGGACCTCTTCAGAGGAACCCTGGATCCTGTTGAAAAGGCTCTGCGCGATGCCAAAATGGACAAAGGCCAGGTAAAGGAGATTGTACTGGTGGGAGGATCGACAAGAATTCCCAAAATCCAGAAAGCATTGCAAGACTTCTTCAATGGTAAGGAGCTAAATAAGAGTATTAACCCAGATGAAGCCGTTGCTTATGGTGCTGCCGTCCAAGCTGCTATTTTGATTGGTGATAAATCGGAAAATGTACAAGATCTGTTGCTTTTAGATGTGACCCCTCTATCTCTTGGCATCGAGACAGCTGGCGGGGTGATGACTGTATTGATCAAGCGAAATACCACCATTCCGACCAAACAAACCCAGATCTTCACCACCTATACTGATAATCAGACCAGTGTACTTGTACAGGTGTATGAAGGAGAGCGATCTATGACCAAAGACAACAATCTGTTGGGCAAGTTTGACTTGACTGGCATTCCACCAGCTCCACGAGGTGTACCGAAGATAGATGTTACTTTTGACATTGATGCAAATGGTATTCTGAATGTTACTGCAGTTGATAAAAGCACCGGCAAGGAGAACAAGATCACCATCACAAATGACAAGGGCCGCCTAAGCAAAGAGGACATTGATAGAATGGTGAACGAAGCTGAGAAGTACAAGTCTGAGGATGAAGAAAATCGGGGTAGAGTAGGAGCTAAAAACGCCTTGGAGTCATATACTTATAACATGAAGCAGACAGTAGAGGATGAAAAGCTTAAAGGAAAAATCAACGACCAAGATAAAAACAAAATTCTTGACAAATGTCATGAAGTTATCGGCTGGCTGGATAGAAATCAAATGGCAGAGAAAGAGGAGTTTGAGCATAAGCAGAAGGAGCTTGAGAAATTGTGCAACCCCATAATAACCAAACTGTATCAAGCTGGAGACCCACCTGGTGGAGCATCCGGTTCAGGAAGCTCTGGAGGACCAACTATTGAAGAAGTGGATTAAAGTATAGAGTAACATTTTTATTCTTAGAAATTATACTTTAAAGTGTGTTAAGACATTTCTAATAACCCTCTAGTTTAGTGTTTGCTGAATGCAGAGAGTTCTGTAACATGGAGGTTGGTTTTCCTACAGGTGGCTTTAAGCAATATAGCAATTACATTTTAGGTTTAGTTATGAGTTGATTAACAGAAAAGCCCTATATACAGTACTATTATAAACTGTTTGGTTTTAGCTTGTTTACATTTTCTGTGATTCATCTGGTTTTTAGTAATTTGTTAAATTCAAAGTAGCAAAATTTTGTCCTGTAAAAACTTTTCTTTGTAATATTACAGCAGCTTTGTAAGCAAAGGGCGTTCTCAAAACAATGTTGGGCAACTACATGTTTGTGGAATTGTGTGTGAGATGGAGAGAAATCATTTGAGGGTATTTTGGGAAAAGGGGGAAGTGGTTTGTGGGTGGGAGAATATGGAAGTGTTTGAGGATGTTAATAAAAATTCATTTATAAAACTTAAATGTAGGGCATTTGGAACCTCATTGAGTTTAATTTCATTTGACTTTATTTGTCATGTTTTTCATCCTCTCATTCAAAGGCATTCTTGTCAGGTGGTACAAGTTAACAGTAATTGGTTTTTCTTTTTAGCTAACCTGCATCCATATTTCTAACAAGTTACTCTTGTCAGCTTCCAACAATTTCTGCTGCTGCCATTTTATATATCAACATTTTTTTAAAGTTAACTTTAAATAATCCTTAAAACATAGGGATTCTTTTACCAAGTTACATTAAGAATTGGGCTTAGTGTGGCTTTAGGCATGACTTTCCCATGTGCTAAGCTTATTTTTAGCATGATTGTCAACAAGGTCTTTTTCCTATTGCTTGACTAAATGGCTGTATGCTAATGTTAACTTGCAGCCATTGACAAAACAAAATACTGTGGGAGCCCTTACTGCCTCCTGTTTCGGAAGTGCTGAGAGCTCTTGTGTTAACTAACATGCTAACTAGTTAGTGTGGTGGTGATGTCAGCATGCTAGCTGATTAGCACATCCATACCCATTAATGTGTCTCCTCTAAGAAAAAGAAATTGCAGTATGGTTAGCAGTAGCTAAAGCATTCTTTTGTTATCTACATATCCCATATTAGGTCATTTTTTGCTGTATTAAGCCCCAGCGCCTACCACAGCTTAATAAAAAGGTTTCATAGTGTGAAATTTGAGTAAAGAAAAAGGTATATAATCTGAATGTTGTAAAATGAACAAAATATTAACTTCTCTGGAAAACACAATAATAGAAAATACATTTTGCTTTTTTATTGTGGTAGATAGTTGGGGTGTAACTAAAGCTAGTAGCTATATATTTTAGAAAATGTGTGTGTTTCTTATGTTAAATTTTCTGGAAGGTTTCATATTACATTGCAAGCATAATATGAGCTTTTATAGAGGCAAGCAATATTTCCCATTGAATATGGATATAAATGAATTCACACTTATTACAGCTCTATTTACTAAAAAAAGGCTTCCTCTTTCTAAAATTAAACTAAAATCTCCATCTTCTCCCCCCACCCGCCCAGTAATGCCTAAACAATAAAACAAAATACCATACTTTTCGCTCCAAAAAAATGGGTGGAAATAAGGGTGCATCTTATGGAGCAAATATAACAACAACCCTCCCCCCCCCCGGTACCTTTTTTTAATCCCAGCAGTCCAGTGCACTTTCTGCACCCCCTACCTTGCTTAACGGCTGCTGATCTCTAGTGGCAGAGCGGCGCACAAGGCAGGTGCGAGCTTTTCGAGCACCTGCCTGGTCCCGCGCTGCTTTCTTGAACCTTTGATGGATTCCATATTTTTTCAAGATCTCATAATTTGCTCTTAAAAGGTAACTAGTTTGTGTGGCTATTTCTCATATTTTCCAGCTAGCTTGCTTGCTTTATTTATTTGGTTTTATATCCCGTCCTCCCAGGAGAGCCCAGAACAGGTTACAAGTTTACATACATATTAAAGTGTATTTATAGGAGGTGATAGCAAATGTGGCATGGCAGAACATTGTCTGACAGAGATGGCAAAACATACCGTATTTTTTGCTCCTTGAGATTCACTTTTTTCCCTAAAAAAGTGGGTGGAAATGAAGGTACTTCTAAGGGAGCAAACATAACATCCCTCTCCCCCCCCTTGGTACCTTTTTTAATTCTGGCAGTCCAGCACTGTATCCTGCCCCTCCCTCACTGGATATCCGCCTCCGAGTCCTCATCTTGCGGCGCACAAGGCAGGTGTGAGCTTTTCGTGCTCCTGTCTGGCCCTGCACTGCTCCCTGATGGCAGCCATTCAGGGAGCGGCGCAGGACCAGGCAGGAGTGCAAAAAGCTCGTGCCTGCCGCAAGATAATGAAGATTTGGAGGCAGCCATCCAGCGAGGGAGGGGCAGGAGCTTGGAAAGCTCCTGCCGATACAGCGCTGGACCGCTGGAATTAAAAAAAAAAAAAAAAAGTACCGATGGTGGGATCCTGCCTGCCACTAGACCTGCCCTGGTCTACCACTTGACCACCAGGGGGGGGGGGTAGGACGGTGGGACAGATTTGGTTCAGATTTTTTTTCATAGTTTTTCCTCCTCTACAGGTAGATGCTTCTTATGGTCAGGTGAGTTTTATAGAGCAAAATATATGGTAGTTAACAAAGCATGGTAAAATATAACATGACTACTACTCCTATTTATCATTTCTATAGCATTGAAAGGTGTACGCAGCGCTGTACATTTAACATTCAATAGACAGTCCCTGCTCAGGAGAGCTAATAATCTAATTAGACAGGATATCTCATGGTTGAGGAGATTATGGTAGACCATATGATGCAGTGGGTATAGGTATCAGGCAGTAGTGAGTAGAAGAGTTGAAAGCAGTTTCAAATAAGTGGGCTTTTAGCTTGGATTTGAATACTTCTAGGGATGGAGCATGACGTATTGATTCAGGCAGCCTGTTCCAGGCATACGGTGCGGCAAGAAAGCAGGGACAGAGTACTTTGAGAAATAAACTACTTTGCACTTGCTTCTTTTTGCCATTGTAGGGCAGTAGACTTTTATTAAATCCTTTCTAGGTTGCATATACACAACACTTTGACCTAGAGCAGGGATCTCAAAGTCCCTCCTTGAGGGCCGCAATCCAGTCGGGTTTTCAGGATTTCCTCAATGAATATGCATGAGATCTATGTGCATGCACTGCTTTCGATGCATATTCATTGGGGAAATCCTGAAAACCCGACTGGATTGCGGCCCTCAAGGAGGGACTTTAAGATCCCTGACCTAGAGGTAGAGGTGGGCAATCTTTATACACAGAGGGCTACAGAAATATCTATCCCTAGTAGGCTGCACACAGAAAATTAACAAATGTGCTATATATTTCATTGACAAGAAAACTGTGATGATTGAATGAACATAAAAATTATTACCAGAATGGTCTGTTAAACTGTATATTAGTCTCTTTTCAAACAATTGCTAATGCTGTCAATCAAGCCTTGGCTCGTTGTTATATGAGGGGCTGCTGAAAAGTTCTCAGCCCAACCAACAAAGTTGGGGCAGTCGCCATCAAGGCCTATACGCTTTATTCCAGTGCTTTTCCACTTTTTTCATTCTGTATTTTTCTGACAGAACAAAAAAAAAAAAGTAGAAAAGCACTGGACTAAAGCGTATAGCCCTTGATGGCGACTGCCCCAACTTTGTTGGTGGGGCTGAGAACTTTTCAGCAGCCTCTCGTATTCATCAATCGATCCACTGCTAACAAAACTGGTTAATGATGTTTATCCCAGGACAAGCAGGCAGCATATTCTCACATGTGGGTGACGTAATCTATGGAGCCCCAGCGCGGACAGCTTTTCAAGCAAACTTGATTGAAGTTTCAAGCTTGCTAGGCTGCACCACGCATGTGCATGCCTTCTTGCCCACTAGAGGGCGCATCCCCACCTCGTGGTCCTCAGTTCTGTTTCTTCCGCGGAGCCAGAAGCCCTGTTGATTTTGTGCTCCGTACCTTTTTGCCTTCTGCCACCGCGGCTGGGTTATTTTTCTCGGTCGCTGTGCTTTATTTATTATTTTCTTTCGTCGCGTGTTTGAATCCTTAAAAAAAAAAAAAGTTTTTCGTTCGGCTCCGGGGGCTCCCGGGAGCCGCGGCCGCGGGACCTCGTTCGTTCCCGGCAGTTTTTTGTGTTCATGTCCCGTCCCTTGACGGGCTTTAAAAAGTGCACCCAGTGCGATCGGTTACTTTCTATCACCGATCCCCATCGGTGGTGCTTGGTTTGCCTGGGTGCGGATCACCCGACTGACTCCTGCACTCGGTGCTCCACGTTCCAACCTAGAGCTCTCCGCCGCCAACGCGCCCGCATGGCGGAGCTCTTCAGTGTGGACCCCGCGGCAGGGAAGGCCTCGACGTCGGCCTCGGCTTCTGCCCCGGCCTTGACCTCGGCCTCGACTCCCTCGACCTCGCCGCGGATGCCTTCCTCGTCGAAGCCTGCGTCCTCGAAGCCGACCCTGGGTAAGTCCCCGCTTCCTTCCTCTACTCCAGGGTCTTCGAAGAAGCCATCCTCGGGCTCCTCGACGGGGGCGGGTAGGTCGTCCTCGGTCCTGCTCCGGGCATCGAAGTCGGGTGCCCCGCGGGAATACTCGATACCGAGGTCGCCCTCGAGGGAGCACCCGCCGGCCACGAACATGCCGTCCATGATGGCCATTCCCGTATTTCAGGACATGCTCCGAGCGCTTATCGCCTCGGAGCTGTCCTGCGCCTTGGCACACCTGCAGCCGGCTTCGACCTCGGCAGTATTGGCCTCGGCCCCGACCTCAGTACCAGTGGTGGTCCCGGCCTCGACCCCGACCTTGCCCTCGACCTTGGTAGTCGACCAGCCTGAGCGGAGTGTGCGGCCTCGGGACAAGGTGCGCCGGGTTCGCAGGATTTCCTCGTCGAGGTCCTCCCGCGGATCTTCACCCTCGGGTCGGCCTCGGGCGAAGCGCCGGACCCAGAAGCCCAAGCGCCATCGAGGGTCGCCCCGAGGGCGCGGTCGCTCCTCGCCGACCCGGGGAGTGGAGACTCTGAGGGTCTCGGAGCTCCGCCTGGATAATCCAAGGCTTTTTCGTTCCTCTGCGGGGAAGGGATCGAGGGACTCCTCCCCGAGGAGGTTGGAGCTCGCCTCGGTGCCTCGTACCCCGGGGACTTCTCCGAGGGGTTCTTCGGGGCATCGGAGATCTCCGACCCCGACGAAGTCTTTTGGTGTGGCTTCCTGGGGCTCGGAGTCTGGCACAGGTCGGGAACCCAGGTACTCCCGTGAGGCTTCCCCGTCTTTCTTGGCGGCACGGGCCTCTCGATCCCCTTCCCCTCCCTCGAGGCGTTCTTCATTCTCGAGGTTTGTTAGTGATATGGGGAAGGCCTTGGACCTCGACCTTTTGTCAGGGTCCCAATATTTGAAGGAGTTTCTGGAGGAACAGGATTTGCCATCTCCCCCACGGGAGTCTCCGTGTCTGCCCTTGAACAAGATCCTTCATCAGACATTCTTGCGGAACTTGGACTCCCCTTATGCTGTCATGGCGGTCCCCTCGAAAATGGAGTCAAAGTACCGCACGGTCCCCTGTAAGGGCTTCGAGAAGGCGCAGTTGTCCCACCAGTCTTTGCTGGTGGAGTCGGCTTTGAAGAAATCTCAGCCTTCTCGAGTCACCGCAGTGGTCCCGCCCGGGCGGGAGGGGCGGACCCTGGATAAGTTTGGGCGCCGCTTCTACCACAATTCGATGATGGCTAATCGTGTGCTTAACTATGCTTTCACCTTCTCCTTCCTATCTGCGGCAGATGGTGAAGGCGATGCCCCGTTATCACGGGGTCATGCCGGATTCGCATAAGAGTGACTTTGGCAAGTTCATTAACACCTTGTCCCAGCTGCGCCTGTATCTCTTTCATGCCATCTATGACGCCTTTGAGTTGTCATCCCGGGTCTCCGTCTTTGCAGTGGCTATGCGCCGTCTAGCATGGCTGCGCACGGTGGATATGGACCCGAATTTGGAGGAGCGCCTGGCCAATTTGCCGTGTGTGGGCTCGGAACTTTTTGATGAGTCCCTGGAGGCGGCTACTAAACGCCTAGCCGAACATGAGCGCTCTATCGCCTCCTTGGTCCGTCCCAAACCCAGGGTGGCGAATCCGAAGCCGTACAGACCTCCGCCGCGGCGCTACCCGCAGAAGTCTACGCCGGCATTCTCTAGGCCTCCTCCCCGGCGTCCCCCTCAGCAGGCCAGGGCGTCGCACCAGAAGCCTCAGGCGCCCGGGGCGTCCAAGCCGGCGCCGTCTTTTTGACGCGCTGAGCGGATGGGGGCGGGCCCCCTCTGCGCTGTCACCGAACCCGCTTCCCATCGGGGGCCGGTTACGGACCTTTTATTCGGCCTGGACTCTGATCACTTCGGACGCTTGGGTACTCCGTGTCATCTCGGAGGGTTACTCACTAAACTTCATGACTACGTCGCCGGACAATCCACCTGGCGTGTCTCTTTCCAACCGAGCCCAGCTTCCTCTTCTCCTCTCGGAAGCCAGGGCCTTGTTGAGCCTTCGGGCGGTGGAGCGGGTACCCCCCGTACAACGGGTACAGGGGTTTTATTCCTGTTATTTTTTGGTCCCAAAGAAGACCGGGGACTTACGCCCCATTTTGGACCTCCGGAAGCTCAACAAGTTCCTTATCCGGGAGAAGTTCCGTATGTTATCGCTTCCGGTCCTGTACCCTCTGTTGGAAGAAGGGGACTGGATGTGCTCCCTGGACCTGAAGGAAGCTTATACTCATGTTCCGGTGCATCCCGCCTTCTGCAAGTTTCTACAGTTCCAGGTGGGGGAGATGCACCTTCAATATCGGGTCCTCCCCTTTGGTTTGGCTTCGTCCCCTCGAGTCTTCACGAAGTGTATGGTGGTAGTCGCGGCAGCCCTGAGATCTCGGGGGCTGCAGATCTTTCCCTACCTGGACGATTGGCTGATCAAGGCATCTTCCAGGGAGGGGGTTATCTCAGCGACCCAACAGACTATCGTCTTCCTTCAACGTCTGGGGTTCGAAGTGAACTTTCCCAAATCCCAACTGTGCCCTGCTCAATCCCTTCAGTTTATTGGGGCCGTGCTGGACACAGTTCGCCTTCGTGCGTTCCTCCCTCCTCCGAGGTTGGAGGCTCTGCTTCGACTGAGCCGTCAGATTTCGCTGCAGCACTCTGTATCGGCGCAACGTCTGATGATTCTTCTCGGCCACATGGCGTCGACGGTTTATGTTACACCGTTCGCCCGCTTGCACCTGAGGCTTCCTCAATGGACCTTGGCCTCTCAGTGGCGTCAGGTTCGGGACCCGGTCTCCTTTCCTGTAACAGTGACTCCTTCTTTGAGACGCTCGCTCCGTTGGTGGACCAACTCTTCCAATCTTTCTGGGGGTTTGCTCTTTCTCGTCCCTCTGCATCGCAAGGTCCTGACCATGGACTCTTCGGAGTACGCGTGGGGTGCTCATCTGGACGGTCTGCGGACTCGAGGCCTGTGGTCGGCGGTGGACCGTCTTTGTCACATCAATGTTTTAGAGCTTCTTGCCATTTTTCTGGCGGCTCGAGCGTTCTGCCACCTCCTGCACGATCAGATAGTCCTTGTACGGACGGACAATCAGGTGGCGATGTACTATGTGAACAAACAGGGGGGAACGGGCTCTTGGTCCCTGTGCCGGGAGGCCCTACGCCTTTGGGAATGGGCGGTCTCTCAGAACATCTTCCTTCGGGCGGTTTACATTCAGGGAGAGAGGAACTGTCTGGCCGACAAACTCAGTCGTCTTCTTCAGCCGCACGAGTGGTCGCTCAACTCCCGAGTTCTGCACGAGGTCTTCGACCGTTGGGGGACTCCTCAAGTGGATCTGTTTGCCTCACCGGAGACTCACAAACTGCCCCTCTATTGTTCTTGGATGTACTCCCGGGACCTTCTCGAGGCCGATGCCTTCCTTCTCGATTGGGGAGGGAGGTTCCTTTATGCGTTCCCTCCTTTTCCTCTGATCTTGAGAACGTTGGTTCATCTCAAATCGACCTGGGCCACTATGATTCTCATTGTGCCTCGTCGGCCTCGTCAGCACTGGTTCTCCCTGCTTCTTCAACTCAGTGTCAGGGAGCCTCTAATACTGCCTGTTTTTCCCTCTCTGCTGTCTCAGAGTCGGGGTTCGCTGTTGCATCCCAATCTTCAGTCTCTGCATCTGACTGCTTGGTTCCTTTCCCCTTGACTTCGGTTCCAGTTTCTCAGTCTGTGAGGGAGGTTTTGGAAGCCTCGCGTAAGGTTTCGACTCGGCTTTGTTATTCTCAGAAGTGGACCAGATTTTCATCATGGTGTTCCTTGCAACATCTGGATCCGTGTTCGGTTCCGGTGTCTTCGGTTCTGGAATATTTGTTGCATTTGTCCCAGTCTGGGCTGAAGACGACTTCCATTCGGGTGCATCTCAGTGCTATTACTGCTTTCCATCGGCATCTCGAGGGTCGGCCTCTTTCTCTTCATCCTCTGGTTACTCGTTTCATGAGAGGTCTTTTGAATGTTCATCCTCCTCTGAAACCTCCTCCTGTGGTTTGGGATCTTAATGTGGTTCTGGCTCAACTGATGAAGCCTCCTTTTGAGCCTCTTGCCAAATCTCATCTTAAGTTTCTCACTTGGAAGGTGATCTTTCTGCTTGCACTCACCTCCGCTAGGCGGGTTAGTGAGTTGCAGGCTTTGGTTGCGGACCCACCTTTTACTGTGTTCCATCATGACAAGGTGGTTTTTCGCACCCATCCTAAATTTTTACCTAAGGTTGTGTCTGAATTCCACCTTAATCAGTCCATTGTTCTTCCGGTGTTTTTTCCGAAGCCCCACTCTCATCCTGGCGAGGTGGCGCTTCACACGCTTGACTGTAAGAGGGCGTTGGCTTTTTATCTCCAACGCACTAAGTCTCATCGGAGGGTTCCTCAATTGTTTTTGTCCTTCGATCCTAATCGGTTGGGCCATCCTGTTTCCAAGCGCACCTTGTCCAACTGGTTAGCTGCTTGTATCTCTTTCTGCTACGCTCAAGCTGGTCTCCCGCTCCATGGTCGAGTCACGGGGCATAAGGTCCAGGCTATGGCAGCCTCTGTTGCTTTCCTCCGGTCTACTCCGGTCGAGGACATCTGTAAGGCTGCCACTTGGTCTTCGGTTCATACTTTCACCTCCCACTGTTGTCTGGACACTTTGTCCAGAAGCGACGGCCGGTTTGGCCAGTCGGTTTTGCGTAACCTGTTTTCCTAAATTGCCATCCTCCCACCTGCCCTTTTTTGGTTGGCTTGGAGGTCACCCACGTGAGAATATGCTGCCTGCTTGTCCTGGGATAAAGCACAGTTACTTACCGTAACAGGTGTTATCCAGGGACAGCAGGCAGATATTCTCACAACCCGCCCTTCTCCCCGGGGATGGCTTCTTTGCTGGCTATGGAACTGAAGACCACGAGGTGGGGATGCGCCCTCTAGTGGAGGGAGAAGGCATGCACATGCGTGGTGCAGCATAGCAAGCTTGAAACTTCAATCAAGTTTGCTTGAAAAGCTGTCCGCGCTGGGGCTCCGTAGATAACGTCACCCACATGTGAGAATATCTGCCTGCTGTTCCTGGATAACACCTGTTACGGTAAGTAACTGTGCTTTTTGTGAACTGTTTTCTGTGTGTACTTATGGGCAACAATGCTACATAACCCATGCAACTGAACAAAATGTCCCACATTCCAACCAGTTGTTATTTATTTATTTAAAGTATTTGTTATCTGCCTAAAACCGAGGTGGTTTACAATAAAACATCCACAGTCTCAAACAGACATTTACAACATTAAAAAACTATTGTTTACATCAATGAATATAACAGAGCATCTGTATGATTGATTGTATTTAGGAAGGTTCATGTAGTAGAACAATAATTTCAATGAAATGCTTGGACAAAAAATGTCTTAAATAACTTCTTAAAAACAAGCACATTCTCAGATCTCAATGTATGCCCTGCCTTATAAAGCTATATAATCTTACTAAAACATCTGGGAAATTTGCCATAAATGCCTTGATGAATCAATTTCAGAATCTTATAATATAGGTGAAATTGCACTGGAAACAAATGCATTTTCTTCAATATAGGGGTAATATGATCGAAATGTGATACTCCCATAAGCATCCGAGCAGGGGAATTTTGGACAACCTGCAAGGCCTGTACCGTCCAGGTACAAGCCAGTGCAATAGTCCAATTTTGATAACACCATACTCTGTAAAACCTGTCAAAAATCCCAGCCAGTAAGCACTGCTTTCAATTGAGACAGCATTCTCAAAGCAAAATATGCCATCTTGCTCTTGCTACTTGCACACATTGTCAGTTTTGCATCAAGTATCATGGACAAAAGTATAATTTCCTTATTAACTGTAATTGAATAATGTGTTAAACACACTCAGGCCAAAGATGTTCATTTACATTACCTACAATCATAAAATCTATCTTTGCTACATTCAACACACGTAGACTAGAATTATTCCATATTTATAATTTTTATAAAGTGAGGAAAGGAGACCTCAGTGAACTTAAGGAAAGACTTATTTGATGTCGGTTCCATGCCAGTGTCAATAATTGGTCTTACTAAAAAACAAAACTCAAAGTAATTTGTGTTTATTTGTATAAACTTTTAAAATTTGATCTTAAAATGTCAATTCCTTGAAATTGTGCTACCATTCATTTCACTCAAGCAAGAAATCCAGAGCAATAAGGCAAAGAACTGACATTTTGTTTTAAGATTAAAATTTTAAAAGTTTATTTCAAGCTTCTTATTCCTTTTCCTATGAAATAGGTTTTCCTTAAAGGTGCATATTTTCATCCTGTCTTACCTGAACAACATTGCTCACTATTGGATATGTTATTAGCAATTGCTTTAAAAATTATATGTATCTCATGGAATAACTTATCACAGGTAAATTATGACTGATGATGGAACTTAAGTTTGCACACAAAATGTTACCACCCTTTGAACAATCCAAGGGACCCGACATGGTCCGTGTTTTGGTTAACACACCTTCTTCAGGAGTCCAAGGTTGATAAGGTTTCAAATTAAACCGCATATAAAAATAAACATGAGCTTGTGTAAATTTAGGGTAATCGCTGACCGACAGTCTCCATGTAAACTTGCTCCGTCGGTAAGCAATTATCCTATATTTACACAGGCTCATGTTTATTTTTATTTGCGGTTTAATTTGAAACCTTAACCCTGGACCCCTGAAGAAGGCGTGTTAACCGAAACACGGATCATGTTGGGTCCCTTGGTTTGTTCAAAGGGTGGTAACATTAACCACACTTAATTATATATAATAAACATAGCCTGCATCTTGTACGTTTTGTCTGCAGTCTTTTCTTGTTTTGTTTTCACTGCAGACTGTTGGATTTTTCTTTTTTTGTTTTGGAACTTATATTTAACTTAAAGGTTTAAATGTTACTTTGCTAAGTTCTTCGTACTTAAAGTTTGTAGAAAAATGGTCACCATTGAAAATCTAAGGGCTCCTTTTATCAAGCTGCGCTAGCGACTTTTAATCACGCGATAACCCCCTCGCTGGCCAAAAAACTACCACCTACTCAAGGTGTTAAACCGCTAGTGCGGCTTGATAAAAGGAGCTCTATATGTTTACTTAGATATCTTATTGGAGATAATTCTATATCTTATGTATGGCTGGTTATATTGGGGGGAGGGGGTAATTTGTATGTGCTTATTGTATCCCGCTTAGATTTGTGGATAGGCGGGTTATAAATAACAATTAATTAATTAAGACTTAAAAATTTAAAAAGTTTATAAAAATAACATATTACGTGGAGAGTTTTTAGAAAGATTGACATTGGAACCGCTCATGGAATTGACATTGAATAAGTCTTTCCTTAAGGTCACTGAGGTTTCCTTTTCTCTCTTTATAAAAATTATAAATATGGAATAATTCAGGGTCTGCATGTAAATCGTAACTGGTTAGAGTGTGGGACATTTTATGCTTCTTATAGGCCCAATAAAATTCAGTGGTGGGCTGATCTTAAGGGTGGCCAGCCATGCATAGGGAGATTAGGCAGTAGGAAAAAGGAGGCTTAAAATTTACAAGTCTGAGACCTTATTTGGCATAATGTGCAGTTAATGGTTTTGATCCATAAAAACTATAATATAGTCTAGATCAGATGTTATGTTTGAGAAGTACTCAAAATGCTAATTCTGTTCAGTTATTAGAGCTCAATTTTTGAGCATTCAGATATTAGTAGTTGATAAATCAAGTTTACTTTATATATATATATATATTTATATTTTTATATATATATATATATATATATATATATATATTTATATATATATATAATCTATATATATATCTGAAGCTATAAAATTATCACCCAGTCTTTTCTCATACTATTCAAACCTTAGAAATCAATACATGAGGGTGGTTTTAAACTAAAGGTTTGATAAAAAATCAAGTTAAATATTTTTTAAAATTGAATAAAACCTATTTTTCTGACAGGATGGAAAAACTGGACACAGAGAGGGGCATAATTAAAAACAATGTCTTAAGTCCCCTTTTAGCCTATGGCCGTAGGCCAGGGGTAGGCAATTCCAATCCTTGAGAGCTAGAGCCAGGTAAGGTTTTCAGGATATCCACAATAAATATGCATGAGAGAGATTTGCATCTCAAGGAGGCAGTGCATGCAAATCTATCTCAACCAGACACGGATCAATGACCACCACCATTTGTTCAAAAAGACTCTTATAGGTGTCTTCTTCGGGCTTCAGACATGCCAACCGGTCACCACATTATCCGTGGTTTCCCACTTTTTGGTTATGGCTTCTTCACTATATAAGAATCTTTTTGAACAAATGGTGGTGGTCATTGATCTGTGTCTGGTTGATGTAGTAGCTATCAAGACCATATATATGACTGAGTTATTCATGTGCAAATCCATCTCATACATATACATTATGGATATCCTGAAAACCTGACCTGGCTCCGATTCTCGAGGACCGAAATTGCCTACCCCTGCCCTAGGCAAACAAAGTAGGCAGCAGGGAAATGTCCATTATTGAAAAAACGTCCAAAATGTATTTTTTTTCCCAAGAATGGCTTATCTGTACATTCAGCAGTTTAATTGCACAGACCGCCACTACGTGTATGCTTACAACATGTTCCCGACCCAAAAATCGCCCAAGTCCCAAACATCGAAAAAACCTTTTAGGCGAAGGAGGGACCAGTCCTTCACCTAAAAGCATGATTCTCTAATGATGTCTGTGATAAACAACGCCGGTTAGAGAATTGTGGAACTGTCCCTCCTCCTCCCCCCTCTCATCACATCAGAAGAGATGCCCAATCTCTCCTGCCCCCACTTGTGACCCCCCATGACACATCATAGCAGGAGAGATGCCCAGTCTCTCCTGCCAGACACCCCACTGCCGGATTCTTCAGCCCACCCCTCCTAACCTTTTTTTGATGGCCGGCAGACCCACCTTCGTCTGAATGGCAGGCCTGCCCATTCCTGGTGCATTGTGTGATGCACCGGGGAGGGGCCTGATTGACCCAAGGCCCTGCCCATAGGTGGGGCCTTAGGCACCTGGGCCAAGTGGCCCAGGTGCCTAATGCCCCCTCCTATGGGCAGAGCCTTTGATTATGGCTGCCGGATGATTAAGTCTAGGTCGGCCCACATTCCGCCCACCTGCCACCCTATCCACTCTTCCAAAAATGCCCCTTTTTGCTCTTAGCGTACAGAGGTAGTGAAAAGGCCTAAGCTGGTTTTAGATACGTCTAACCATTTCGATTATTGGTACTTGGACAACCTGTCTTTTGGTACCTGGATGATCAAATTTAGGCCGGTTTTTGTACTTTATTTTTTTTAAATTATGACCCCCTTGCAGTTTTTAATATTTAACTTGCTTTTACCAAACTTTTCAAATCACCCTTAAATATATGTATTCCCAAACAACATAATAGCGAAAAAAAATTTTTGTTTAAAGTGCAGTGAAACCTTGGTTTGTGAGCATAATTCGTTCCAAAAGCATGCTTGTAATCCAAAGCACTTGTATATCAAAGCAAATTTACCCATAGGAAATAATGGAAACTCAGACGATTCGTTCCACAACCCAAAAACTTTAATACAAAATACTATACATACTTGTATTGCAAGACTTCGCTTGTTTAGAACAGTCACTACACTCCAGCAGCGTCAGAGAGAGAAAAACCATCGGCTCAGTTGTGATGATGTGACACATATATACTGTATGTACTCATATTGCAAGACTTTGTTTGTTTAGAACAGTTGCTACACTCCCGCAGCATCAGAGAGAGAAGAACCATCGGCTCAGTTGTGATGTGTTTATACTGTAAGTACTTGTAATACAAGGCATTGCTTGTATATCAAGTTAAAATAAAATGTTTTGCTTGTCTTGCAAAACACTTGCAAACCAAGTTACTTGTAATCCAAGGTTTTACTGTATATATATTTTTTATAGTTCCATGTGCTTTAGAACAGTGTTTCTCAACCTTTTCAAGCCAAGTACCCCCTAACAAGCCTAACAAATACCAACTGAGTACCCTGCCCAAGCTCCACCCCAGACCTGCCCCTGACTCCACCTCCATAATAATAGTACTAATTGTAATTTCATTTCTTCTTTTTATTTTTATAAACAACCAATCTCAGCCAAGGTCTTAGGGAATGCTAATTAAACTTTTCATACAACATTAGCTACATAAAAAGTACTTGTACTGATTAGTCACTATGGGAAGTTCTCATACACATCCCCTCCCCCTTCCAGTGATCTGACATCTCCCTTTCAGGTCCCCCTCCCAGTCCAATTTTTCTCCCTCTCATCCCCCGGATCAAGTACAGCATTTTTCACCACTGCCCACTGGCCCCATGCCCATTCCTATCACCTCTCTCCAATATCACTCCACATCTCTGCCCCCATCAATGTCCAATATTCCTCCACCTTGCATCTCCTTCAGTCTGTCCCTCTGTTTCCTCTCCACCACCATATCCAACTCAAACAATCTGTGAAATTTCTTGTCAAAGATATTGAAGAGCACAGGTCCAAGCACCGAGCCCTGCGGCACCCCGCTGGTGACACTCTTCCAGTCCGACTATTGTCCATTTACCCCCCTCTCTGTTTCCTTTGTTCCAGTGGTATACAAAGAACACCAAGAAACTTACACTCAGTTTTTGTCATGAATATAGTGCATAACACACCCACGTCCACAGAGATGCAGAGGGCCACACTAGTAATAACTCAAGACATCCAAAATCTAAGATATAGAAGCCTTTGTGGGTAGAAGTGTTACCAAACTACAGTATTTGTGAGGTGATTATGAGTGCTAAATGCTTTAGAGGCCTTGGCAAATTTTCTTTGGATCTAGGAGACACTGATTAAGTTCTTTTCACAGTCCCATAAATGCAGGATTCTATAGCTAAAAACGAAAGCTGGGTTTCCACATTGGCTTTACTGAATAAGATCTCTTGCAGTTAAGCTAGGGCTTGATTTACTAAGGCTATTTTCCCCATTACTACTATAATTTATAATTTCTATAGGGCTACCACATGCATGTAATGCTGTACATTAAACATGCAAGAGATAGTCCCTGCTCAAAAGAGCTTACGATCTAAATTATGACAGGACATAGGGTGGTTCATTGTATGGTGTTAATGGATAAAACAACTTGGCACACAGCTGACAGCCTTCTTTACTAGTGCTTCCTGCTAAAGGAAGCAAACGGGATAAACCAAATTCCTTTGGCTAGGATCCTCAACTGACTCATGCTAAAGTCCAAGGATTAGAGTAGGTGGCACAGACTTTCCACTAGACTCTAGAGCTACACTCCTGAATCTTAGGAATATAAATTGTTCTAGTGCAATAGTTGTGTCATTCTGGACAAGCGGGTAATTTCCCTTTGGTTGCGAGCCTTTGCAGAAGGAATCCACTCCTTCACTGAGAGCTCTACTGCCACCTACAGTTTTTCCCTTGTGCTTGCGAGCCTGAAGGAGTGTTTCTGTTCTGCTCTGCCATTTTTCTTATTTTTTGTTGGGGGGAGTTTTTTTTGTCTTTTATTTGGGTTGTGGTGCTCAGAACTTCTCAATTCCAGGGTTCGGCTCTACCTGCAAGGAGAAGAAGCAGACAGGTCTGCAGCTGACAGGCCAATCTCTTGTGGTATCTGTTACCAACTTGCAGAAGTGTTTTTGGAACTCAAGGCTTTCTCCTGTTAGCATTGCTAACCTATTGCTTTGCAGGGGTTTGAGCACAGGCTGTTAGGCATCTGTAGGAAGCTCAATGGTGACTCACAGGGCGCTGTCTGCCTTTTTCACCTCCCCCCTTCTGGTTTTACGTATCTGCTGGTCCATGGGGGTGGGGGTTCAGTCAGACACTGTCCAACTGGCAGCCTGAAGATCAGCGTTGGAGAAGATATTCTTAAGGCAGTGATTTTCTTCTCAATTTCCAGCTACTGTTGAGGGCTGAGGCAGGCTGTAGCACATTGCCAGCACAGGACACAGTGAGTAAGGCTGTTACAGCCTATGAGGTGAATCAGTGAGGGGGTGCCTAATCTGTCTGGGCCCTTACTATAATTCCTCTTACTTTTCTTTGTGCTCAAAAGCAGAAAAATAAATTGCAGAAGTCTAGAGGCTCTCTGCATGAGAGACTTTTTGACAACTGATGGCCAATCTATCAACATCAACATTCCCTATGGCTTCTGGAACTACACTGGAGACACATAAACAATGAGGAGTCTCCCCCTGCCTTAATGGGTGGCGGTAGGCCTGTTCAGTCTAAGTATCATCAGTCCAGACACTGAGGATTTGTATGGCTTCTACATCATCCTTATCAGCACTAAAGTACCCTGATACTGGTCAATGAATAAAAGCAAAGAAGCAACAGCATTGGTCCCATCCCAAGCAGGGTGCCAGGAGTTCTTGGACACTGGATTCAGCAGCCTGAGAAGGGTTGGTGCAGCGATGTCACTGCGTCACATCCCCCATTCGCAGATGTCCTCCAGACACAGCCACGAAGAGATGAGGTTTGTGTGGGGCTGGGGTTGGGGTTGGGGGGCAGAACAAAGCAGGACTGTGAGTGGAATTGGGCGGGGCCACATGCTCTTTTTTTTTTTTCAAGCAAAAATCTGGTAACCCTAGTTATATAAGCAGAAGCTGTGGACCCAACACAGCACTGTGTTTCGGTATCCGAGGAACGTCTGCATCAGGGGTCACTAGCTTTTCAATGATTTTGGTTACTCTGGCATGTTAGTTGGACTGAGCTTTGTTTTATCCCAGACCTGCCATCTGTGAACTTATATGCTACAGTGACCCCTGATGCAGGTGTTCCTCAGACGCTGAAACACAGTGCTGTGTTGGGTCCACAGCTTCTGCTTGTGTCCTTTTATGAAATAAACAAGTTGATTTTACATCAGTAATCTTCAATGGAGTGTTCATTGTTCGTTCCCACTTCCTTTTGTATTGTTTTATACCCATGTGTTCTCTGTCCTGTTGGACTTTTTGATATTTACTAACCCTAGTTATATACCATCGCTTGACTTTGTCTTCTCTCTCAACCCCTTTTTCATATTTCCTATCAACTTCCCTCCTCTTTCATCCTCCTAGGCAGCCTGCAGGTAACAGGTGAGAAAAGACTGTTTCCAAGTCAAACCACGGTCTTCTCAAATAAAACATTTCTCCATTAGCTTCAAATCCTACATTAGCAATACTCCTACAGCAGCTAGAGCAGTGTTTCTCAACTCTTTCAAGCCAAGAACCGCCTAAGTCTAACAAATATCAACCGAGTACCCCCGCCCAGGTTCCTCCCCAGACCCACCCAGGCTCTGCCCTTGTCCCCCATCCTCATAATAATAGTACTAATTGTAATGCAATTTCTTCCATCCATTTTTTATATTATACACACAATATAATCTTACTAATACATAATGGTAACCACAAAATAAACAAAAAACAAAGTACACGGTATGCAGAGAAAATTAATTATATATATTCGGGGTTTTATTTATTTTTCAAAGAAGTCAAGACAGATGACTAAGATATGCAATGTCATCTCAATAACAACTATAGAAATATTATATAGTGCAAAATATAGACAGCAGATATAAATTTCTCAATACAGACACATTTCGATCACTAAATTGAAAATAAAATCATTTTTCCTACTATTTCATGAGTCTCTGGTTGCACTTCCTTCTGACTGTGCATCCAATATTTCTTTCTGCCTCCTGCACACTTCCTCTCCTCCGGACCTCATTCCCTTCCCCAACCAACATCTCTCTTTCTCTGTTTCTCCATGAATCCAACATTTCTCCCTCTCTCATCCCCTGGATTATGTGCAGAATTTTTCACCACTGCCCACTAGCCCCATGCCCATTTCTCCTATCATCCCTCTCCAGCATCATGCTACATCTCTCCCTCCATCACTATGTCCAATATTCCTTCCCCTTGCATTCCTTTCAATCTGTCCCTCTGCTTCGTCTCCACCACAAAATCCAACATTTCTCTCTCTCATCCTTCTCTTCCCCATGCATTTCTACCTCTCTCCTCTCTCTCTTTGCCCAGTTTTCCTCTTTCTTCCTTTTCCCATGTGTCACCATCTCTTTCCCTCTCACTCACACACTAATGCCCAACAATTCTCCCTTTCTTTTTTTTTTTTTTTTTCAGTTCAATAATTTTTATTAAGTATTTTAAAGGATACAAGAATCATTTAAAGTACATAGAAACAAAATAAAGCTTTCTGTATATAAAATATATAAATCTATGTTTAACTGTATAGGAGCAAAGGCTCCAATTATTAAAAATGTATGTAAGGGATATATAAGATAAAGATGAGAGAGAGCAGTAAAGGAAAAAGGAAAGAAAAATGAAAGAGAGAAGAGAGGAGAAGAAAAGGATAACAGGAGTGTCTAAGAAGATGAGCGTACATAGGAATCTAAGAATGACCATGGAGATTTGTTGTATTTCAAGTTCATGCAGGTTCGGAATGTAACTCTCTTCTCATATGCATAGGATTCAAATCTATGATACATACTCAGAGAGTTCCACCAAAAGTAGCGAAGGTGATTTCCAATTTTTTAGAATGTGCATGAGAGCAGTCACCAACATGGTATCAATGAGTTTAGGTGGACAATTTGATTGTGTGAAACATGGGTGTTGAGAGCGAAGGATTACAATGTCCATAGAGATTTCTTCTGAGCAGTTAGTAATAGATTGTATGGTGTTCCAGACGTAGGTCCAAAAAGAACGGACTAGAGTACAATGAAATAACATATGATCAAGAGTTCCTTCCTCTTTCAAACAGTTCCAGCAAACAGAGTCTTGCTTTAAGTTAGCTTTCCACATGCGAAGTGGGGTCCATATTGCCTGCCACATAAGAAAGTACATTGATTGTGATACTCTAGAAGATAAAAGCGGGCGATTTGTTGATGACCAGAAAAGCTCCCAATCAATGTCAGAAAGCGGAGTGGTAAGTATAGCGTCCCAGTGCTTCATAGAGTGAGGTGAAAAAGTGAAGGAGTGATCTCTTAAAATACTGTAGAAGGATGATATCGCCTTGCCTTTTAATAGAGACAGAGAGGACCAGTTGTAAATAGTATTTTTGGAAGTCATATAGTCAAATCATATATGCAAAGAAGGCAACACTCCAGTGAGAGAACGCCATTGTGAATAAGTAGAAGGAGGCAGCGAGTATGTAAAGCATAGTATATCGAATGGAATTAACGAGTTGAGGGTAAACAATTGATGGACAAACCATATACCTGCCCGCTGCCACCTTTTCCATGATAGAGATTTGTCGTGATTTTGAATTTTGGGATTGTTCCAAAGGGACATGAGTGGACTAACATTAACTGAGATTTCAGTCAATGTATCTATAAGATAAAGAGCATGCTGCGTTGCACCCAATAAAGAGTATCTCTTTAAGTGCCTTGGTATTGACACCGTTAGTAAGCATGAGATGTGTAAAGGCGTACATAAAAAACATTCCATTTCAAACCAGGCAGGAAGATCTTGAGTGGGAAGATTTTGAGTGGAGGAGTTAGTGAGCCAGTAAGCTCCATATTTGGCTAATGAAGCAATATAATAGTGATAGAAATCAGGAAAGTTAAGACCACCGTTGATCTTAGAGGCTTTCAGTTTGGCGAGAGCAATTCGAGGTTTTTTCTTGTTCCAAATGAATTCAGATATTTTCATATTTAGCCAATGAAATAATGATTTCCGGCATAACAGAGGAAGCATAGAAAGGATATAATTAATTTGAGGGGCCAGAGTCATTTTGATGGATGCAATTCTACCCCACCAGGATAAAAAAAGTGGAGTCCATCGAGATGTAGTGTTTAGAACTAGATTTTTGACTTTAGATATATTAAGATCTTGAGCATGAACCGAATCTTTATGTATTAAAATCCCCAAGTATTTCACAGCTTCATGTGACCATGAGAAAGGAAAATGAGCCAAATCTGATGGAAGTATATTATCATTTAGAGGGAAGATCTCTGATTTCTCCCAATTAACAGAGTATCCGGAAAGGAGGGAGTATTGAGTGATAATATGAATAAGATTGGGAAGGGAGAGTAAAGGGTCCCTCAGAAAAAGTAAAACATCATCAGCATAAGCTGCTAATTTGAAATCTCGATCAGAGGAGGGAATACCTTTAATTGAGGGACTTTGTTGTATAGCTGAAAGGAGTGGCTCCAACACTAAATTAAATAGTAATGGTGAGAGAGGACAGCCTTGTCGAGTACCTCTATGGAGGGGAAATTTATTGGATAAAGAAGATCGAGGCGTCCCCCTTCACTGCACCGGAGGAGCCCGAGATCGGCGGTTAGCCCCGCCCCCAACAGCCACTTTCGGCACAAGTCTGCCTTTGCAGCCCTCTTAAGGGCTCTGAATACAAGACCCCTCGTCAAAAACCAGCACAGTGAAGGGGAAGGAAGATCGAGGCGTCCCCCTTCACTGCACCGGAGGAGCCCGAGATCGGCGGTTTGCCCCCAACAGCCACTTTCGACACAGTCCCTCCTTCCTCCACCCCTCAAGCAAGAGAGATTTACCCTGCACTGCTCATTTAGGAGCCTTGCTCTCCTCAGCTCATTCGAGTGCTACTTTTTTTTTTTTTTCTTTTCTCAGCCCACTGCGGGCCGCCGAGGGGGAAGAAGAAAGGGAAGAAAGAAGGAAAGGAAAGGGAAGGGGGAAAAAAAAAAAAAGGGGCGTGGCCTGATTGCCGCGGTGATTACACATATGGTGTAACGGCTCCTTACACCCGCACCTAGTTTTAAATTAAACCGTGCTTTTATATCTTATATTTTTATACAATCGGAGAGAACTCGATGCAAGGAACTTTAATTTGTATCTGAAACCGAATATCTCGGAGTTATTGAACTCGTCTGCCTAATAAACAAAACAAATCAGATCGCCACAACTGGGGTCCCTGTCGACGGTTGTTGGTAAGTGAGCCCTCTTTTAGTGCGCAACAACCCGACATGCCAGTAAAATCGGCGAAAACGCCGAAACACAAAATTGACTGCTCCATGCTCAAAATGGCGGCGTCACCAATTCCCACTCCAACCTCGATACACTGGAGTGAATGGGCACAGGAAATTTCAAAAATGGTCATTAAATCCTTGGAAGATAAACTTCATAAATTACAATCAGCAGTTGACTGCATTAATGACCGCTTTGAAACACAGGCTGGCCGTATTACAGCAGTAGAACAGAGGATATCTGAAAATGAGGACGCAGTACTACATGAACGGGAGAGTGTGATTAGTTTACAGACCCAGGTGACAGCATTGACAGAACGTTTAGATGCTCAGGAGAACCGTCAGCGTCGTAATAATATACGAGTAGTGGGGCTACCTGAGATCCAAGCAGACCAAGACCTCTATCATTTCTTCCAAGTTTGGCTACCAAAGCAACTTGGCCTGGTGACCCCAACGACTGGTTTTTTATGCGAACGGGCACACCGTTTGGGCCAACGTACAAGTGATAACAACCACCCGCGAACAACAATTGCTAGATACATCAACTGGAAAGAAAAGGAGCTTATCATGCAAGCTTTTCGGAAATCTGGCCGGCTTGAATATAAAGGACAAAAATTGCTACTATTCAATGACTACTCTTTACATGTATCCTCCCTTCGTAAGGCGATGGCACCACTATGCTCCATACTTCATCATCGAGGAGTGCGATTTGCACTTATATATCCTGCATCCCTACGCATTTGGCATGATGGGAAATCACACACCTTCACAGACACAATAGCTGCTCAACAATTTATAGATTCTATACCTGTGACAGTAGCTGGCGGCGCCCTGGCGATGGATCCAACGGTTTAACTCCTCTTATTTTTGCATCTTTTAAACCTACCTTAGATTGATCAATATAGAGATATGACATCCTGCTTGGATAGTTCCAAATTCACTGTCTATTTTGTCTATTCATCTTCTTATAATTCGTAATGAATTGTATATACTATGTCATATATTCTGCTAAATTAAGCACACTAATCTCAAATTTTCTGTTATTGAATAGGTGTGGAATTTACTAGTTGTTCCATATGTGTTATTATTCCGTGGTCACAGGATCACATTTAAAATGTTTTAAAATATGTAGAATAGTGTGGTCCATTCTTTTTCTGACCATATACTATGCTGATATTATTGATTTCTTTTCTTTTACTTTCACACTTTTTTTTATCTCTCTTCTTAGACAGGAGTGTCTGCCCGAGCTTACAATTATATCAGTTATTTTTTCTGGACAGAGGAGATATAATCTATGATTCAACAATATATATCATATATTATGGCTGATTTACATGTTTTTTCCTTTAATGTGAATGGTCTTAACCATCCCATTAAAAGGAAAAAGATAGCTAATTATGTATCCAATAAACATCCTGATATAATTTATTTGCAGGAAACACACCTCCTACCCGCTGCTGCCTCGAAATTTCAACTAAAGGGATTTTCAACTCATTTATATTCCCCTGCAACTCATCAAAAGAAAAATGGTGTGTCAATATTTCTCAATGATAAATTATTTCCCGTTATTCACAATTTTAAAATAGACACGGAAGGAAGATGGTGTCTAGTACATGCTGCGATACACTCAACTAATTTTATTTTTCTTAATATATACGGCCCGGTCAAAGACCACCCAGACTTTTTCAAAGAGCTTCAGCTGGCGATAGTTGAATTTGATACTTGTTCTCTGATATTGGGAGGGGACTTTAATCAAATTCAAGATCTATATATTGATAGATCTTCTTGTAAACCCTCCAAATCCAATTCTTTCACAGCTCTTCATGCTTTAAAGGACGCCTTTTCTCTTGTGGAACCTTGGCGCTTGCTTTACCCGAAAGGTAGAGAATACACACATTTTTCACCTCCACATAATACATACTCGAGAATTGATTATTTTCTCTTATCCCCTTCTCTTATTCAAGATCTCACCAATACCATTATACATCCAATCTCTCTCACGGATCATGCTGCCATCTCTTTATATATATCCATCTCAGTCCCACATAAGGAATCCCCCTCATGGCGGCTAAACAACGCCTTACTGCTAGACGAGGAAATTATTGAAAAAATCAATTCTTTCACTGCGGATTTTTTTGAAAATAATTCTAAAGATCCTGAAATTTGCCCTTCCATTGTCTGGGAAGCATACAAAGTAACCCTTAGAGGTGAATTGATTAAAATTGCCTCTTGGAAAAAGAAACAGTCCATGAGAAAGGAAAAAGATTTAGAAAACTCCATCAAAACCTTAGAATTACAACATATGTCTAATCACATACATGACCCAAATACTTTCCAAATCTTAAATATGAATATAATACTTTAGTTTCATATATAGCTAGGCGTGATATTTTTATCTCTAACTCTGGTCATTACATGGGAGATAATATAATGGGTCGTCCTTTGGCCAGATACCTTAAAAATAAATCTAAAAGACTACATATAACGGCTATTCAGAATCCATCAGGTCAATTAGTCAAAACCAGATCTCTAATTTCCTCTCAATTTGAAAAATTCTATACTTCTTTATACCAATCCGAATCTACCACTCCTGAAGCAGATATAGACTCATTTCTTACCTCCTTAACTCATCCGACCATTCCAGAATCTGTTAAATTGGAACTTGATTCTCCAATAACTATATTAGAAATTGAAACTGCCATATCTTCCTTACCTGCTGGGAAAGTCCCTGGCCCAGACGGCTTCACGAACGAATTCTTTAAGCAATTTCGCACCCTACTAGCTCCTCATCTCCTTAAATATTATGACTTCCTCCACTCCACTCCGGACAAGCAATTCAATTTCACCGAGGCCACCATTGTAGTAATCCCTAAACCTGACAGAGATGACACTTTGGTTAAAAACTTTCGCCCCATCTCTCTCCTCAATTTAGACTACAAGATAATGGCAAAATTACTTGCATTAAGACTTACCAAAATAATCCCATTGCTTATACATAAAGATCAAACAGGGTTCATTAAACAAAGATATATAGGAGACAACCTGCGCCTATTTCACTATATTAACGCTCATGCTAAAACAATGTCAGACCCTATAATAGGCCTAGCTATTGATGCTGAAAAAGCCTTTGACCGAGTGGAGTGGCCTTTCCTTTTCCGTGTCCTGAAGTGGTATAATTTTGGCCCATTTTTTACAAACTGGATAAAAACGCTATATCATCAACCCACAGCTCGTATTAGGATTAACAATTCTTTATCCAATAAACAATTCTCCCTTTCTATTCCCTCCTTCCTATATTCCAAGTTAGTGCCCCCTTCCTCCCTCCCTTCTGTGTCCCATGTTCATGAGACCGCTCTTCCTTCTGAGTTGAGTTTGTCCCCCCTCCCAGGGCCGGATTGACGGATAGGCCCAGGAGGCACGTACCTAGGGCCCAAAATTGTGAGGGGGCCCACTCACCATCACCTTTCCAACTTTTTTTTAAAAAATGGTCATGACAGCAAGATCGGGCCCCCCTCCGCCCTCCCTGATGACAGCAAGATCGGGCCCAGCACGGCATCGACAGCAAGATCAGCCACAGCACCTGCAAGTGCTCAGCCCAAATCTTCCCTTTTGACGCAGCTTCCTGTTTCTGCCTGGGCAGTTCGCGTCAGAGGGAAGCTTTGGGCTGAGCACTGCCTACAGGTGCTATGGCTGATCTTGCTACCCGCTGGTTGTACGAGCATTCTTTGTCGCGTCTATGGGATGGAAGCAGGGGCCTCTGCAGCAGGTGAGCACCATGGGAGGGGCGGCTCTGGGATGAGTGAAGAGGGAGTTCTGGGGGGGGGTATTTGCTGAAGGTATTGAGTGCAGTGTACAAGGAGGAAGAGGAGTATCTGGTGACGCGAAGGGTGCCACAAACTGCAGCCTCTCCGAGAAGTCCATAGAGGGGGTGCAGGGCCTGGATGCAGTGGGGAAGGAGCTGGAGAAGAGTGTGGGTTGGAAGCACCCGGAGGAGCTGAGGGGGAGAAGTTGAGGAACAGAGGTCAGAAACTCTCGGAGGAACAGGAGAAGGTGGTGGTGGGGAGGGTTACAGACTGTAAACCCTCCAGTGAATAATGTAAGTGGTGACCCGCGTGAAGGTGAGAGGAAGGAAGGGAGGGAGATGGGCCTGGGGTGGAGGCTCAGAGTGGGAGAGAGAGAGAAAGGGGTAGTTAGGCAGATGATGGAAATGGTGAGAAGGGAGAGAGAGAAGAGGGCAGACGGATGTCAGTTGAGAAGGGAGAGCTGATACTGAATGGAAGTGGAGAAAGAGAACACATATTGGATGGAAGGAGGGGAGAAAGAAAAAGGCATATGCTGGATGGGGGAAGAAGAGAGTTAGTGAGATAGTGGAGGGGTGAAGGAAAGGGGTGGCAATCTGTGGGTAGACACAGTGAAAAGAGGGAAACTGAGGAATGAATAGCAAGAGAGAATATAATTTAGACAGAAGAAAAAAATAGAGGAGAGAGATGCCAGAGCATGGGGGGGGGGGGGGCAGAGGGAGGGCAGGAGAAGAAATGGAAAGATGGAAGAGGGTTGGCAGACAGTTTCTGGAAGGGGCAGACAGTGGATGGAAGGAAGAAAATGACAAGATGAGTAAAGCAGAAACTGGGAGACAAAGATTGTTAGGTGCCATCAACTCGTGCTCGAATCCTAGTCCATTATTAGATGAATATTGAAGAAGAGCAAAGAACACCAAAACCCTCTATACCTTTGCTTCATCGACTACAGCAAAGCTATTGACTGTGTGGATTACAATAAACTATGGAGAACTCTAGTGCAAATGGGAATACCCAAACACATAATTCAGCTGATAGAGAGCCTATTTGAAAATCAAGATGACAAAGATAGAAAAAAAATTCTATTTTTAAATTTATTTTGTTATAGGATAAAGTAGCATTGTAGCTGTGTTGATAAATGTTTATAAATAGAAAATGGAAATACGGTGATTGTTTTATTGGACTAATTTTAATACATTTCTGACTAACTTTTAGAGGCCAAATTCTCCTTCCTCAGGTCAGGACAGGATGCTGTAACAGCAGTATACTTTACTGACCTAAGGAAAGATGGTTTGACCTCTGAAACCTAATTTAAAAATGTATTAATCCAATAAAATTATATCTTATTTTCCATTTTTTGTTTTATTTGTTAATTTGTACAGTGATTTGAATCTCCTTATTGTCTGCTGATCTTCTTTTGTTCCACGTTGGATTCTTTGGTGGACCGCTTGCATTGTTGTTTTGTTTCAAATTAGCATACATGGAGTGGAACATATCAGAGGAGTTACAGATTTGGTTGTTTATACTTAAGGGTTAAAGTTGGATGACAGAGCTGCAAACTTGAGATGAGCTGCAAACTTGGTTATTAATATAGACTTATGTTTTGGATAGTATTACTGCTTTACAATGCATTTGAACACTTTTATATACGCATGGAAAGGGTTCAGAGTTAAAATAAGTGGGAAGGGAAGGAAGGGGGAATTTGTTCAGAGATGTTTGGGGCTTGCATAGAACTAAAACTGTACACTGGCACTGGTATGGTAATCTTTGTTGTTTGTTTTGAATATTATAATAAAAGAAAAAAATAAATACAAGTGAAAATAAAGAAGTAAATAATAAAACAGGTAAATAAATGTGGGCGGGGCAGGGGATGGGGTGGGGAGCTAGGGGGCCCAGTGTACTTGTATGCCTAGGGGCCCTCGAAGAATTAATCCTGCCCTGCCCCCTCCCTGCCTTCCAGCCGTTGCCCCAGAATCATGCCCCTCCAATGCGCTCCTTCCCCCACCTCCTTTCTTCCTTTGTCCCAGAAAGTTTGTGTCCCCTTATTTGTTTGAGCTGCACTTGCTCCATCTGCCTTCAGCGGCTTGTTGGGGGGATGTGCAGGTAGTGATTCACACGCTGCATGTAGCTGACCCACAAGCCTTCCCTCTGACGTCAGCTCTTATATATATATAGCTGTTTTTACATCAACGTTTGGCGGTTTATTTCTCTAGTCTTCCTTGCAGCTGAGCTCTGGGGGAGCTGTCTTTGTTGATTTCTCTTTCTCATTCTGTACATAGGATGCAAAGCATGCATGGAAAAAAAAAAGATAAACAGGAAATAAGGACATGCACTCTACCACTGGGCAGGAATTTGGGACTCTCAGTGCAAACTGGAAGATAATGTGACAAAGTGATAGGTCCAGAAGAGGTGCTGTGAGAGGACTTCCAGAGACAGAGAGATCTTCACTGGTAAGAATTTGCTGGGAAATTGCTTATAAAATTGGGGAAAGATAGACTTAAATAGGTGAGCTCAGGGACTATATTTTAAGAACTCTGCTCACTTAGCGAGGGAGTTTAAGGGGGCTATTTTAAAATTGCTTAAGTTTAGCGTTACCATACGAGTGTCCAGATTTACCCGGACATGTCCTCTTTTTAGAGGATTGTTCCAGTTTTCTGAACTGGAGTTTGTCTGCTTTTTGGACTCCCTCCCTTCAGGCCAGCTTCTAGTCCTCATCCCAGAGTTAAGTAGCTCCCTCTTGTCCTCTACTTACCTCCTCCAGTGCTGTAATTTCAATCTTCAGGCATCTGGCAGCTTAAATGATGTGAGCCTGCTACCTTCGGCCTGCCCCAAAGCCTTCTCTCTGCAGTGTTCTGCCTGTGCGGGAACAGGAAGTTGCTGAACCCATGCTGACTCTCTCCCATTAAATCATGTTTGTGTTCCACAATTTTATTTTTTTATTGTTTCCACTGTTTTGGTTGGCACTGAAGTCAGGCTGACTGATTTGTAATTTCCCGTATCTCCCCTGGAACCCTTTTTAAAAATCAACATAACATTGGCCACCCTCCAATCTTCAGATATTACAGACAATTTTAGCAACAGGTTCACTAACAACATATCAGCAATTTATTAAGGTATGGGCAATCTAGGCACATACCTTGGGCCCAAATATTTAGGGGGGGGGGGGAGCTATCAGATATGCTGAGGTCTCAGGAGCTTTGGATTGCCAATTATGGATTTTTTTTTAGGATTCTAGATTGCCCATACCTTAATCTAGCTCTGTCAGCAGCCCTACCTTAGCCTCCATTCAAAGCTGTTTGAGTACTAAAAGAACTCAGACATTAAATTGCTGATATGTTGTTAGTGAACCGATTCCCCCTCCTACCTCTTCCCCGGGCCAGCTGCTGAAATTGAACCTTCGGGCAACCCCCTGCCCCCTCCTCTCTGCCCCCTCACGCTCCTTCCCTGCCCCTTTCCCTCCCCCCCCGGTACCTCTTTAAATCTTTGTCAGCGTGAGCATCTTCTCTGGGCTGCTGCTTATGCCGGCCAGGAAGTGACATTAGAGGGAAAGCCAATGCCAGCGCAAGCAGCAGGCTAGAGAAGCTGCTTCCGCAGGCGAAGATTTAGAGAAGTACAGGGGGAAGGAAGGGAAGGAGCAGGGAGGGAGGGCATAGAGGAGGGTGCAGGGGGGCGCCACTGATCTGGGTGCCTCTTAACCTTGCTACGCTACTGACCACAACCTAGGTAAAGAACATTAGCAGTGTTAAAGGGGGTAACTATCATCACTGTAGTATGCAACCAGTTTAGGGATGCTTAATCTGTAGAAATGTATGCAATGTAATACTTGATATGCACAGTGTGTGAACAGTAAAGAGCATGCAAAGGGCAGTTTGCAGTTTGGGTTTCCAGCAATTTCTAAAAATGTAATAATAATAACTTTATTTTTATATACCGCCATACCACAAACAGTTCTAACAGTGATTGAGAGCCCAGGCAGGACTTGAATCTTTCTGAATGGTGGATTCACATTATTATTGTGAATGACATCAGCAGAGGTTTCTTAAGCTCTTGCCTTGGGCGGGAGACTTCTTTTGGGCTATCTCCACCAATAGATCTGATTCCTTCCAGCATGGAGGATCTTAACAAAAGGAGATATACCAACGTTACCAATTTATTGAAAGAGACTTTGTAAATAGGTTGTTATTTTTGGTGAGTAACTGTATGGTTAAAGAAGTGCCTCTGCCCCATTGGAGAGAATTAAAATAAAGTTGGAGTTCAGTTTATGCATAACTACCTATATGGTCTGAAGTCCTTCAAGGGTGAAAGAAGTGTGGAAGTGCTTGCTGAGGTCTGCCAGAAGGATCTGGTCCCGGCTCACGGCCCACAAATAAAAATAACTTGTGTTTCCCACCCAGCAGCCGGGATACAAAGGGATTCCTTCTTACATAATTATCCCCCTCTTTAACTAAGCCGATTTAGCGCATGCTAAATATTAGTGTGCGCTAAACGCTAACGCGTCCATAGAATATAATGGACGCGCTAGCGTTTAGAAGCATAGAAACTTAGATGATGACGGCAGAAAAGGGCTACTCAAGTCTGCCCACTCTGCTTACCCACCCACTGTCTATGCCCTAATGACCCAATTTCCTTATCTTGACCCTCGTAGGGATCCCACTTGGATATCCCATTTATTCTTAAAGTCTGGCACGCTGTCTGCCTTGATCACCTGCACTGGAAGCTCGTTCCAATGATCAACCACTCTGTGAAGAAATACTTTCTGGTGTCACCATGAAATTTTCCGCCCCTGAGTTTGAGCGGGTGCCCTCTTGTGGCCGAGGGTCTCTTGTGGCCGAGGGTCTCTTGAGAAAGAAAATATCATCTTCCACTTCGACACATCCCGTGAGGTACTTAAATGTTTCGATCATGTCTCCCCTCTCCCTATGTTCCTCAAGAGTGTAGAGCTGCAATTTGTTCAGTCTCTCTTCGTATGAGAGACCCTTGAGCCCCGAGATCATCCTGGTGGCTGTCTGCTGAATCGATTCAATTCTGCGCACATCTTTACTGTAATGTGGCCTCCAGAATTGCACACAGTACTCCAGATGAGGTCTCACCATGGCCCTGTACAACGGCATTATGACTTCAGGCTTTCGGCTGACGAAACTTCTATTGATACAACCCAATATCTGCCTTGCCTTAGATGAAGCCTTCTCCACTTGATTGGCAGTTTTCATGTCTGCACTGATGATTACTCCTAAATCTCGTTCTGCTGAAGTCCTAGTTAAAGTTTCTCCGTTCAAGAAGTACGTCCTGCATGGATTTCCGCTTCCGAGGTGCATGACCTTACATTTCTTAGCATTGAAGCCTAGCTGCCAGGTTGAGGACCAACTTTCCAATGTAAGCAGGTCCTGCGCCATATAATTCTGTAAACTGCATTCACTTACTATATTACATAGTTTGGCGTCATCGGCGAATAGTGTTATTTTACCTTGAAGCCCTTGAGTCAGATCCCCTATGAATATATTGAAAAGGAGTGGACCCAGGACCGAGCCCTGCGGCACTCCACTGGTCACCTCCGATGTTTTAGAGAGGGTACCATTAACCACCACCCACTGAAGTCTGCCACTCAGCCAATCATTGACCCATGCAGTTAGTGTCTCTCCACTGTCAAAAGCTTTACTGAAGTCCAGGTACACGATGTCCAAAGACTCTCCCAAGTCCAACTTTCTTGTTACCCAGTCAAAGAAGCTGATGAGATTGGATTGGCAGGACCTACCCATGGTGAATCCATGCTGACTGGGATCCCGAAGATTCCCTTCATTCAAGATCGTGTCCAATTTGCTTTTAATTAGTGTTTCTATGAGTTTGCACACTACTGATGTGAGACTCACCGGTCTATAATTCGCAGCCTCTGCCCTGCAACCCTTTTTATGCAGAGGAACGACATTAGCTAATTTCCAGTCCAGGTGAACTTTCCCCTTACTTAGGGAGAGATTGAATAGCTCAGCCAACGGTTTCGCCAGGACATCGCTCAATTCTCTGAGCACTCTTGGGTGCAAATTGTCTGGTCCCATGGCTTTGTTCACCTTGAGTCTTGCCAGTTCACTGTAAACTTCACCTGGTGTGAACTCAAAATTCTGAAACGGTTCTTCTGTGCTTTGTGTTGCCTTCAACTGCGGACCGTGTCCCAGTGCCTCACAGGTGAAGACTGAGCAGAAGTATTCATTCAGTAGTTTGGCTTTATCGGAATCTGCTTCCACGTAACTTCCGTCCGGTCTTCTAAGGTGTACTATCCCGCCTGTGTTCCTTTTTCTGTCACTAATATATCTGAAGAAGGATTTGTCCCCCTTTTTAATGTTTTTTGCCAGAATTTCTTCCACTCGAAGTTTTGCCTCCCTAACTGCCATTTTGACCGCTGTAGACCTGGTCCTATATTCTACTTTTGCCTCTCTTTTCTCCGTGCGCTTGTAGGAGAGAAACGCTTTTTTCTTCTCCTTAATGAGGTGCGAGATCTCCGCGGTGAACCATTGGGGTTTATTGTTTCTTTGTCGTGCACTAAATCTGCTAGTGCGCCTTAGTAAAAGGGACCCCTATGTGCTGAAAGCTGAACATTTTATTATGGTCATATTGTCACTTTAATTATAAATTGCCTATATCCAGTTACACTTGTTGTACACTACCTTCAGTGATTTCTTCAAATGCCTTTAATCAATTTTAATAGAATTAAAATAAATAAACAATCCTGCAGGGCTCTGCATAATCAGACCTCATCATAAATCTAGCTGAATGAGACGCACGCAGGGGAAAATTGCAGCTGTCCCCTGGATGGGAGAAGGCGTGAGAACCATCAAAATTGAGTTCAGTGTACCTTGAGGATTAAGCAAACTTGAAAATGTGCCAGAAAAGGGTTTAGAAGGTCTGATGTATTACTTTAGAAACATGTGTAAAAATTATCATGAACCTAAATCTAACAGCAATTAGAAATTACAATAGAAGGTAGTGACAGAAAGAGGATAAACTTCATCTGTGCTCCCAGCCTTATTGTAGGAAGCCTGGCAGAAAGAATGGCTTAGGTTTAGTTGATTGGCTACATAAGGCAGGTGATAAGACTCTGCTGATTGGTTGCAAGCAACCAGGAAGTAGAACTGGAAGACAGTCCAGACACAACAAACTAGACTGGATACAGCAAATAAGTTCTTTTATCTGTACATGCAGGTTTTTGTCCCTGCAGCCTGTGCTGCAGAATATTAGATTAAATTAGTGAGAAAACAAATTAGCTTATGCCATTAGCTGTTTTGTATTTATTGATTGTAAATAGTACATTAAGCTTACAAATACAATAATTATAGTACGTCTGGCACTAGTGCTGGGCAACAGTTGCCAAGACGGCACCTGACGTCATAGTAAACAATGGCTGGAGGAGTGAGCCACTGGACAGGGCCGGATCTCCCTGCAGGTGTTGATCGGGATTAATGTAAAACATGGAAGGCGTAAGTTTCTAAACTTTTCTAAAACTCAGCTGCCATAACTGACACAGAGAATTTAGGGACCAGTTTTGAAAACCTTGCAGATAAGTGCAAAATTTGTGTCTCCATGAACCTTGCACCAGTTCTCAGAGGGAAGGACTTTCTACTTGAAAATTCCCCTGGAAAAAGTAGCTGCAGAGATTTGCACGTGCTTCTTCTGCAGATTTTTTTCCATAGGTCTTTTTTCCCCTATGGAAATAACATATTGTATATAGTATTGAAAATGCAAAACTAGGTGCATTGTTGCCTTCCCTGACCTCATTCCACCATTTGTTCCTATGGCTAAACATATGCCAGTGTGTACTTTTATTCAAGAAAGGGTGACTGTTTTCACCCAGTCTTTTTACCTGGGTAAATGACGTGAAAATTTGCACTTTAGGGCAATCTCCATTCAACTTCTAACTTGAGTAACCTGTAGAGTGATATCAGAAATTAAAGCCTGCATGTGTTGTTATGAAAAGTTTCATTATATATTCAGAGAAATTAAATGAGCTGTGTGAGGGTTTTAAATCCACCAATCCATTCAATACGATTTTACAACCTAGAAGACCTCTGCATGCTGCATGCATGAGCGCACCATACAGATTGTTTTTTTTAAAATACAGCTGGCCTACTCTCGGTATCCAGTATTTCATCCTTTTCATGTCTTCTCCTTCTCCTCCCCACACCACAGTCCTCTAGCTGAATCCAGCATTTCTTCCTTTCCCTTCTTTCCTCGCAGTCCTTTGGCCGAATCTGGTATCTCTCCCTTTTCCTTTTTCTCCGTAATCTTCCTTACTTTCTTGTTGCATCTCTCTGTGACAGGCCAGAAGAAAGCCCCCTCTGCCCACCCGCTGCTCAAAGCTGCCTGTGTGAATCAGAAACAAAGTAAGAAAGACTGTAGGGAGTGAGGGGAGAGGAAGGGAAAGAGAGAGATACTACAATAGAATTTATATTCTTCAGGGCAATTTGTGACTGGGAGGGGTGGGGACTTAGGGAACCATTTGACTACTAGGGCATTTTGTGCCGAGGCAGGGAACTGAGGGGATGGGGGCTGAGAAGAGGCAATAAGAGGGCATAGGGATACATTTGGGGAGGGAGGAAGAGGTGTCGAGTTGGGGGATGTTTGTCGGGTATGTGTTAGGGGGATGTTGCTGTGGCATGCTTGCTCTTTTGTTTAAAATCTCAACTTTTCCTGTCAAATGTCTGAGCCAGTTGTGCTCAAGGCACTAACAGGAAGTTGACATTTTGCGTTGAGCATCAGATTACCGCCATGATTTTAATGTGGCATGAATTTGCATGCTCATTATTTTAAGCACGCTGCAGTCATTTTTCAGCGCTAGTTTTGCGGTAGAGTTTCACTCTATCACAAACCTTTGAGCATTGGCCTCTCAGACAGGTAAGAGGTGGTGACTCTGCATAGTTTGATTGTGTCTCAGAACAAGACTGCTACCCTTCCACCTGGCATCTTTGGCCTTGGCTGTCCAATGTCCATCAATTATTTTATCCCTAGATGGACACAGTCTTTTCTCTCCAACAGCCATTGGGCTGGAAAGAATGAAATTCACTAAACTTCTTAACCAGGAAGAATAGTGATAGGAAACCTGCCCTTATCAATAGGAGGAGAGAGAGACAGAGAGAATGCTGAATGGCAGGGGGAGAGAGAGCTAAAAAGAGGAGATGGCTGGCTGAGGAGTGTCCGTGTTCCATGTGCCAAGGGGCACATGAGGGAGTGGGAGCTCTGGGCTAAGCCTCCTCTAGTCCCTCTAGGGCAAACATGTCAAACTGTGGCCCGCCAGACAATTTAAAAATTTCAGTGAAGCTGGCCCGCTGGCCTTCCCACCACCTACCTCGCCTTTCGATCCTCCCCCCTCTTGTTGTTGCAGGGAGATCGCTGTGGGGAGGATGCCAGAGAATGGGGTTTGGTAAGGTGCTGCTGACAGTGTGATCTGCATGGGGTCCACAGCAGGTTGCCGATTTAAGGCTGGAGGGAAGGCAGGAAAGTCGAAGACCAAAGCGGTTTCCCACTCACAGAGAGAGAATGGAGGCTTCCTTTTAGATGTCAGCATTGTGCTTCATCTCTGCAGACCGGTAAGTCGGCCCTGTTGGGAGCGACTGACAGTGAGCCAGGCAGCTATTCCTCTGTCGCGGTCGGGAGTCCTGAGGCTGTTATGCGCCATTCTCCTTTCATTGGGAACTAGAGACGGTTGGACATCGGGCGATCTCTTGTGGTCTACCTGCTCTCCCATCTTCGGCGTTAGTCTGACTTCTGCGTTGATGAATCAATGGACAGATCCTCGACTTTGTTTTATTTTAAATTTTAATTTTCTATTGTTTTTTTTTTTTACTTTTTGCCTTTCATTTCTGCTCTATCTTTTCTTTTTTGAAATCTTGATATTGTTTATTCAATTTCATGTGTATAAATATCATTTCATGTATTTTGCTTTTCTGCCTTTTGGTACAGGCAGAAATCATTTGTGGGGTGTTTTTTTTTTTGTTTTTTTGGAGGGTACACTTTGTGTATGCATCCTTGTAACCCGTTCTGGGCTCCTAGCAGGCTGACGTAGCCTCAGCAGCATGTTCCCTCTGCCGCAGTCCCATACATCAGAGGAGGGGAGGACCGCAGCAGAGGGAACATGCTGTGGAGACTGACGGCAGCCTGCTAGGATCACTACAGCTGACTGGCGTGAACTAGGACCTAAAAGAGAGAGGAAAAGAGTCTTTTTTATTTATTTTTGTTTACATCACAGAGCCGGCGTTGGGTTGGAGAGGTTGTAACCCTATACTGCTACTAAGACTAAGGGGTCCTTATATTAAGGTGCGCATTTAGCGTGCATTAAATCGTTTAGCGTACCTTAATAAAAGGACCTCTAAATATCTTAATAAAAAATTTGGCCCGCGACTTAGCCTATGTTTTAGATTTTGGCCCCTTATGTGATTGAGTTTGACATTCCTGCTCTAGGGTGATGGAATCATAGGTAGCTCATTTTTTTGAGACAAAAATCCCTTCCAGAGCCCTTGGATAGTGATGAAGCTTCTTTGGTGAAGTGCAGATGCATGGACGGCTCTGGGCCCACAAGGAAACAAGGAGAGTACCTGCAGATGTCCTTAGGGCATCCTGTTCAGGTTTTTACTCCTAATTTTGTTGGTCTTATGTTTAAAGCCTATATGGCTTATCAGGGTCTAGCTGCACCGTCTGGGGTCATTCCTAGCTGTTGCCCTCACAGAGCGCAGTACCATCTCTGAAGGTTTACCTGCAGTAACCAGAGGTCCAGTCGGAGAAAGACTGGGGATCGGAATCAATGCCTTTACTCCCTCAAAATTCATCTTCATTTTTGAAGGATTCAGGGTCAGGTTGGGGCTAACAGTCAGAAGGAGTCTGTGGCAATCCTGGACCAAGGGAAGGACCCAACATAAGAACATAAGAATTGCCCCTGCTGGGTCAATCTTGCCCAGCAGGGCATCAGCTGGGTCCATCTTGCCCAGCAGTCTGCTAACGCGGCAACTCTTAGGTTAAAGACCAGTGCTCTAAATGAGTCAAGCCTCACCTGCGTACGTTCCAGTTTAGCAGGAATTTGTCCAACTTTATCTTGAATCCCTGGAGGGTGTTTTCCCCTATAATAGACTCCGGTAGAGTGTTCCAGTTGTCTACCACTCTCTGGGTGAAGAAGAACTTCCTTATGTTTGTACGGAATATATCCCCTTTCAGCTTTAGGGAATGCTCTCTCGTTCTCCCTACCTTGGAGAGGGTGAACAATCTGTCTTTATCTACTAAGTCTATTCTCTTCAGTATCTTGAATGTTTCGATCATGTCCCCTCTCAGTCTCCTCTTTTTAAGGGAGAAGAGGCCCAGTTTCTCCAGTCTCTCACTGTACGTCAACTCCTCCAGCCCTTACAGGTGTTGAAGGTTGAACCCCCACAGACCTCTCTTGCTCAGCATTCTATCATGAGCACTTCTAAGCCTCAACCCACCTTTTTTCTTTCGCCTCCTGACATTTCAATGATGTTAATGTAGCACTGAGAGGCTCCAGAGGGTCCCTTGCAGGTTGTCCTGACTATGACAAAGTTATATCCGCTGGCTACTGATTTCCAACAGCTGTTTGTCCCACCTAAATTGGATTCGCTGGTAACACAGGTTACCAGGCAAACTTCTTTGCCTACCGAAAATGGAGTGATTTTGAAGGATATGCAAGACCACAGGGATTTAGGCCTGAATGTACTAAACATAATCGATAATACCGACTAGATTGCTGTTGGCCAATTCTCTGGCCGATTGCAAAAGAGCGATCGATGTACAAAAAAGATTGCTTGAAATGATTCATGCGAAGGTTTGAGTCTCTCTTGTCTGATTGATCAGTTTGAGAGCGACTCTCACACATGCACAAAGCCAGCAAAGGGAAGCCCAAGCAGCTGAGAGGCAGGGGAAGCCCTTAAAGCAGCCTCCTGCCACTCAGCTGTTTTGGGCAGGAAAACTTTTTTTCTTTTTTTTTTTTTAATGGACAGATGTGCGTGTGTTAAACATGAACAATATCTGCCCCATTAAACCAAAAAAAAAAGTCCTTTCCAATGCCCATCACTGGGAACCAACCCCCCCACCCCCACAGCAGCGAAAATGACAGGAAAGATGCCCACTCCCTCATGTAAGCTGTCCCCACCCCCTACAAGAAAAAATTGACAAGAGGGATGCCCACTCCCTCCTATCAATGGAGACCCCCCTGAACCATCCCCTTCCCCTCCTCCCGAAAAAAAAAAGGCAGGAGGGATGTCCACTCCCTCTTGCCACTGGATGCACCCCCGAACACCACCCCTACTTCCCGAACCCCCCCTTTGGTAGCCCTTCCAGCTCTGAGTCCCCTCTACGGTACACCATGTGATGCACGTGGAGGACCTGATTGGCTCAGACACCTAAGGCCCCTCTCCTTGGGAAAGGCTTAAGGATTCTTAGCCAATCAGGGCCTTAGGCTCCTCCCTCTGTATCCCATGTGATGCATGGGGAGGGGCCTAAGGTCCTGATTTGATCAGACGTCAAACCTTAGGCCCTTCCCTGTGCATCTCATGGGATACAGAGGGAGGAGCCTAAGGCCCTGATTGACCAATCACATGGTGCACCGGAAAGGGGAAGGCCTGTCATTTTTGACGGGTGGGCCTTGAAGCTGAAGGAACCATGCTTTCCTTCACCTCCCAATGTCTACCAAAGGTACAGGGGGGAGGTTCAGGGGAAGCATCTGGTTGCAGGAGTCAATGGGCATCCCTCCTGCCCTTTTATTCTGGAGGAAGGGGGGATGGTTCAGGTGGGGTCATCATTGGCAGTGGGGGACTTTTTTCTTTTTTCTTTTTTTTATGGAATAGATATTTTGCCATAAAAAAAAAAGAATGAAAAACCCCCCACGCAAGTCTAGATTTGTTTTTTTCCAATCGCTAAAACCCCTGTTTTGTTTTTTTTGCTTAGCCAAGCAATGTTAGTGCATCAATCGCTTGGCTACTTTGCATGGGGTTTTAGCTAATTTGCATAGCTGGATAGGAAAATGAGTGATCAAGGGGAAAAACACGCAGTGGGCTGTTTTGTGAATTGGGTCGGATCGTCGCTAAAGCTGTGAAAACAGGTTTAGCGATGATTGTTGACTTCCCGCCCCCCTTCCCTACCTCCATACCTGGTTTGCCACCGTGAGTAACAATTTCAATGTGCTCCTTGCGACCCCCCGGAGGTTCTCCCTCTGATATCGGAGGTGACCAGTGGAGTGCCGCAGGGCTCGGTCCTGGGTCCACTCCTTTTCAACATATTCATAGGGGATCTGACTCAAGGGCTTCAAGGTAAAATAACACTGTTCGCCAATGACACCAAACTATGTAATATAGTAAGTGAATGCAGTTTACAGAATTATATGGCGCAGGACCTGCTTACATTGGAAAGTTGGTCCTCAACCTGGCAGCTAGGTTTCAATGCTAAGAAATGTAAGGTCATGCACCTCGGAAGCGGAAATCCATGCAGGACGTACTTCTTGAATGGAGAAACTTTAACTAGGACTTCAGCAGAACGAGATTTAGGAGTAATCATCAGTGCAGACATGAAAACTGCCAATCAAGTGGAGAAGGCTTCATCTAAGGCAAGGCAGATATTGGGTTGTATCAATAGAAGTTTCGTCAGCCGAAAGCCTGAAGTCATAATGCCGTTGTACAGGGCCATGGTGAGACCTCATCTGGAGGACTGTGTGCAATTCTGGAGGCCACATTACAGTAAAGATGTGCGCAGAATTGAATCGGTTCAGCGGACGGCCACCAGGATGATCTCGGGGCTCAAGGGTCTCTCGTACGAAGAGAGACTGAACAAATTGCAGCTCTACACTCTCGAGGAACGTAGGGAGAGGGGAGACATGATCGAAACATTTAAGTACCTCACAGGACGTGTCGAAGTGGAAGATGATATTTTCTTTCTCAAGGGACCCTCGGCCACAAGAGGGCACCCGCTCAAACTCAGGGGCGGAAAATTTCATGGCGACACCAGAAAGTATTTCTTCACAGAGAGAGTGGTTGATCATTGGAACAAGCTTCCAGTGCAGGTGATCGAGGCAGACAGCGTGCCAGACTTTAAGAATAAATGGGATACCCATGTGGGATCCCTACGGGGGTCAAGATAAGGAAATTGGGTCATTAGGGCATAGACAGGGGGTGGGTAAGCAGAGTGGGCAGACTTGATGGGCTGTAGCCCTTTTCTGCCGTCATCTTCTATATTTCTATGTTTCTATGACTTTAGTTCCCTTAGTCCTTAAAAGACAGTTTGAGGCCTTAGCTTTGAGGCTGAAAGCGGCAGTGACTTCCTTTGTTGCAAGCACATGCCATACTATATTGCGTCAGACTCCATCAGACGAGGGGGTCACTTACCCCTCAGTTGCTCATTACAGGGATGGATTATGTAGCAGGTGCTCTTTATGACGTGTTCAGTGTTATGAACAAGGTCTCTGCTTATTCTTTCTCTGCCCGTAGAATGCTCTGGATTAGACAATGGTTGGGAAATTCTGCTTCCAAAGCTCCATTAAGTAGGCTACCTTTCAAAGGCCAAATGCTCTTTGGCAAAGGGTTCGATGATCTTCTGGCCAGTGAGGTGGATCATTGCCCTTTGCCAGATAGTAGATCATGTACTCCTAGGGGAGGGGTTGGGGTACTTTTTGTGGTTCTCAACAGTTTCGTCAGTCCTCAGCAGGGTCCTGCTCAGAGATCATTTCCCAATCTCAACAGAAATTTGGAGTCTCCAGGCAAGTTGAACCCTCAGATTCCTGCCAGCAGCAGCCCCAAGGTGTCCCAATGATGCAAGGCCAGTCACTGAACTTCTGCAGATAGGAGGAAGACAGGCTTTGCTGCATTATTATTATTGCATAGTGGTTTCTGCCACTTTGATCTTCTCTGCTCTTTTTTTGTCTGTCCATTTGTGTAGATTTTTTGTGTCTAATATACTCACTATGGGTATATGCAGAATACAAAAGATATTATTATTATATGTGTTTTAAGTGCTGACTAAAACATATAATTTGTTTTGCAGCTTACAAAGCCAGTAACAGGGTGCTGGTACTGGAAAGAAGAAACTAACACACTTGAGTTTCATAGGTAAATATCTGAAGTTCAAATCACTATCAAAAGCATAAACTTTCTGCTTTTTCTTTCAATTTTGTAATTAATTCCTATTTAGTGGTAGGTTCTATTGAGAAAAGTGCAGCATATACTGTAAGTGTGCTTACTTTTACTGGAAAAATAATTCACATTGAGATGTGTAGAAATGAATATGCTTCTCAGTCATTGGTGGAAGTATTAACTTTCAGTCTAAATTCCATTTTCCCAAGCCAATCAAGGTTAGATAAATGAATATTTATAAGCAAATAAAGCAAGAATACACTAGTTATATTTCGCAATCGGCCGCTTTTTAGATGGCTGCTGATATATAGATAATCTAGGCCTTAGGGCTCCGTTTATAAAGCTGCAGAAATTGCTCTGAGTCCCATAGGGATTTAATGGGCATCAGAGCGTTTGGGTGTGGCAGCCGCTACCACAGCTTGTAAAGGGGGGTGGGGAGAGATTATTATTTTAACAAACATATATTACCTTAGTAAAACCAACAGAAGTTAGACTTTAATAAAAAGAATTGTAATGATTTATATTCTGTAATTTCTCTTAGTTTAGGGTTTGTCTTATTGTGATCCACTCCAAATCTTATTTGACTGGATGCTGAATAGAAGAACTCTGATTAGATTAGATTAGCATTTTTATTTACTTATTTATTATTTGATATACTGCTATTAACTGACAAAGCTGGGCACAGCAGTTGACAAAAATAAAACAACAGAACAATAAATAGAAAAGAACTATAATTAAAATGATAAGACAGAGCCATTCATTCATAGCAGAAATAATATACTAGGTAATGCTGCCAACTAAGGAGTCTTCTCAAACTGATTTAGGCAAATTAAAAGCCTGACAAAAGAGTCAGGCTTTCAGAGCTGTTTTAAAGTGCTTAAGAAAGAGCTCCCCTCATTCACAAAGGCAAGGTAATGCACCTGGGCAAGAGAAACCCGCGCAGAACTTATGCACTAAATGGTGAGACCTTGGTTACGACCACGGCGGAACGTGATCTAGGGGTGATCATTAGTGAGGACATGAAGGCTGCCAATCAGGTGGAGAAAGCATCCTCCAAGGCAAGACAAATGATGGGTTGTATCCGTAGAGGTTTTGTCAGCAGGAAACCTGAAGTCATCATGCCGCTGTACAGATCCATGGTGAGGCCTCACTTGGAGTACTGCGTTCAATTCTGGAGACCACACTACCGTAAGGACATGCTGAGGATCAAGTCAGTTCAGCGAATGGCCACCAGGATGGTCTCGGGGCTCAAGGATCTAACATATGAAGAAAGACTAAAAAAGTTGCGGCTGTATTCACTTGAGGAACGAAGAGAGAGAGGAGACATGATTGAAACGTTCAAGTATATCACGGGTCGCATTGAGTCGGAAGATAATATTTTCTGTCTCGTGGGTCCCTCGACCACCAGAGGGCATCTGCTGAAAATCAGAGGAGGGAAGTTTCATAGCGACTTCAGAAAGTACTTCTTCACCGAAAGAGTGGTGGATCAGTGGAACAGACTCCCAATGCAGGTAATAGAGGCCAGCAACGTGACGGATTTCAAGAGAAAATGGGATGCTCACGTGGGATCTTTAAGGGAGTAAATACAGGGGGGCAGATAATTGGCAGGGGCAGACTCGATGGGCTATGGCCCTTTTCTGCCACCATTTTCTATGTTTCTATGTTTCTAGATTCCATAAGTATGGGGCCATAAAGTAAAATGTAGGGGCTGGACCAAAACCATCCTGTGATCATTAAAAGATTGAAGCCTATGGGCCAAGGAATAGGGAACAGTAAATGAATAGAGGGGTGGGAGGGTGGGCATTAAGATGGACAGCCTTAAAAGCTAAAAGAAGGAATTTAAACTTAGGGGGTCCTTCTACTAAGGTGCGCTAACCGATTTAGCGCACTAAAGATTATAAGGCGCCTATTATATTCTTTGGCAGCATTTAGCCTTAGCATTTAGCGTGCGCTAATCTTTAGTGCGCTAACCGATTTAGCGCACTAAAGATTATAAGGCACCTATTATATTCTTTGGCAGCATTTAGCCTTAGCATTTAGCGTGCGCTAATCTTTAGTGCGCTAAATCAGTTAGCGCATCTTAGTAAAAGGACCCCTTAATGCAGTACTCAATAGGGCGCCAGTGTCTACTATATATGCCGCTTTAGAATTTGGCGCTAACAAGTTATTGTTAGCAAAGATAACCTGTTAAATGCTGCTAAAAATGGATATAGCAAACAAGTGATTTAATTGGTCAGTGGCCATTTCTGGCCAGTTAAATTGTTTTGAATATTGGCCAGAATGTATTTATGAATATTGGTTATCTTAAAATCCTTTGGGCTATGACCATGCTTTGGGTCCAGCCATTGGATAAGAAAAAATTTAACTAGGCTGATGGTACAAGAATTTGCAGTTAGAACAGTTTAGTAAAGATATATTTTTGCATTTCTGTGTTTATATGTTAAGATTTACTTTTTTTTTTTTTTTGTATTGCAGCTATGATGGTGTAATAGATATTAAAGATAAACCAAGGAAGAGCAAAGCAATACACTTTCAGGACACTAGCATCAAATTTGCTCAGGGGTATGTCAATTAAACAGTTTTCCCTGGGACATTAAAGGGATTATATTCTGTCCACTATTCAAGCCTAAATATTAAAATCATAATCATTAGTAATCATGTACAGACCAGTGTCAGACTTACATTACTGAACCCAAGACTTACATTACTGAACTTCTTCGAAGGTACTGAACCCAAGGGCCATTTCCTTACAACCAGGCCTTTAGGCTCCAATACTTTGAACAAGCTATTTAATAAGACTAAGAGTATATGCTTTCTTGTTGAGATCCCTTCCTAAGGATCTCAGATACTGGGATTTCCTTGCGCACGGTCCCTTCCTTTATGCCGAAAGTGGTTTCGGCTTTCAATATTAATCAGGAGGTGCGTTTGCCTGTTTTCCAGCCTACTGGCTCAGAGAAGCAGGATTGCCTCTTGAGAAAACTGGATGTCCGCAGTTCTTTTGAGCTATCTAGAGGTTACTAACGAGTTTTGTCTCTGACCATCTGTTTGTGCTGACTCATTCTTCCGAGCGGGGTGCTCCTGCTTCCAAGGCCACTATTTCCAGATGGATCTATAGAGCCATTTCATCGGACTACATTCTTTCCGAGAAACAGTCCCCTGTCTCTGTTAAGGCACATTACCAGAAGTGTGGCTTCTTCGTGGGCCGAAGCTAGAGCAGTCTCCTCAGAGGAGATTTGCAGGGCAGCAATGTGGTCCACTCTGTACATTTTTGCTAAATTTTACTGAGTGGATGTGGCGGCAAGACAGGACTTTGCCTTTGGGTCCTCGGTTTTGAGGGCCAGTGCAGTCAATTTGCCCTAGCTCTTTGGGACTGCTTTTGTACATCCCACTTGTCTAGACCAGTGGTTCCCAACCTGTCCTGGAGGACCACCAGGCCAATTGGGTTTTCAGGATAGCCCTAATGAATATACATGGAGCAGATTTGCATGCCTGTCACTTCCATTATATGCAAATCTCTCTCATGCATATTCATTAGGGCTAGCCTGAAAACCCGATGGGCCTGATGGTCCTCCAGGACAGGGTTGGGAACCACTGGTCTAGACTGTCTCACCTATTGTACTGGAAAAAGAGATTATGTTCTTACCTTGAAAATATATTTTCCAATAGAAAGATGAGACATTCTAGACTCCTGCCCTGTCCTTCCTGCACCTGCCTACTGTCTCATTTTGTTATGCTTCTCCATGTTGTTTCTTGGATTCCAGTCAGCCCTTTGGGGTTTTGAAGAATTCTGTATATATGTTCATGTCTATGCAAGGATCTTGTCTGAGCTCCTTTGATGCTTTTGTTAGCTGTTTTGAAGTTGATTTCTCATGTTTCTTTGTTGAGCAGAATAGTTGATTCTTGGGAATGTTCCCATTGGGGCCCAATCCTTCCTACCAGAACTCCCCCCCAGTACATCGATGGCAGGAGAGATGCCCAATCCCTCCTGCCAGAACCCTCCACCTCAAAAATTGCGGGCATCCCCCCGCTGGACCCCCCAGCCCCCCTAGAGCACCCCTTACCTTAAAATATTGGCCGGCCGGAGGCATCCTTAATGCTTCCAGCTGGCTGGCCTGCCTTCTCAGAAATGGCGGGCCTGTCCCATTTTGAGATCCACCGGGGAGGGACCTTAGGCCCTGATTAGCCCAGGCACTTAAGGCCCCTCCCATAGGAGGGGTCTTAGGCACCTGGGCCAACAGGAATCTTAGGTCCCATTTGCAGTGCATTCTGGGATGCACTGAGAGTGGCCTAAGATTCCGATTGGCCAGATCCCTTAGGCCCCCCCATGGGGAGGGGGGCATTTGGAATCTTAGGCCACTCCCAGTGCATCCCAGAATGCACTGCAAATGGGGCCTAAGATTCCAATTGGCCTAGGTGCCTAAGACCCCTCCTATGGGAGGGGCCTTAAGTGCCTGGGCTAATCAGGGACTGGGCAGCCTTTCTGCTATTCTAATTTTATCTTGGGACTTACCTAGTTGTCAAAAATCGCAGCTAACTAGGTAAGTCTGACTTTTCCCTGACCCAGTCCTGCCATTATCTGGATAGTGGTGATCTGTCTGGATTTTCAACAGCACATAACCAGATAGATATTATCCTGGCCTTCAAAAGCTAATCAAAATATTTATTAAGTTAGTTCAATAAAAACTATATCATCTTAATTTCTACGTAGTTTTGCTTTGTCTTATTTCTATGTATTACCTTTAAATGGACTAACACTACAACCAAACTGCTGAAAATCCAGGTAGGACCTGGTCAGCAGGAGATAACTGGGTAGTATCCTCTCCTTCCCAGTTATCTCCCTTTAAATGTTAGCCCATATTAGTTTTACACGTTAAGTTTCTAAATATGACTTATATTTAGATGGACAGCCTATTAAATATAGAATTGTTTTTCTTTCAGTGCAGACAGTAAGCTACATACAGGACCTAAATCAAGCATGGGCATTCTCAAACTATTATTAGGTCCTACAAAACCATCAGAGGGAACATTTAGTGGGTTGGCTCCAAAATCAAGCAGGTCTGCTGGTAAACGAGATCAAGAGGGGTCTGTTACCTTAGATGATGTTAAACGTAAGTAGAATATTCAGTTTCAGTGCAACGCAGTTTCATAAATAGTCCTTCATTTTATGTTGCCTACGTGGAATTGCTTTTTCATCCACTTTTCTCTTTCTCATTTCACATATTTTTAGGAGTAGCACTGAGTCTGTTACAACAGCATGCAATGCAGGAATTATCTTTCTTTTCAGCAATTGCAAGGTAAACCTTTTTGGACATTTACTCTTAAAAGTGTTCTTTCAAATTAGCAGGTGCATTTAGAGCTTTGTAAATTTACAGTTTTTAAATGGTAGTCACAGGTAGTTAAAAGGCTCTCCTGTATGCATACAGAATATCCTATAAATTCTCCGTTGTGATGAAAAACCTTCTTGCTATCCTTTGTAGGGATATAGCTGTGAAATACTGTATTTTAACTTGTTTTTATGATTTTTTATTTGTTATCAGTTTCTCCACCTTAAGTCAGTTCATCCTCAACTGTTTTGATCCTGCTGCATTTCAGAAAGGATTAGGAGGGAGCAGGCACTTTTAAAACTAGACCAAATGACACACAGTACAAACAGGAGGTGCCAAATCAGCATGCCAGAGACCGTTACTACATGAAAATACAATTACAGACTCCATGAAGTGTAGAGAAATATTTCCAGAATGGATGACCTCTATAATCACAACTGGTCCTCTGGAACCTATCCTGAGGGTCCTCCAACAACCATGTGCAAAAAGCTTAGTGCCCCTGACCAGATCAAACATCTCAAAAGATCTGGGTTGGTCTGAAAAACATTTTAAAAAAGGACATTTATTAGTAGACTTGAGTTCAAGAAGCACCTAGCTATTTATTAGTCTTGAGAAAAGTTGCATTTGCTCTCTAGCATCACACTCTAGATTAAGGATGTCAAAGTCCCTCCTCGAGGGCCGCAATCCAGTCGGGTTTTCAGGATTTCCCCAATGAATATGCATGAGCTCTATTAGCATACAATGAAAGCGGTGGATGCAAATAGATCTCATGCATATTCATTGGGGAAATCCTGAAAACCCGACTGGATTGCGGTCCTCGAGGAGGGACTTTGACACCCCTGCTCAAGATCCATCAGTAATCTGTATGGGCTATATCCTTGCCACAGAAAAATACAGGAGAAAAGACATGTCAAATATGTATGAATGGCAGGAAGATCCATCAGGAGAAATCCTTGTTCCAGTGTTATTCCTAGTGAATCAGCTGCAGCAATGTAGGCAGGAGCTGTTTGGTGGTAGCAGAGAATGATATATTATGCTTTACTCTGATTTCAAGTAGCAGAAATTGGACAAAGGCAAGAGTAACTCTTTGACTTGCAAGTATGTCCATTTGTTTATACATGCATTGCTCTTTCTAGGAGCAGTGACATCCATCCCTATTCAGATCAGAAAGTGTATATCCTGGCTTAGAAGTCTCTGCGTCAGTCAACATATACAGTGATTAAGTTATAGAAAATAGCAGGGTGCTTGCAGAGCATGGGCAGATGAATAGAGAATGCTATCTATTGTTGGATGGCTGTTGAGAGTGCAGTTATGGAATCCTTGAGTGTGATAAGATATGCCAGGGGCCTATCATTGGTGACCTGTGTGAGATTATTATGCTATACCAACCTTAATATTTTATGATATCCCTTTCTGAGTATTGATTTCTGTTTGGTCTTCTATGCAGCCATTGCTTACTCCCAGCAGCAAATTGGGTGAATTGACCCTTTTATCTACAGGATAGGTTTTATCTGTTCAGTATCAGAGTTCAACAAATACATCATCCATTCCTATCAGTTTGTGGCACATATATAGTCATAGGTTTATGCTGAATAAAGACTAAAGGTCCATCTGGTCTGATCTTCTATCATTTACTGTGACATGGTAATCTGGAGGAAGGTATTACCCTCTTTCCTTCCTCTACTTCTGTAGCTAATTATGAAGCAAAGTACCTGCTTAGGTCTTTAAATTAGTACTTTTCTCCTTAGCATAACTTTTGACGATGAAAACGCTGAAAAGCCTCATCAAGCAGATGTGCTAAACAAATACTTCTGTGTTCACAGGGGTACATAATCGAAACATTCAAGGTACTGAAGGGAATATACTTAGTAGATAAGGACAGGTTGTTCAAGGTAGGGAGAATGAGAGGACACTCTCTAAAATTGAAAGGGGATAGATTCTGTACGAACATAAGGAAGTTTTTCTTCTCCCAGAGAGTGGTAGAAAACTGGAACGCTCTTCCGGAGTCTGTCATAGTGGAAAACACCCTCCAGGGATTCAAGACAAAGTTAGACAAGTTCCTGCTGAACCAGAACATACGCAGGTAGGGCTAGTCTCAGTTAGGGCGCTGGTCTTTGAACAGAGGGCTGCCACGTGAGCGGACTGCTGGGCACGATGGACCTCTGGTCTAACCCAGCAGCGGTAATTCTTATGTTCTTATGTTAATACTGGAAAAGGATCAGTTATCTGCCAAGGGCATATATGGTAATGGAGTGGGTATTTCATCATTCATGGAAGGAACAGCTTAAAAAACTGGACAAAAAAGTGGACAAAGCTATCAGGCAGGATAGGATATATCACAAAATACTGAATGAACTCAGGAGAAATCCTCGCAGGACCCCTTAAGGATCTTTGAAGACAGGAGAGGTTCACAAAAGTGGGGACAGGGAAGAAATGGGATACTAAAGGCTGGTAAACCTCACTTAAGTGGTTGGAAAACATGCAGATGCTGCTTAAGGAAAGGATAGTGAACTTCCCAGAATTCAATGAATTGCATGATCTTAGGCAACATGATTTATCAAAGGAAAATCATGCCAAATTAATCTGATTGATTTCTTTGACTGGGTGACCAGAGAACTAGATAAAGAACATGCGCTAGACATAATCTACTTGGATTTCAGAAAAGCTTTTGATACAGTTCCTCACAGGAAGCTCCTGAATGAGCAGAGCAGGCTAAAGTTAGGTTCCAAAGTAATGAGCTGGATTGGTTGACTGAGAGAGGACAGAGGATGGTAAGGATTGGGGTTTATTCAAAGGAAAGTAAGGTGAATAGTGGGATGCTTCAGGGATCCATATTGGGACCTATTCTATTTAATATATTTGTGAGTGACAATCCTGAAGAATGAGAAGGAATGGACAATACAGAGGGGGTTCAAAACACAAGAAAGGATCTACAAAAATTAGAAGAACATTCTAAGGTCTGTCAGTTAAAATTGAATGCAGATAAATACAGAGTGATGCACTTGGGGTGTAGAAATCCAAAGGAGATATATGAGCTAGGGTGTGGAGTTGATAAGCATTGTTCAGACCTTGAGGTGATAGTGTCTGAAGATTTCGAGGTGTCAAAATAATGTGAAAAGATGGTGGCCACAGCTAGAAGGATGCTAGGCTGCATACAAGTGCTGTATAATCGGAAAAGAAAAGAGGTGTTAATGTCTCTATACAAACTGTTGGTCTTTTGGAGTACTGTGTTTAGTTTTAGAGGTTGGATGTAAAAGACTTGAATGGTCCAGAGAAAAATGACAAATATGATGTAGGGTTTGAATCAAAAGATATATGTGAAGAAACTTGAGGACTTGAATATGTTCTCCTATAACCTAGAGGCATAGAGGAGATATGATATAGATATTTAAATACTTGAAAGCAGGACTGGACTGATAGTGATCTGGGCCCTGGGCAATAAGCACCTATCAAAAGTGTTTAAATAGATGGAGATTAGGGGAGAGTGGGCCTCCTACTATTTCAATAGTCAACCTACCCTTGCTTGAAAGGTATCAATATACATAAAAATCTTTTCCAGAGAAAGGGAGAGATTACAGGGTGGTAGACTTAGGAGTAATGGCAGGAAGCACTTTTTCATGAAGAGGCTGGAGGATGTCTGGAGTGCCCTGCCAGGTAATGGAGCTGAAAACATTGAAAGGATGGAATCAAAACAAAATTTGGTAATGTTTGGACAAGAATTCCAGTAGTAGGGAAGTACTGGGCAGCCTTCTATGGTCTATGTCTCAAATATGGCAAAAAATAGGGTAGACTTTTATGGTCTACTATTACTCCTACTTATCATTTGTATAGTGCTGCTAGACGTACACAGCGCTGTACATTAAAACATTCAAGTGACTTGTCTCCTAATTATGGAAAGACCAGTTTTGTATAGGCTTGTTAAGGTTAGTCTTGGGGTAGTTTTGGGCCTATAGGCGATAGGAACGTTAGGTTAAACTTGGGCTTTGCTACATAGCTGTTCATACCATGCCTGAACCTTATTTATCAGCATTATTGATCCAAGTTGGTATACTGAAAAAAAAAAAAAAGTATTGCAACATGGAGCTGTGTTGTTTATGCTAGATGAGATCATGGGACAGAAGTACCTTGGACGAAGTCCATTTAGGTCATGGTGATCTGTGACAATCCTGCACACCCATGAAGGTAGTCAGAGGGCAGGTCTGCTGAGACTCCCCTTTAATGAGCCTGTTAGTGTATGCTTAAGCTGACCTGGTCTTTGCATCATAGGACCAATTCCCATATCATAATCCTCATCAAGCAGAATCAGTCATGAACTGCCCAGTGCCGTTACTTCTATGTTAGCATGTCAACAGCCAATGACAGAACTTACCATTAATAGCTAGGGAGATAAATCCTATATAACAATAGATTTCCTGAACATTGAAAAGAGAAGGAGAAGAAGGCGATGGAGAATGAGACTGTGAGAGATAATTGGTGGCTTCCAGCCCTGCAGAGGGACTGGAAAGATATGCCATGGAGAGGAATGCCTTGCCAGGAAGGGGGGGGGGTGGAAACGACCATCTCTTCTTGAGCAGAGGTGAGAAATCTGCTACAGTAAAATTTTGTTTTAAATCAGACTCTTTTTAGAGCAGTTCCAGTCTGACAGTAACTAACAAAGTTCAAGTTCATTCACTAAACAAGGGGTAGGCTAGAATAAATACGTAGTATTGACTTTGTGGAAACTTTAAACATACCATCTTACTGAGACACAGATTGCAAGTTTCTATATATTTCTTTAATCTGATCTTAATTAAGATTGTCGATCTGTGTTACTATTGATTTGAGCTAAACAAAACCAGTTTTAAATTCGAAGCACCTCTCGTATATACATATAAGCATAACACTGAGAAGGTATAAACAGTTCCCGTTACAGGCTGGAGTGGACTTTGACAGCAATGCCAGCAATTGGGAAGTAGGACCCTTGTTGGGCAGACTTCTGTGACCTGAAACTAGAAGGGACAGATTACGAACACGTATGTGTTTTATGTTTCGTGTTCATATCACATGCTGTGAGTGTATCTCAGAGGGGGAGTGGAGGAGTAGCCTAATGGTTAGTGCAGTGAACTGTGATCCTGGAGAACTGGGTAGCTCCTGGGCAAGTCACTTAACCCTCCATTGCCCCAGATATAAAGCAAAGAAAAACAACCCACCTTAGATTGTGGGTTTACCCCACTAGGGACAGAGAAAGTACCTGCACATAATTTGTACAGTGCTGTGTACAACTAGTAGCGCTACAGAAATGGTTAGTAGTAATAGTAGGAACGGGAGAGGTTGCAGTGGGAACTTGCGGCAGCCATTTTTCTTTAGTGGCTCTGCACTGGGCAGGAGCGTAGGAGGATCGCTGCTGTCCCGGTTCACTGCTGGACCACCAGGGCATGCAAGCAGTGGCATAGTAAAGGAGGTAGGAGTCCATCCCGGGTGCAATCTTGGTGAGGATGCAGGCACCCATCCTTTCCGCCCCCCCCTGCTGCTTTGTATGTGCGCTGCTTCCCTTCCCCCATACCTCTGTAACATTAGTGGCGCAAGTAGCAACCCCCAATCTGCTGCCGCGCCAGCGTCGATTCATCCTCCTATGTCACTTCCTGGACCTGTGCCTAGGAAGTGACATCAGAGGAAAAGCTGATGTTGGCACAACAGCAGCTTGGAGGTTACTGCTCACGCCAGGAACGTCACAGAGGTACAGGGAAGGAAAGCGGCATGCGCATGGCAGGAAGGGGGCGGAGAAGGAGCGTGTGGAGGTGGGGGTATGTGGGGGAGGGGCACCACCTCCCCGGGTGCCTCTTACCCTCACTACACCACTATGTGCAAGGTAGGCCTTTGTAGGGTCTGGGAGGTAGGGTGGGATTGAGCTGGCTGGAACAGGGGACGGGGAGGGTTACTCCTGTCCTGGTTCACTGCTGGGCCACCAGGACTCAAGGTCAGGACAGGGCAAGGAGGGATTGTTCCTGTCCCGGCTTACCAATACCTATACTTGAATATAAACCCTTGGTTTATACCTGAGTCAACCTTTTTTCCCCCTTTTATGGGGAAAAAAAGGTTGCATTGGTTAATGTTTGGATCGATTTATATTTGAGTATATACAACATTTGCAACATTCTGAATGTTCTGTATTGTTTTTGTCAAGGTCTTTCACTTGCAGGAACCTAACCCTCTTTTTCCTATAGGGATCCATTATTCACTTTCCGCAGTTATGAGGAACCATATGTATGGTTGGAACATAATATCTATTTTCCTGTAGACTTATTGTTTTATTGTGATTCATGGAGATTTTCGGGAGACATACTGCCGCGAATAGTGAGAACAGACTGTATATTTTTAAAGCCAAAAAATACCTAATTGCACTAATTATGAACATAATGGGATCCTATTTGGTGACTTGGGCTATGAATATACAAATTACTATAGCTGTTACCTGAAATACGATAATCTGTTTATATTATTTTAATAATAACCATTATTATTCTCACAAGGAGTCAGCAACTTGATGATTTCTTTATGGCGTTGCTTTTCTACCTATCCTGTTTTTTGAATAAAACCTCACTGGAGAAAAATCCCAAGTCCATCATAGCGTAAGTACAGAATAGACTTCATCATTGTTAATAATGGAATATTTTTTAAGGCAGGCTTGTCCTTGGAAACCATCAAAGAACATTACATAGCATGCGTTCTTCTGACAAGAATGTCTGGAATGGTATAAGTTCAGATACAAAAAACAAAAAAGAAACTGCAGACAGTATGTACAAGATGCAGGCTATATTTATTTTACCCAATGTTAAATGCGGTAACTAATACCACCTTTTTACAAACCAAAAGACCCAACACGGTCCATGTTTCGGAAAACATGCCTTCTTCAGGGGTCCATGGTAAGTAAGGTAAACAACAAACCACAATTAAAATGGATAAAGAACAACCGCCTGTATGTGCAATGGGTCGACGATACAGCGCAAAATAGATATCCGAGGGAAAAAAAAAAAATTTGCGCTGTATCGTCATAGATATAGCAGTGGGCCGGCAGTCAGGGTTAGAGCAAGTATGCACACATTCTTTTCGCTTGCTTTAGATCAGTGGTCTCAAACTCAAACCCTTTGCGGGGCCACATTTTGGATTTGTAGGTACTTGGAGGGCCACAGAAAAAATAGTTAATGTCTTATTAAAGAAATGACAATTTTGCATGAGGTAAAACTCTTTATAGTTTATAAAACTTTCCTTTAACAGTTAAAAGGAAAGATATATAAACTATAAAGAGTTTTACCTCATGCAAAATTGTCATTTCTTTAATAAGACATTAACTATTTTTTCTGCGGCCCTCCGAGTACTCTATTTTTTTCTGCAGCACCCACATTTAAAGTTCAATATCTTTTCTTTCTCAAAACTGGCACATTTCAATCACTAAATTGAAAATAAAATCATTTTCCTACCTTTGTTTGGTAATTTCATCAGTCTCTGGTTGCACTTTATTCTTCTGACTGTGCATCCAACTTCTTCCCTTCTTTCTGCCTCCTGTATGTTTCCTCTCCTCCAGACCTCATTCCCTCCCCCAACTTTTTCTTTCTTTCTCTGTCTGTCTTTCTCTGACTCCGTGCCCCATTTTTTGCTTTGTTTCTGGTTCCCTGTCCCCCCTCCTTCTTTCTTCCTTCCTCCGTGCACCATTTTTTGCTTTTTTGTCTGGCTCCCGTCCCCACCCTACCTTCCTTCTTTCTTTCTGTCTTCCTTCCTTCCTGCCCTCCCCCATGCCACCGCCGCCGCGGAATAGGCCGCTGCCGCTGCCACTATCGGGAACAGGCAGAGATCTCCCTGCTTCTCTTCTGCACCGGGCCGACCAACTCTCGCTGCCCGACGTCAATTCTAACGTCGGAAAGGACGTTCCGGGCAGCCAGGCAGCGATTGGCTAGCCAGAACATCCTCTCGACGTCAGAATTGACGTCGGGCCACGAGAGTTGGTCGGCCCCGCAGGGAAGAGAAGCAGGGAGATCAAAGAACACGGTGCCGGCCTGATCCCCGATGGCAGCAGTGAGAAGGGAAGGGAAGCAGGTTCGGCACCACTACTCTAGACGAGCAGTGAGCTGCACTCTAGGGAGAACAGTGGACCGCCCCCCCCTTGGTACGCCACTGGAGCAGCAGCGTGTCTGGTCGGCTCGTTCGTTCAAAGCCGCGGGTGGTGGCTCCTTGCGAGATCCGTGCCTGCGTTTGAAGCCTCTCTGATGTTGTGACATCAGAGAGGCTTCCAATGCAGGAATGGATAGCGCAAAGAGCCGCCAACCCGCGGCTTTGAACGAACGAGCCGGCTGCTGCTCCAAAAGGAAGAGAATGATGCCTCCAGACTGCGGACCGCAAATAAAACCTGGAGAGCCACATGTGGCCTGTGGGCCGCGTGTTTGAGACCGCTGCTTTAGATGGAGTTCAGGGCAACAGACTCGGTGAAGTGCTTGTGGAATTCAGTTAAACGAAGCAGTTTGGTAATTTAAGAACATAAGAATAGCCTTACTGGGTCAGACCAATGGTCCATCAAGCCCAGTAACCTGTTCTCAGGGTGGTCAATCCTGGTCACTAGTACCTGGCCAAAACCCAAGGAGTAGCAACATTCCATGCTATCAATCCAGGGCAAGCAGTGGCTTCCCCCATATCTTTCTCAATAACAGACTATGGACTTTCCCCTCCAGGAACTTGTCCAAACCTTTCTTAAAGCCAGCTATGCTATCTGCTCTTACCACATCCTCCATTTGCTTGACATAACTCATTTACTAACTACTTTGGACTAACCTCCTGATGCAGCCCTTCATGGGGTGAAACACGGCCAAGTTGGGTCTCTTTTTAATATATGTTTTATATTACAGAATAAAATATTTTTACAGACCTGGGTCCAATGGCGTAGTAAGGGGGGTGCGGTACGCCCCAGACGCAGTCTTCCTAAGGGTGCGGTGGCACTCCTCCTCTCTGCCCCCCCAACTCGCTCGTTTGCCTGCCTACTCGCTCACTCCCCGCTACTCTCCTTGCTGCGCACACCCCTTGTCTTCCCTCATACCTTTTTGGCACTCACTTTGATATCACTTCTGGGACCCGCTCCTAGGAAGTGATGTCAAAGGAGAGCCGACACTGATGTGGGCAGCATGCTGATTACGCCAGAGACATTTAAAGGTATGAGGAAAAGGATGGGAGCTCATGTGCGGCAGGGGGGGGAGAAGAGGTCGATGGAGGGCGCTGCTCTCCCTTGCTATGCCACTACCTGGGTCCACTTTCTATTACTACCTTTCTGGACTGCCGACTCGAGCTTCTGCTTTGTTTGGTTTACTTCACAATGTGCCTGGTACTGGATTTTAAATGTGGATTTAGCTCGTAATTTCTCAGTAAGAGTTCACTGCTCGCCGCTTCCCTTCCCCTGTACCTCTGTAATGTTCCTGGCTCGAGTTGTCGCACCTGCATCGGCTCTTCTGACATAACTTCCTGGACCTGCACCTAGAAAGTGACATCAGAAGAAGAGCCCACGCAGGTGCAACAGCACATTGGGAGTTGCTGCTCGCGCCAGGAATGTTACAAGTTATGGGAGAAAGGAAGCAGCGTGTGTGCAGCAGTGTGTGTGTGTGGGGGGGGGGAGGGGGCGGGAAGGAGCTGCACTATTCTCTGTTTTTAAAAGCGTTTCCAGTAATTTACTTACCACAGAGGTCAGACTTACCGGCTTGTTGTTCCCTACTTCTTCCTTACTTCCACTTTTGTGGAAAGGAACCACATCTGTCCTTCTCCAATCCTCTGGTACCACTCTCAACTGTAGAGAATCATTGAAAAGGTCAGCCAACGGAGCCACCAGAACTTCCTTAAGTTTCCTCAGTACCCTCAGATGTACATCATTGGCCCTATTGCTTTATCCACCTTTAGTTTGGTGAGCTCCTCTTGAACACAATCCTTGGAAAATAGATCAGGGTCTGCCACACCTCCATCTCTATTTGCTTTTGTTTTCTGTGGTCCCTCCTGGTGCTTCAGCTGTGAACACAGAAAAGAACTGTTCTGGGCTCCTTTGGGAGGACGGACTAAATAATTGAGCAAATAAATAAATAAATATTTGTTAAGCATTCAGGCTTATCTCTATCAGCCTCTCCTTTGAGTCTCACAATGCTGCTTTTGCACTTTCTCCTATCACTAATATATTTTTAAAAATGTCTTGTCTCCCTCCCCCTCCATTTTACCGTGTCTACTATTTTTTTCTTCCGTTTGCATTTTTGCTTTCCTGACTATTCGATCAGCCTCTCTTAACTATTCCAAATATTTTTGTCTGTCTTCTTTCTGCGATCTTTTGCAGTGTATGAAAGCTAATCTCTTTTTCTTTACCTTCTCAGCTACTACTTTTGAAAATCAAAGTGGTCTTCTTTTCCTCTTACTCGAATATAAGTTGATCCGAATATAAGTCGAGACTCCAATTTTCCCCCTAAAAGGAGGAAAAATGGTTGACTCGAATATAAGTCGGGCAGCTTAATATTCAAGTGCCCTGCCCTGTCAGGCTCTGCACCCAACCCCCTCCCTGCCAGGCACTGCACCCCAGCCCCCTTCCCTCCTTCCTTCCCAACCCCTGTCAGGCTCTGCACCCAGCCCACTTCCTTTGTTCCTTTCCTCCGTCCCCTGTCAGGCTGTGCAACTAGCCCCCCTCTCTCCCCTGTCAGAATTTGTGGGAGCCAGTCAAGAAGCCACTCAGTGCCGAGTAGCAGTGCCAAAGCACGCTCTTGCTTGGTGCCGCTAAGCGGCTGACGAAACCCAATATCGTGGCAGCCACCACCAACCAGATTAGCAGCAGGGCAGGAGTGCGGAAAGCTCGCTCCTGCCTGCTGCACCTCTGGACCACCAGGGATCAGCAGAGGAGGTACGAGGACAGGGCAGGGAGGGGGGACAGGGTGCAGAGCCTGGCAGTGGCCTGCACTAATTCTAGGAGGTGGGCACTGGCCCGAATATAAACCGGGACCCCTATTTTTGGGCCAAATTTTTGGTCCCCCAAATCCTGGTTTATATTTGAGTATATACGGTACTTACTTTTCATTAAAAAATGGTTTGTTGCCCTTACAATAGCTCCTTTCAGTTTTGCTCACTGCTTTCCTACTTCTTCCAGATGTTCCGATCCAGACAATTCCTTGAAATAATCCCCCATCTGAGCAAAGTTATTATTTTTTTTTTAAAGTTTAGAACCTTCACTTTGAATGAGCCCTCTCTACATCTGCCTTACTATTAAACCACACCATGTGGTGATCACGAGATGCCAAATGATAACACACTATAACAATAGAAACACTCTCCCTGTTTGTAATCGCTAAGGCCCAGATTCTCTAAATGGTGCTGTTTTTTTACACACTAATAGGTGTCCAAACTCAGTAAAAAAAATCTATTCATTTTTAACTGAGTTTCAAGGTGCTTTAGGCCGCCTAATGCCACTGTGGGCGTGGCTAACACCAGAAGTAGCGTTAGGCAGCCTAAAGCGCCCGCGGAGGCACCACATCATAGGTAGACTCCGGAAATGTAGGCCAGTAAAACCCTAACTTTCCAATTCTGTACATGGCGCCGTCGAGTGATTGTCACACAATCGGCGGCCGCTTTTAAGGTGGCCGCCAACAATAGCGCCAGTCACAGAATCCAGGCCGTAGTCTAGTAAGGCTCCATCTCGCGTGAATTCTATTACCAACTGCTAAAACAGTTCTCCTTGTAGAGAATCCAAGATCTCTCTACTTCTAGGAGATCCCGCAATAGAGATACCCCAATCAACATTTGGCATATTAAAATCCCTTATTAGTAGTACTTCACCTTATACAGCCATATTTTGAATGTCTTCTATTAAATCTCTGTCCACTTCTTCCATCTGTGAAGGAGGCCTGTATATCACACCGATATTAATATACATTGGAACCTTGGTTTATGAGCATAATTCGTTCCAGAAGCATGCTCGTAAACCAAATTACTCGTATAGCAAAGCGAGTTTCCCCATAGGAAGTAAGGGAAACTCGCTTGATTGGTTCCACATCCTCCTCCCCCCACGGCCACCAGCGCTGCTTCACCCCACCACATCCTCAAAAGACCCCCCTACCCCCGAGGTCACTGGGGCGCTTCCACATCCCCCTGCGAACCGGCATCGCCCCCCCCCGCTCACAAATGCCACCCCTCCGCGAACTGGCATCGCCTCCCCTCATTAACACCCGCCCGCCTGCCCAAACTGAAGCCTTACCCCCATTTGGCACCAGCATGCAGCACCAACCCACAGGAGGTGCCAGTGCCAATTCCCGATGATCGTGCTGCTTGCCGGACTGGGTCTTGAGCATCTGCGCATGCTCAAGGCCTTCTGGCTCTCGTTCTCTCCAAGAATCTCGTTCTCTCCGAGAATATCGGAGAGAGGCGGGAGCCAGAAGGCCTTGAGCATGTGCAGATGCTGAAGGCCAAGTCCGTCAAGCAGCTCGATCTGAAGGCACCAACACCGGCACCTCCTGTGGGTTGGTGCTGCGCGCCGGTGCCAGATGGGGGTAAGGCTTCAGTTTGGGTGGGTGGGCATTTGCGAGGGGTGTGATACTGGTTAGCGGCGGGTGGGGGGGCAGCGGCGTTCGTGGGCGGGGGGACTCGCAAATTGAGTCAATGCTCAGTTTGCGAGTCACAATTTGCAAAAATATTTTGTTTGTCTTGCTAAACACTTGCAAAACTGCATTACTCGCAAACCAAGGTTTGACTGCATTTTCCATGCCCTTCTTTCATTTTGACCCACAGTGCCTCTTCCTTACCCTGTAGATCTTGCAATTGTGTGGATTTAATATTATCTTTAACATATAATGCTACTCCCCCTCCTTTTCTTCCTACTCCAACTTTCCTGAAGACTGTAGTTTCCAAGTTGATTCTATATTTGATATACCAACCTTCAGCAAGTATCTGATCGGTTTACAGAGTAAAATTATGATATAAAATTGCACAATATTAAAATTAAAATATAGTTCTAAGAAAAAAAAAGGTCATTAACTAAGTATTTACATAATTAACGGACAGGACTTAGACTGGTTTGATACATAAGGTAGTGTGGTTAGGGTGGGAGAATAAAATACATCGAAGTAAAAAAAATTAAAAGGAAGGTGGAAAGGAGAGGAAAGGAAACAAAAGGAAGGAGTTGCTTCTTAAAAGTGGTTCAATTTCTTCTTTGATCAGAGGAGGGGTGGGAGAAGTGTTCTTGTCTTATGTTAGAGGAAGATACTCAACTGGGGAGCTATGGCTGACTGGAAATCAAGTATGCTATGTATATTTATAGAATATTGTAAATATTATTCTGTATAATTTTGGCACAAAATTCCTGGAGTGTATTTACATTTGCTATTCTGGAAATTCTATATTGGACAGGTCTAAGCGGTTTATAGTCTAAGAAAGAGATTCGTCAAAGTAGGGAAAGAATGCCAATGTGTAGATAGGAAAATAGCGTATCACTCGTTCAGCATGTAAAAGTGGAGTAGAAAATGAAAGATTTGGAGGACAGTCTAAAATGGGATTCTATCCGATGGGAATAGAACATCAGAATATCATTTGTTCAGCATATAAAGTGGGGTGATAGTCAAGAGTTAGGAACACAATTTTGTGGAAGATGAATCTGTGTGAGTGGTTTGGCTATGGTGAGGGGTTCATAAAATTTATGCTAAGTGAGTGGGAACGCTTATGTGAATAGCCATGTCTTGAGGCCTACTTTACATTCTTAAAATGTAGATATTACTTATTCATGTGTGTAAGTGCTAGTTTTCTGTAAGTGCTTATATGTAGGTACTAAGATATAGAATTAGGAGGTATTTGTAGAATGGAGGGGCAGAGTTAGGGAGGCAATATGACTCTATCCATGTAGGGACAATACTCAGCTGCAATACAGAGTGTGTTTAGTGTAGGCCCAAATGGACAGTGGTAGGCCACGATCAGTTGTGAACACATATATGCAGTAGCACTGAATACACATATTAATTTAAATGCTGCAGCTGGGGTTTCCATGAATAGGCTGACCACTATTGCTGAAAATTTAGCCCCCTATTTTCACCTGTGTAGCTCAAAATTAAACCTTTGAAAATTTACCCAGCTATGTATTACTATAAAAACTTCCCAATACAGTAGTATCACTGTTCAATTATATTTCATGTCATACAGTAAATGTAGTGCAACTGATGAAAAAGAAATGACAGATGCTTTACTTCAAACAAAGTTAGCCCAGAAACACCTTGCACACATGTATGGTATCCTTGTGCTGGGCTGGAAAATGCCTCTCCTGCACCACATGACTTGCGGAAGGTAAGTACACTTTATTCATGATCAGTAGCATTTTAGGGAACTATATTTATTTTGTACTACTACTATTTATTATTTCTATAGCGCTACCAGACGCATGCAGCGTGGTACAGAGTCACAAAGAGTAAGAAAACAGTCCCTGCTCGAAAGAGCTTACAATCTAAACACACGTAATAGGATATGTGGAAGGGCATAATCGAAAGGGACGTCTAAGTCCATTTACATCCATTTCGCAAGTCGTTCAAAGTCAAAAAGAGCCCAAGTCCCATTTTCGAAAGAGACGTCCAACATCTTTTGACTTTCGAAAATCGTCCAATTATATGTCCTGAAGATCTGATCATCCAAGCCGCTAAAACGTCGATCTTTAAAGCACATTTTTGTCCAACTGTCCGTCCAAGTCCAAAACGTCTAGAACAAGCCCTGTTGGACGTGGGAGGGGCCTGCAAAGTGATGGACAGAACACCCAGACAGGGCACCTAAATAGTGGGGTACCTTACAGGGCACTGCTGTGAACTTCACAAACAGGGTGCCATGGCTTCTCCTCACTACAGCTCCCTTATAGGTGACGGTGAGCCCCCCCAAACTACCTCCAGAATCCCCTAGACCCACTTATCTACCACCCCAATAGCCCTTATGGCTGCAGGAGCCACTTATATGCCAGTAAAAAAGGGTTTTAGGGGTGTATAGGGCAGTGCACATGTTTAAGTATCAATGCAGTGATTACAGGGGCTTATGTGCATGGGTCCTCCTCTCTATGGGTCCCTAACCCACTCCCAAGATGACTTAAGCTGCCTCTGTGCTGGATGACTAGGCTTTCCTATGCCAGGCGGCCAAGTGATGATGGTCTGGAGGCTGAATTTTAAAGTTGTGATTAAAATTTTTATTGGGGGGGGGGGTCAGTGACCACTGGGGTAGTGTGTGGGGGTCTGTTTTATGTGTTTTCAGTGCATATCTGGTGAGGTTAGATGTTTTTTTTTTACTTAGACCATGTTTCAAATGGTCTAAGTCACAACGTCCAAGTTCCGTCGATCATGGGCTGTATCACTTTTGGTTATACATGCTGAACGACTAAGTCTAAGCCGGCCCTCGTCCCGCCCAACTCCCGCCCTCGACACACCTCCTGAAATGCCCCGTTTAGCTTTGGACGTTGAGTGGCACTATGAGGGCCTAAGTTGTTTAGAAATACGACCAAAACCCGGTTTGATTATCGGCGCTTGGACGTTTTTGAGAAATGTTCGTCCAAGTGCCGACTTAGGCCTGTTTTTGGACGTTTTTCTCTTTCGATTATGAGCCCCATAGCATGTTTATTTGATTTATATCCTTTTGTTTCAATACAATTGTACAAGTGGATTACGACACAAGGCTTTCACTTACTGATATGCATTTTACACGCAGAAAAAGCCTTTTATAAAATTGTCCAGCTAAATAGGTGCATAAAAATACACATAGCTATCTGCAATCTGGAACTCTCTGCCTTTACACATAAGAGCGGAAACTACCGTATATACTCGAATATAAACCGGGATTTTTGGGCCAAAAACTTGGCCCCAAAATGGGGGTCCTGGTTTATATTTGAGCCAATACACACCCTTCCAAAATTTTTGCAGGCCACTGCCATTCACCCTGCTGCCCTCACTGTCCTAGACTCAGGCTCATACCTCTACTGATCATTGTTGGTGGAGGTGCAGCGGGCAAGAGCAAACTTTCCAAGTTCCTGCCCCGCTGTTAACATGCTTCTGTGAGTGTCTTCGGCAGCAGCACTGAGAAGCACAAGCAGGCACGCGATTTTGCTCTGCTGCTCAGTGCCGAGTGGCTTCCATAATGGCTCCTGCGAATTCTCACGGGAAGGAAGGGTGCTGGGTGCTGGGCTGTATGCAATGCCTGACAGGAAGGGAGCTGGGTGCAGTGCCTGACAGGAGAAGGAGGGAAGGAAGAAAAGGGGATGGATGCAGTGCCTGACAGGGGAGGGAGGGAAGGGTGCTGGGTGCAGTGTCTAGCAGAAAGGGAGCTGGGTGCAGAGCCTGACAGGGCAGGGCACTTGAATATTAAGCCGCCCAACTTATATTCGAGTCAACCATTTTTCCTTATTTTTGGTGGGAAAAATGGGGTCTCGACTTATATTCGGATCGACTTATATTCGAGTATATACGGTAATTTACAGAGATTCAAAGGAGCATTGAAATGTTTCCTTTTCAAAGATGCTTTTGAACATTAAGGTTTCCTTTTGTTTAAAAAATAATAATTTCTGAACCTTATCCATCCCCCCTTTTCTTTTTTCCTCCTCTCTCTACCCTCTATTCTGTCTTTGCCCAAAGAGTCACAGTAGTATAACATTTGTTTCTCTTTGTTCTTTCCATTATTGTTATCTTTTCCCTCCTGTTAACTGTTATTTTTGTCCTTGTAGTGTAGTTTGTATTTGTCTTTGTCCTATTTTTGTATTCCCCTTTTTTTATCTATAGTGTTTCCCTGGGAATTTGTGGTTCGCGAATCACGGACTCGCTCATTCGCGGTCTGCTCTGACCACCTCTTCTTGTAGTAAAGTCGGGCTACACCAATCAGGAGCTGCGTGTCAAAGCAGCTCCTGATTAGTGTAGCCCGACTGTACTACAGGACTAGGCGGTCGGAGTAGACCGCCATTGATTTTCTTCACCCGCTGATGCTCCGGCTGCCCTCTCCTGCCTCCCCTGCCTTTTAAATTCACGGGGGGTTCCTGGAATGGAACCCCCGTGAATTTCGGGGGAGTATTATATTGTATTTTTGCCTAGAATTCTGGATAGGCGAATAATCAAATATTAAATAAACTATGAAACTATGAAACTGTTCTTTTAGGTGGACTGCATGCAGGTTTTTGGGGGCAAGGGTTCAAAAACACGAATGACATGGAGCAGCAAGTGAGATCCCCCAGTTCGGCGGCAGTCTAGAAGAATAGAACTTGATAACTCAAATTTATAAGATGTAATTTAGAGCCCGACTGAAACCAGGTTCTTTGATCTTTGCCAAAACTAAATCTTCGACTGAAATTGGCCGCTTGGTTTTGACAGAAAACGGAAATGAAACTGCCCTTCCCTAAAGCCTTTATTTTTGAAGTTCTACACACCACTGAGATGAGCACTTTGCTGATGTTTATGCCTATAAATGCTGACATCTGTTTATTTGGGGTTTTTTAAAGTAATCATATATCGCCGTTGCACAATTGAAAATGCGAACGCACTTATCTGGCCCTCCAATACTCACTTGAAAACTGCTTGCTGCAGATCTACATGTGCAAATAATGGCTTTCTAATGCTTTTGTTTAACATGTATAAAAGTCATGCAAGCCTTTTAAATGACCTCTGTGTGTTGTAGCTCCCTGCCCTAGCCTCACCCTGGGAACACTTCTGCTGAATCCAGAATCCAGAATAATATTTACCGTATTTATTTTATTTTAAAAATATATATTCCGCATATCCTGTAATTCTATGCAGAGTATAATAAGACATCCAAATGAGAAATAAAAAATTACATCCTTTACATACAGCACATATGCTATGTTATGTTTATTATCATTTGTTATACCGCATCACCATATTACAGACCTCAGCAGTTTACATTCTAAATTATATTTAATAATAATAATAGTAATGAGAACTTTGTACCAATAAGAGAAAAAAGAACAGACAATCTTGAGTTCATATATACATATCAATAAGATAGCAAAACAACATGATACAATAAACATATTACAATTTGACCAACAAACATATAGCAATACTACCGACGATGAACAACAGAAACAGAACTACTTAATTGCTGTTTATCCCAGGACAAGCAGGCATGATATTCTCACATGTGGGTGACGTCATCTACGGAGCCCCAGCGCGGACAGCTTTTCAAGCAAACTTGATTGAAGTTTCAAGTTTGCTATGCTGCACCACGCATGTGCATGCCTTCTTGCCCACTAGAGGGCGCATCCCCACCTCGTGGTCCTCAGTTCAGTTTTTTCCGCGGAGCCAGAAGCCCTGTGGAAATTGTGCTCTCTCTTTTTTTTTGCCTTCTGACACCGCGTCTGAGTCGTTTTTCTCGGTCGCTGTGCTTGCTTTATTTTTTTATTCGTTCGTGTGTTTGTTAATCGTCGAAAAAAAAAATAAAATAAATTTTCGTTTGGCTCCGGGGGCTCCCGGTAGCCGCGGCCGTGGGACCTCGTTCCGTTCCCGGCCGTTTTCGATTTCATGTCCCGTCCTTTGACGGGCTTTAAAGAGTGCACCCGGTGCGATCGGCTACTTTCTCTCACCGATCCCCACCGGTGGTGCTTACTTTGCTTGGGTCCCGAGCACCCCACCGATTCCTGTCCCAGGTGCTCGACTTTTCAGCCAAGAGCTCTCCGCCGCCGTCATGCCAGAACGGCGGAGCTCTTTGCTGTCGACCCCGCGGAGCAGGCCTCGACGTCGGCCTCGTTTTCGGCCCCGGCCTTGACCTCGGCCTCGACTCCCTCGGCCTCGCCGAGACATCCTGCTTCCTCGAAGCCGACGGCCTCGACTTCGAAGTCGACGGGGCGTAAGTCCTCTCTTCCTTCCTCAGCTCCAACTTCGAAGAAGCCATCCTCGGGATCCTCGACGGGGGCGGGTGGGTCGTCCTCGGCCCTGCCCCGAGTGTCGAAGTCGGGTGCCCCGCGGGAATACTCGAGACCGAGGTCGCCCTCGAGGGAGCACCCGCCGGCCCCGGATCTACCAGCCATGATGGCGGTGCCGGCTTTTCAGGACTTGCTCCGTGCCCTCATTACCTCGGAGCTGTCCGGCGCCTTAGCGCACCTGCAGCCGGCTTCAGCCCCGAGTGCCCCGGCTTCGGCGGCCTCGGTCTCGGTGCCCTCGACTTCGGCCCCCGGGGTGGTTCCGGCCTCGACCCCGACCTTGCCCTCGACCTCGGTCGACCAGTCGGAACGGAGTGTGCGGCCTCGGGACAAGGTGCGGAGAGTTCGGAGGATCTCTTCCACTTCTTCCTCGTCGAGGTCCTCCCGGGGCTCCTCGCCCTCGGGTCGGCCTCGGGCGAAGCGCCGGCCGAGGAAGCCCAAGCATTCTCGCGGGTCTCCTCGGAGGCGCGGTCGCTCCTCGCCGACCGGGGCTGAGACGCTACGTGTCTCGGAGCTCCGCCTCGATAATCCGAGGTTGTTCCGTTCCTCCGAGGGAGGGTTGTCGAGAGACTCCTCGCCAAAACGGAAGGGGCAGACCTCGGTGCCTCGTACCCCGGGGACTTCACACAGGGGTTCCTCGGGGCATAGGCGGTCCCCGACCCCGTCGAGATCGCTCGGGGCGGCCTCTTGGGGCTCGGGGTCTGGTAGGGAACCCCGTTATTCCCGTGAGGCTTCCCCTTCCTTTTTGGAGACGCGGGCCTCTCGATCGCCCTCCCCTCCGTCCAAACCCTCCTCTTTTTCCAGATTTGTGCTTGATATGGGGAGGGCCTTGGACCTGGATCTGGTGTCTGGTTCACAATACACCAAGGAGTTTGTGGAGGAGCAGGATTTACCTTCTCCCCCGAGGGAGACCCCTTGTCTGCCTCTTAATAAAGTCCTCCATCAGACCTTCCTGAAGAATTGGACTCCCCTCTTACAGTCACAGCGGTTCCATCTAAAATGGAGTCGAAGTACCGTACCATCCCATGTAAGGGCTTCGAGAAGGCGCAACTGTCTCACCAGTCGTTGCTGGTAGAGTCGGCGTTAAAGAAGTCCCAGCCTTCTAGGGTCTCCGCTGCGGTCCCTCCCAGGCGGGAAGGGCGGACTTTGGACAAGTTTGGTCGCCGCCTCTATTCCAATTCCATGATGGCGGCCAGGGTCCTTAATTATGCTTTCACTTTTTCATCTTATCTGAGGCAGATGGTGAAGGCATTACCCCGTTATCATGGGGTCATGCCGGATTCCCATAAGGGGGACTTTGGTAAATTTGTGGCCAACTTGTCACAGCTGCGCCTATACCTTTTTCATGCGGTTTACGATGCATTTGAGTTGGCCTCCAGAGTCTCCGCCTTTGCAGTAGCGATGCGCCGTCTCGCATGGCTCCGAACGGTTGATATGGACCCGAACTTGCAGGAGCGCCTAGCCAATCTGCCATGTGTCGAATCGGAATTGTTCGATGAGTCCTTGGAGGCGGCGACCAAACGCCTGTCCGAACACGAGCGCTCCATCGCCTCCTTGGTCCGTCCTAAACCACGGGTAACGCCGCAGAAGCCATTTAGACCTCCGCCGCGGCGATACCCTCAAAAGTCCACACCAGCATTCTCGAGGCCTCCGCCCAGGCGCCCACCGCAGCAGGGCAGAGGGGCCCAGCCGAAACCTCAGACGCAAGGGGCGTCTAAGCCGGCGCCGTCTTTTTGACGTGATGAGCGGATGGGGGCGGGCCCCCTCCACACTCTCTCTGGACCCCCTGCCCATCGGGGGCCGGCTGCGGGCCTTTCATTCGGCCTGGACTATGATCACGTCAGACGCTTGGGTGCTCCGTCTCGTCTCCGAGGGTTACTCGCTAAACTTCTCGGCCACGCCGCCGGAACAACCGCCGGGGGCATCTCTTTGCAACCGAACCCAGCTTCCTCTTCTACTCTCGGAAGCCAGGGCCTTGTTGAGCCTTCGGGCGGTGGAGCCGGTCCCCCCAAACCAACGGGGGCGGGGGTTCTACTCCCGTTACTTTTTGGTCCCAAAGAAGACCGGGGACTTACGCCCCATTTTGGACCTCCGGAAGCTCAACAAGTTCCTGGTCCGGGAGAAGTTCCGTATGTTGTCGCTTCCGGTTCTCTACCCTCTGTTGGAGGAGGGGGACTGGATGTGCTCCCTAGACTTGAAGGAAGCGTATACTCATGCTCCGGTGCATCCCGCCTACCGCAAGTTCTTACGGTTCCAGGTGGGGGAGTTGCACCTTCAGTATCGTGTCCTCCCCTTCGGGCTGGCCTCATCTCCTCGAGTCTTCACAAAGTGTATGGTGGTAGGCTGCCCTGAGATCTCAGGGGCTGCAGGTCTTCCCCTACCTGGACGATTGGCTGATCAAGGCATCATCCCGGGAGGGGGTTATCTCAGCGACCCGACAGACTATCATCTTCCTTCAACGTCTGGGGTTCGAGGTGAATTTTCCCAAATCGCAGCTGTGCCCTGCTCAATCCCTTCAGTTTATCGGGGCCGTGCTGGACACGGTTCGCCTTCGTGCGTTCCTTCCCTCTTCGAGGCTGGAGGCTCTGCTTCGACTGTGCCGTCAGATTTCTCTGCAGCGCTCCGTCTCAGCACACCGGCTGATGATTCTACTCGGCCACATGGCATCGACGGTTCATGTCACACCGTTTGCCCGATTGCATCTGAGACTCCCTCAGTGGACCTTGGCCTCCCAGTGGCTTCAGGATCGAGACCCGCTCTCCCTTCCTGTAACAGTGACTCCTTCCTTGAGACGCTCGCTCCGTTGGTGGACCAACTCTTCCAATCTTTCCGGGGGTTTGCTCTTTCTCATCCCTCCACATCGCAAAGTTCTGACCACGGACTCTTCGGAGTACGCGTGGGGGGCTCACCTCGACGGTCTGCGGACTCAAGGTCTATGGTCTGCGGAGGACCGTCTTTGTCACATCAATAGAAACATAGAAACATAGAAGATGACGGCAGAAAAGGGCTACAGCCCATCAAGTCTGCCCACTCTGCTTACCCACCCCCTGTCTATGCCCTAATGACCCAATTTCCTTATCTTGACCCTCGTAGGGATCCCACATGGGTATCCCATTTATTCTTAAAGTCTGGCACGCTGTCTGCCTCGATCACCTGCACTGGAAGCTTGTTCCAATGATCAACCACTCTCTCTGTGAAGAAATACTTTCTGGTGTCGCCATGAAATTTTCCGCCCCTGAGTTTGAGCGGGTGCCCTCTTGTGGCCGAGGGTCCCTTGAGAAAGAAAATATCATCTTCCACTTCGACACGTCCCGTGAGGTACTTAAATGTTTCGATCATGTCTCCCCTCTTCCTACGTTCCAATGTGTTGGAGCTTCGCGCCATTTTTCTGGCAGCTCGGGCGTTCTGCCATCTGCTGCGCAATCAGGTAGTCCTGGTACGGACGAACAACCAAGTGGCAATGTATTCTGTAAACAAGCAAGGGGGGACGGGCTCTTGGTCCCTGTGCCGGGAAGCCTTGCGCCTTTGGGAATGGGCGGTCTCCCAGAACATCTTCCTGCGGGCGGTTTACATTCAGGGAGAGAATTATTGTCTGGCCTACAAACTCAGTCGTCTTCTCCAGCCGCACGAGTGGTCGCTCAACTCCCGAGTTCTGCGAGAGGTCTTCGACCGCTGGGGGACTCCTCGGGTGGATCTGTTTGCCTCCCCGGAGACTCACAAACTGCCCCTCTATTGTTCTCGGATTTACTCCCAGGACCGTCTCGAGGCTGATGCCTTCCTTCTCGACTGGGGAGGGAGGTTCCTTTATGCGTTTCCTCCTTTCCCTCTGATCTTGAGGACGTTGGTTCATCTCAAGTCATCCAGAGCCACTATGATTCTCATTGCGCCTCGTTGGCCTCGTCAGCACTGGTTCTCCCTGCTCCTTCAACTCAGTGCCAGGGAGCCTCTACTTCTGCCTGTTTTTCCCTCTCTGCTGTCTCAGAGTCGGGGTTCGCTGTTGCATCCCAATCTTCAGTCATTACATCTGACGGCTTGGTTCCTTTCCCCCTGACTTCAGTTTCTGTTTCTCAGTCGGTCAGGGAGGTGTTGGAAGCCTCGCGTAAGGTCTTGACTCGGCTCTGTTATTCCCAGAAGTGGACCAGATTTTCATCCTGGTGTTCCTCGTACCATCTCGATCCGAGTTCGGTTCCGGTGTCCTCGGTTCTGGAATATTTGTTGCATTTGTCCAAGTCTGGGCTAAAGACGACTTCCATTCGGTTGCATCTCAGTGCTATTGCTGCTTTCCATCGACATCTCGAGGGACGTTCTCTCTCTCTTCATCCTCTGGTGGTTCGTTTCATGAGGGGTTTAGTGAATGTTAATCCTCCTCTGAAACCTCCTCCTGTGGTTTGGGATCTTAATGTGGTCTTGGCTCAGCTGATGAAACCTCCTTTTGAGCCGATTGACAAGTCTCTTCTTAAGTTTCTCACTTGGAAGGTGATCTTTTTACTTGCGTTCACGTCTGCTCGTTGGATTAGTGAGCTGCAGGCTTTGGTTGCGGACCCGCCCTTTACTGTGTTCCATCATGACAAGGTGGTTCTTTGCACCCATCTTAAATTTTTACCTAAGGTTGTGTCTGATTTCCACAATCAGTCAATTGTTCTTCCGGTGTTTTTTCCGAAGCCCCACGCTCATCCTGGGGAGGTGGTGCTTCACACTCTTGACTGTAAGAGGGCGTTAGCTTTTTATCTGCAACGCACCAAGTCTCATCGGAAGGTTCCTCAATTATTTTTGTCCTTTGATCCTAATCGGTTGGGACGTCCTGTTTCCAAGCGCACCTTGTCCAACTGGTTGGCTGCTTGTATTTCTTTTTGCTACGCTCAGGCTGGTCTCGAGCTGCTTGGTCGGGTTACGGGACATAAGATCCGAGCGATGGCTGCTTCTGTTGCTTTCCTCCGGTCTACTCCGATGGAGGACATCTGCAAGGCTGCCACTTGGTCTTCGGTTCATACTTTCACCTCCCACTACTGTCTGGATACGTTTCCAGGAGTGACGGCCGGTTTGGCCAGTCAGTTTTGCGAAATCTGTTTTCCTAAATTGCCATCCTCCCACCTGCCCTTTTTTGGTTGGCTTGGAGGTCACCCACATGTGAGAATATCATGCCTGCTTGTCCTGGGATAAAGCACAGTTACTTACCGTAACAGGTGTTATCCAGGGACAGCAGGCATATATTCTCACAACCCACCCTCCTCCCCGGGGATGGCTTCTTTGCTGGATATGGAACTTAGGACCATGAGGTGGGGATGCGCCCTCTAGTGGGCAAGAAGGCATGCACATGCGTGGTGCAGCATAGCAAACTTGAAACTTCAATCAAGTTTGCTTGAAAAGCTGTCCGCGCTGTGGCTCCGTAGATGACGTCACCCACATGTGAGAATATATGCCTGCTGTCCCTGGATAACACCTGTTACGGTAAGTAACTGTGCTTTCTTGACTGAGACTTGACTGCAGGTTCATTACTCGCTGTTACTGATTGCAAAAGAACGCAAGAGCAGAGACGTTTTTAGCTTTTTAAAAAAAATATATTTTATTAATTTTAAGATAAATAATCAAAATATAGAAATCAGTAGAAATATACAATTAATAAAAATATACAAATATACAGTAGGTAACTATAACATGAAATCAACTAGTTGCTTATAACACAAATGATATACATAAAATGATGTTGAATTTAAGGCCATACAACTAGTGTCCAATATATAGTAAGAAAACTAAAATATTTCACAATGGAAACAAGTCAACTAAATCATCCGATGATCCAAACAAACAGACTTGTGTAGTACATTATCTCTAATCAAAAACTCACTTCTACGGTTAACTATGCTCTCAGATGTCTGCACTGTGTAATCATAAACGATTTTCTTTATAGCATTTTCAGGACGAAGGTATCTTTCATCGAGCTTAGTACCTGTGAGCTGATAAAGTGCTAATGCTTAGTGTTTTAACTACTATAAAGTGCTCTCTGTGCAAAATAAATAATTGAAACCGGCACTTATCTCTATAACAGCTTTAGTGCCGGTATCTTGGTTGTAGCGCTATGAACTTATACCCAACGGGGACCCGTTTCACCTATTAGCGGTTTCTTCAGGGGGTCTACTTTGCAACTACAATAAAACACATCATAACAAGACTCAACTTAAAATATTAAAGATAATAAACAAAGAATCTTTATAAGAGAATACTCACTGTGCAGCTACGCTCTTAGCTGAAAAGCAAAATGGCTCTGTCAGTCGGCTTATAAGCTCTACACATCGTTGTTGAAATTGAGCTCACGAGTTAATTCACACTAACTGTCAATAAAGCTGTTTAGTACACGCAACAACTACAAAATTCAACTAAAGAATTTAAAACTAAAGAAACTGAAACTAAATAATTAAACTCAAAAAGTTAAACAAAAGAACCCCAATCTATAGTAGTATTCAATCCTCTGGGTTTTAGGGTATCGAGTCTGAAAATCCAACGCAACTCCCGTTGGAGCAGTTTTTTCTGTCTATCGCCACCCCGGATGTTTGCAGTTTGCTTGTCAATGCAAAAACATCTTAATTCAGAAAATCTATATTGTAATAACCTACAGTGTTCTGCTAATGGAGCATTTGATCTTTTTCGTTTGATATTAGATTTATGTTCTGTCATTCTCATTCTGAAAGGTCTAGTTGACATCCCCACGTACAGTTTGTTGCAAGGGCAAGAGATAATATATATTATATGGTCCGAAGAACAAGTAAGAAAATGTTTGATGGAATATCTTTTTCCATCAGATGGATTGATAAATTCTTTTAAGGATACAGCAATATCACAAATGCTGCATTTGCCACACTTGAAAATCCCTGCTGGTAACACATTTCTGTCAACTGGAGTATCCAAAATGCATACAGTGGGAGACAGAATGTCCTTCAAATTTCTTTCTCTTGAGAATGCTATGCGTAAATCTAAATCTTCAAAAATTGGATGGGTTTTAATAATCTTTCAGGATTCTCGCTATCTCTAATCTAATCTAATCCTTAGGTTTGTATACCGCATCATCTCCACGTTCGTAGAGCTCGACGCGGTTTACAGTAGGAGAAATAGGAAGGAACTACAACAGAGGGTTAGAGGTAGAAGTGTGAAGAAAATTTAGAGGACTTGGGATGTCAAGATATAAGAGTTTCCTTGATTCCTAAATTGGAGAGAGACTTGCATTTTTTGAGAGAGCCAGGTTTTCAGATGTTTGCGGAAAACTTGGAGAAAGCTCAAGTTCCGAAGAGGGGAGGTAAGGTTGTTCCAGAGCTCAGTGATGTTGAAATTTGACCAAGAGGAACCAAGCTGTTAGGTGCAGCGACTGCAGATTGGGATGTAAGAGAGCCTTGACCGAGTGAGTACAGATGGAAAGATCTGCAATGGGATTGAGATGAATATTTCAAAACACATGTCAATGTGTCATCAGGTTGTTTCTCTTTATTGATAACTTTTTCCTGTAATAGCCAGTCCCTATGATAGTATTTCGCTCTTTTAAAAGCTTTCTTTATGATCTTCTTTGGATAACCCCAGTTTTCCAATTTATGCATTAGGACTTGATTGATGTTTAAACTTTTTAGATGTAGAACAGTTGCGTTTTAAACGCAAAAACTGAGAAAAAGGCAGATTTTTCTTTAAACTGGCTGGATGACAATTGCAAAAGTTCAAAAGAGTGTTCCTATCTGTGGATTTCACATAAATGTCAAACTCAAAATGGTTATCTTCTTGAGCAATCTTTAAATCTAAGTACTCTAATTGGTGGCTTGAGTAATGCATACTGAACCTTAAATTTGAGTCACAACTATTCAACCACTGTGTGAACCGATTTAGGTCTTCTTCTGTACCTTTCCAAAGCATTAACACATCGTCAATGTATCTAAACCATCTGCTGATGCAACTTTCAAAAGGAGAATTCTGTATCCAAATGGCCTCAAACTCAGCCACATATAAATTGGCTACTGATGGGGCAAACACTGCCCCCTTCGCCACTCCTTTCTTTTGTTTATAGAATTTGTTGTTATACAAGAAAAAATTCTCCTTCATTGCTCTTCGTGCTAAGTTCAACAAAAACACCGTGGGAATAGTATGTGGTCTCTCTCTTTTGTCCAAAATTTGATTGATGATGTCCAAAGCATCATCTTGTGGTATTGCTATGTACAATGAAGTTACATCAAAGGACACCATTATAAAAGGAAATGACTCTTTTGGAATCTCATTTAATTTCACCATTAGGTCTCTTGAATCTTTTATATATGATCTGATTTTCAAAACCTCATATTTTAAAAATTCGTCAACAAACTGGGAGAGTAGTTCTAAAACTGAACCGCGTGATGACTTAATGGGTCTCCCTGGAGGATCTTCTAATCGTTTATGGATCTTGGGAAGAGTATAAAAAGCTGGCACCATTGGAAATTTTTTATTTAAAAATTTATGATCTTTTTGAGTTAGAAAACCCTCTAAAACTCCCTGATCCGTTAATTTAAGAATTTGTCTCTGCAATCTTTTAGTGGGATCTAAAGGAATTTTTTCATATACTCCTTCATTCAGTTGTCTCATGTTCTCTGAATCATATTTGTCTTTATCCAATATCACTATGGCCCCTCCTTTGTCAGCCTTTTTTATTACTATGGATATTGGATAAAGACAAATATGATTCAGAGAACAAGAGACAACTGAACGAAGAATTAAGATGTTTTTGCATTGACAAGCAAACTGCAAACATCCGGGGTGGCGATAGACAGAAAAAACTGCTCCAACGGGAGTTGCGTTGGATTTTCAGACTCGATACCCTAAAACCCAGAGGATTGAATACTACTATAGATTGGGGTTCTTTTTGAGTTTAATTTTTGAGTTTAATTATTTAGTTTCAGTTTCTTTAGTTTTAAATTCTTTAGTTGAATTTTGTAGTTGTTGCGTGTACTAAACAGCTTTATTGACAAACAGTTAGTGTGAATTAACTCGTGAGCTCAATTTCAACAACGATGTGTAGAGCTTATAAGCCGACTGACAGCGCCATTTTGCTTTTCAGTTAGGAGCGTAGCTGCACAGTGAGTATTCTCTTATAAAGATTCTTTGTTTATTATCTTTAATATTTTAAGTTGAGTCTTGTTATGATGTGTTTTATTGTAGTTGCAAAGTAGACCCCCTGAAGAAACCGCTAATAGGTGAAACGGGTCCCCGTTGGGTATAAGTTCATAGCGCTACAACCAAGATACCGGCACTAAAGCTGTTATAGAGATAAGTGCCGGTTTCAATTATTTATTTTGCACAGAGAGCACTTTATAGTAGTTAAAACACTAAGCATTAGCACTTTATCAGCTCACAGGTACTAAGCTCGATGAAAGATACCTTCGTCCTGCAAATGCTATAAAGAAAATTGTTTATGATTACACAGTGCAGACATCTGAGAGCATAATTAACCGTAGAAGTGAGTTTTTGATTAGAGATAATGTACTACACAAGTCTGTTTGTTTGGATCATAGGACAATATATAGTAAGACCAGTACATTTAACTCTGGCTGACAGTATGCATGAAGAGTTCCCAACAAGCTTCAAAGAATAGCTTCATTTGATAACTCATATATTAACACTGAAGTACTACATGTCAATGATCCAAAGCACAATAAGTTTGGACGGTGCTCTAAATTTGGTGGAAAGAACTAGTAGAGTTAGGTTTTTCAGCGATAACGCTTTCAAATTTGGTAGTTAAGCATATCGTGTTCCACCAAATGATGAATTCTACTTTAGATAAGTCCTTCCAACAATGCAGGATATTTTTTATAGCCCAAAACAGTAAAATATTAAGCAAACAGGCATTGGATTCAGACAAAGAATGTGCAAGGCCCTGTTGACCAAGAATAATAATTTTAAGGTGTGGGGGTTCTTTAATGTTTAAAAGGGTGGATATAGGGTTCCAGGCTTTTTCCCAATACAGTTTAAGATGTGGGCTTAGATAAATCATGTGAGGTAGCGTGCCTACAAATTTTCCACAGGACCAGCATAGATTGGAATCTTTATTAGAAAATTTAGCGATTTTCTGTGGTGTCCAATGTGACCGATGCAGTAAAAAGTAAATTGATTGTAGGACTGCTGCTGATCGAGTGGATTTAAACACCCTAGTCCACACTTGCAGATTTTTTTCTAAACTGTAATACCGAAGCTGCATGCTTAAGATCCATAGAAAGCCTGTTCCAACAAATAGAGCTCTGAACCAAAAACACTTTCCGGTGACTCAAAGGTTTCACCACACACAGGGAGGGCCCATTAAGACAGAGCTGATCTTTAGAGTGAAAACTTCATGCTGGAACGTAAAAATGCACCAGTGAACGTAACAGCTCTGGAGCACCATCCTCAATTCCTGTAACGTTCACTTGCACACAGGTAAATAGGGGTTGATATTCAGACTGCGGGAAGCAGTCTGGCTAAGTCTTGTGGTTGCCAGTGAGTCCAGATATTTAATGCCAGGTTATTTCTGGTGACTGGCATTAGATATTGAGGGGGGGGGGGGTATGGTCTTTATTAGCAACCAGCTGAGTCAATATTCAATGCTGAATGGTTACGTTAATAATGGCCAAAGATAGGCCTGCTATTTACATGGCTCAATTTGGCTGCTAAACCCAGCTGACCAGCGCTTGAATATTTATGGCTAGCTGCTAACCACAAATATTCAGCAAAGATAGCCGGCTATCACCCACTGAATATTAGCAGTTAGCAAGCCAAACGCTATTTAACCGGCCAGAGGTTGTTCCTAGCAAATTAAATAGCACTGAGTATCTGGTAGGTAGTCTTTTTGGTGGCAATTTTAAAAGGTATTTCTGCATATAATGTAGTGAATACTCGAGAACTAAAGGAGCCTTTTACTAAAGCTTAGTGTGAGCTAAATGCTAAGAAGCCCAGTTTATTCCTAGGGGCTTCTTAGCCCATGAAAGGAGCACTGAGCTTTAGTAAAATGACCTCTAAGCTTTCTCTCCAGCAGAAATCTGCAGAACTGGCCTGAACTGATGCTGTAACATACTATTATTTCTAATAGTCTATTTTTAATCTTTATCTCTCTATAGATATAGACTCTTCATAAAAAGGCAGTTAATAAATCCTTATAAAAATATTTTTAAGCAAACTGAAGAACATTAGAACAACTTTAATAATAATAAATATATATATCTCCTGGACCATTAAATTGATGATTTTTAATGGCCTGACTTAGTAATTGGAAGCATAACCTAAAGAAGTTCCTATGAGACTAGATTCAGGTTCTTCTTCATCATCTACTTTCTTGCTTCTTAAATTTGTTGCATTTCAGTGTAGACTATAACTTAGTTATTGGGAACCTAATGCTGTTGTTTGGTACGGCACTGCATTAACTATGTAACAAACCTTTTGTGTAATGTTAAATGTAGATGTATGCTTTCTAAAGTAACTGTCTTATTTTGCATCATCTCTTATTTTTACATTATGTATTATCTCCAGAATCTATTGTAAAATGACAAAAAAAACATGGAGTTGGTGAGCATTTTTTAGTCGCTGGCTGTGTTTTAAAAAAATGAATATTCAGTGCCAGGCTGTGTCTGGACACTAGCATTGAATATCCCGATTTATGCAGCTGGCTATCTCTTATATGGTTTGGAGGGGCATTTTCAATATGATTATGATGTTGCTGTCATGTTCAGCAGATGACAATTGTGTGATTAAGAGTTAGTCTGTAACCTATCTGCAACTGGCATCAGCATGCTGAAGACCTGGAAAGTAAATGGGGAATAAGATCTTTGAAGCCTGGAAGAGGAGGGTAGGGCAAGGAGACCCCTTTTTCCAAGATTAACTTGTAAAGTACATATTTGAGCAGAACTGTAATAACAAATAAACCTTTAGCACACACTGCTATTTAAAGCTGGTTTATTTGGGATGGTGGATGAGAGAATGGGGCCGTTTAAAAGCCCACCTCTTTGAGAATGCTTTTGACTCCTAACTCCTCTCACCTTGGGTTCTGAATCCCCCATCTCTATATGTCATGTCTATCTGGGAATAGGAATGGTATGCTGAACCTTAGGGTACTCTATCCATTCTCGCAAGCATACTGCAGAAAGATGTCAATCGCAGCTTTTGAAACCTCCTTCTCCCAGGAGTCTGCTGTCCCCTTCAGTTTCTCTTTCTGCAGGTGAGCATGAAATGTGTCTTCTGATTTGATCAGTTTATTTCTTTTTTTGTGATAGTTTTGCTGTTTTCTGCTTTTGGATCCTTGATACTGAAAGCAGGCTTATCTTTCCCACGCAGGACTTCAGAAACTGCTTAGGTACATCCCTAAGGTTCAGTATACCATTCCTATTGCACTGGAAAAAGAGATTAGGTTCTTACCTTGATAATATCTTTTCCAGTAGATAGGAATGGTATGCTGAATCCCCTGTCTGATAATTTCTGATGTGCCTGTTTCTGCCTTATGCTTCATGGTCCTCTACATAGCTAAGACTTCTCTGCCAGTTGGATTATGAGTTCAGAATCAGTTTGTAAATAGAATCTCAAGAGATAATTGAGCTTCACTTATATTTAAGCTATTGCTTTTATTTGATATGTTTTACTGTTCAATAGTAATGTTTGTTAATTTATACATTACAGTCTCATTATTAACTGTTATAACGTTATATGAGCAGATCAGAACCTTGGCTTCAGGGAGTTCTCATGTCCCTCCTGCTCCTGTCTTTTACTCTAGAGCCCTTGCATGCTTTGGAATGAACTGCAGGGGGCAGCAGACTCCAGAGAGAAGGAGGAGGTTTCAAAAGCTGTGATTAATATCTTTCTGCAGTATGCTCGCGAGAATGGACAGAGTGCTATAAGGTTCAGCATACCATTCCTATCTATTGGAAAAGATATTATCAAGGTAAGAACCTAATCTCTTTTTTCTTTTATTCTCTGTTTGACAGGAGTAGAGGATCAACAACACACAAAGACCGAACATTTTTTGAGGTAAATCATGTTAGCTGGCCTGTTAGTAATCCTGTGCACTGCCACATAGAAGACTTGAGTTTCATTCCTAGATTTGATTTACTGTTCCTGAAGCCAGCTGGGAGCAAGAAAACTGCTGAGGGACCATTCAGCAGTCCTTTGTTTGGATAGTAGGGTAGTCCCAACCAACCTTGAGGTTCCATCCGTGATGACACCTACTAGTTGGACATAAGCTACATCCACACTTAGATTGACAAGGAGTTGTGGTCTGTGGCCTTTGCCAAGTATTGTCACTGGTGCTATTGGGCTAAATGGCAATTCTAAATAGGAGAAAAATTCTCAGATAGCTGCAAATAAAAGCTCATAAGCCCAGATTCTATAAACGGTGCCTGAAATTAGGTGCCTAGAATGGCATGCCTAGCCGATCTAGGTGCCTAACTTAATTTTTAAATTAGCTTAATTGGCGCCTTTAATGAGCAATAGTAAGCTCACAGTGGACAAAAATTAAAATTAATTGGGTGATAGGCACCTAACTCAGTAGACACCTAACTTGGTAGGCACCTACTGCTTTCAGGTAGGCGCCTAGCTTGAGGTGCCTACCATTGGGCGGGGTTATGGGCAGATTTTGTGCAGATCTTGGGCATATGTTCTTATGTATTTTACAGCTAGGAACCTAAATTTGACTTAGGCTAAATTGGCCAGTATTTAAGCAAAGAAAGGTTAGGTGCCATCAACTCGTGTTTGAACCTAGCTACTTGATAAATTACAGATCTAAAAAGAAAATTGGTTTTGTGCTAGTCCAGTAAGGTCCTCCAGTGTCATCCCCAAGAAAACCCTGGCATAAATAGGGGGTGCCTAAGATTTTGATGCCTATAGGCACCTAAGTCCAACTTAGGCGCTGTTAGGCATGATTCTATAAACAGCACCTAACTGAAGATTGACAACCGCTATGCACCATGTTCCTTGGTGCCTATTTTTAGGTGTCATGTATAAAATTGGGGCCATAGTGTCACAACCCTAATGAGGCCTGTTTCAACTAAGGAGCAAGAGAAAATTTCTGGGCTGTCAAAATAATAATAATAAAAAAATTTAAGTGTTGAAAGATATTAGCTAGATTTGTATTTACACATGCAACAAAAATAATCTGGTTTTTTATTTATCTTTGTTTAATCCACTCAGAAAGATATCAGTGATGGCAAATACCATCTCTATATTATCTATAACATTGAAGTTTTTTAGATTAAGAACATAAGCAGTGCCTCTGCTGGGTCAGACCAGAGGTCCATCATGCCCAGCAGTCCACTCACGTGGCAGCCCATCAAGTCCGGGACCTGTATAGTAATCCTCTATCTATATCCTTCTATCCCCTTTTCCTTCAGGAAATTATCTAATCCCTTCTTGAACCCCAAAACCGTACTCTGTAGTATCACACCCTCTGAAAGCACATTCCAGGTGTCCACCATCCTTTGGGTGAAGAAGAACTTCCTAGCATTGGTTCTGAATCTGTCCCCTCTTAATTTTTCCGAATGCCCTCTCATTCTTGTAGTTTTTGAACGTTTGAAGAATCTGTCCCTCTCCACTTTCTCCATGCCCTTCATAATCTTGTAAGTCTTTATCATGTCCCCTCTAAGTCTCTGCTTCTACAGGGAAAAGAGCCCCAGTTCCTCTAATCTTTCAGCATATAAAAGGTTTTCCATACCTTTTATCAATAGTGTCGCTCTTTTCTGAACCCTCTCGAGTATCACCATATCCTTCTTAAGATATGGCGACCAATATTGGACGCAGTACTTCAGATGCGGGCGCACCATCGCCCAATACAACGGCAGGATAACTTCTTTCGTTTTGGTTGTAATACCTTTCTTGATAATACCTAGCATTCTATTTGCCTTCTTAGGGTTTAGAAGCTGGAGAACAGTATTGGTCCTTCCCCATGGCATTGACACCAGATGTCAAGCTGCAGGAACGGCTTTTGAATTGTTGTCAGGATTATACAACCCATAACACTGCATAAGAGTGCCAACAGATTTTGTATTGGGAAGCAGCAAAGGCTGTCCTAAGGGGAGAGATAATGAGTTATGCCAGTTATATCAAAGAAATTTTGCACTTGGAGAGAGAGATGAGGAAAGCTAGGCAGAGATATGGGACAATGCAGGAAGCTAAAGCTGGGCATAAAACTTGCATTGTTGGAATTGTAGTTGTCTCTGAACAAGTTTGCAGGAATCTCAAAGTCCCTCCTTGAGGGCCGCAATCCAGTTGGGATTTCAGGATTTCCCCAATGAATATGCATTGAAAGCAGTGCATGCACATAGATCTCATGGGGAAATCCTGAAAACTCGACTGGATTGCGGCCCTCAAGGAGGAACTTTGAGACCCCTGTGTTAGTGCATCAAAGAGTGAGCAGAACATTGGCCTTCTATAAATATCAGCTCTTTAAATATGGAAATAAGGGAGGGAAGTTTCTTGCGCAGCTAGTGGCAGGTAGGGAGGATAGAAAGCGGATACTTTGTCTATGGACGGAGAGTGGAGAGAAGATCACTGCGCCTGAGGCCATCTGCTAGGAGTTCTACCAGTACTTTAGTAGATTGTATACCAAGCCGACTGAGGAGGGGCTGCAGAGGAGTACTTACTTGAGCTCATTGAATATACCTAAATTAACGAGTAAGAATAGGAAAAAATTGAATAAACCTATTACGGCTGAGGAGGTTCAATGGGCTACAGGTGGAATTTTAAAACATGGTGGGGGAGTCTATAGTGGACCAGTTAGTGCATGGAAGGACAAGAAGCTATATTGTTCCGTCGGACCGTCAGTCTCTCGGGCCGCATAGAGACGGAGGAAGATATCTTCCTCTTCAAGGGTCCCACGACAACAAGAGGGCATCCGTGGAAAATTAGGGGAGGGAAACTACGAGCTGACACCAGGAAATTCTTTTTCACAGAAAGGGTGGTTGATCGCTGGAATAGTCTTCCACTACATGTGATCGAGGCCAGCAGCGTGCCTGATTTTAAGGCCAGATGGGATCATCACGTGGGATCTATTCACAGGGCAAAGGAAGAGGAGGGATCTATTCACAGGGCAATGGTAGGGGAGGGACATTAGGGTGGGCAGACTGGATGGGCCTTGGCCCTTATCTGCCGTCTATTTCTATGTTCTATGTTTCTATGTATTGCACTGATGGGCTACATATTACTACAGCAGGAAAAAGAAACCTTGCAGAGAAATTTAGACAATATTTTTTTGGCATTTAAACTAGAAGGTGGGGGTGGTGTATGTACGAAGGACAATTATAGAGACCACCCCCGGCAAAAGAAAAGATGTGATAGTAGTAAAGACTGCAACATAAACAATATCAGCAACTCATTTCTTAGTATTGCAACGGAAAGTGAAACAAAACAAAAATCCATACAAAAAAGGAGATTATCGCTGAAAAATAGCTGGAAAGCAATGACCACAAATGCTCGCAGTCTAAGCAACAAAGTTCATGATCTGCAAGCCCTGATGTTAGAGGCAGATCTAGATATTGTCGCTATCACAGAGACATGGTTCAGTGAATCACATGGATGGGATGCAAACATACCGGGATATAATCTTTTTAGGAAGGACAGAGATGGTCAAAAAGGTGGAGGAGTAGCTCTCTATGTAAAGATCAATATCCAAGCGACTGAAATGCAAGGGACCAGGGGAGAGGAAGAAACGATATGGATAGCTCTGAAAAGAGAAGATGGAACTTCTATCTACATGGGTGTAGTCTACAGACCTCCGACTCAATCAAAGCAAATTGATAAGGATCTGATTGTGGATATCCAAAAGTTTGGAAGGAAAGAGGAGGTTCTGCTGTTGGGAGATTTCAACCTGCCGGATGCAGACTGGAATGTTCCGTTTGCGGAATCGGAAAGAAGTAGGGTGATTGTGGATGCCTTTCAAGAGGCTCTGCTCAGACAAATGGTGACGGAACCCACAAGGGAAAAAGCGATATTGGATCTGGTCCTCACAAATGGAGAGAGTATCTCTAATGTTCGAGTGGGTGCTCACTTGGGACGTAGCGATCATCAAATGGTTTGGTTTGATATAACGGCTAAAGTGGAGAGCGGCCGCACGATACTTAAAGTCCTAGATTTCAAGCGTACAGACTTTAATGCAATGGGAGAATACCTGAAGAAAGAGCTGTTAGGATGGGAAGACATAAGAGAAGAGGAAAGACAGTGGTCTAAGCTGAAAGGAGCGATAAAAATGGCTACGGACCTTTATGTGAAGAAAATCAATAAAAACAAGAGAAAAAGGAAGCCGATATGGTTCTCCAACTTAGTGGCTGAGAAAATAAAGGCGAAAGAGTTGGCGTTCGTGAAATATGAAAAAACCCAAGAAGAGGAGAGCAGAAAGGACTACAGGGTGAAACTGAAAGCCAAGAGAGAGATACGTTTGGCGAAAGCACAGGCGGAAGAACAAATGGCTAAAAATGTAAAAAAGGGAGACAAAATTTTTTTTCAGATATATTAGTGAAAGGAGGAAGATGAAAAATGGAATTGCTAGGCTAAAAGATGCTGGGAACCAATATGTGGAGAGTGATGAGGAGAAAGCAAATGTGCTAAACAAATACTTCTGTTCTGTGTTCACAGAAGAAAATCCTGGAGAAGGACCGAGATTGTCTGGCAGAGTTACACGAGAAAATGGAATAGATTCTGTGCCGTTCACGGAGGAGGGTGTTTATGAGCAACTTGAAAAACTGAAGGTGGACAAAGCGATGGGACCAGACGGGATCCATCCCAGGATACTAAGGGAGCTCAGAGAGGTTCTGGCGAGTCCTATTAAAGACTTGTTCAACAAGCGTCAGAGGTCGCTTCGGTGCCCAGGCTCCCCCTTAAAAGGCAGGAAGCCTGAGCATGAGGCAGACCGCGGCGGCGTTCTAATATTGCTCTTGCTTATTTCTACTTACAGGACAGGATCGAGAGGCAGCAGGGAGGAAGCCAGGGCTGAGAGGGCTGGAGGAGAGACGCAGAGGAAGCCAGGAAGGGTGAATAGCTGATCGGGGTAGCGGCGAGAGTTAGCTCCGCCCACCCCCTCCGCGTCAGAGGTCGCTTCGGTGCCCAGGCTCCCCCTTAAAAGGGGGCGAGCCAACGGCGCGCGGCGAAGGCGAGCGGCAAAGGCGCTCGCCTTAGCGAGGGCGCCTTTGCGAAGGAGCCGAGAGAAGGAGCCAGGAGTCCAGGCTGCTCAGCAGCATCTTCAATCTTCTTAAATTAAAAAAAATAAATAAAAAATTATATATATATATATATATATATATATATATATACCCTTTCTTCTTCTATACTCATTATTTCTTCTCTCTCTACTTCTTCACCTAGACACACATCGATCACACTCCAGTGCACCAACTTAATCACAAGGAAGGAAAAATGGAGGCAGCAGAAGGTCAGCGAAGCTTTCCAGTATACTGCATTGATTGTCACATGTATGACTACCTCCCTTCCGGGAGGCAGGCCTACATATGCAGTCGATGTCAGGAACTGGCTAGCCTAAAAAAGGAGGTCGGGAGACTGCAGATCAAAGTACAGGAGCTAGAGGGACTCCGCTCCATAGAGGAACCAAGGGAATTTGAACCAACTGAGGACACCACCAGAGAAAACCACATCAACGAGCAGGTCAGACAGCTCGAAAGATTCATCGAGGAGGCCTGCAAGATGGTAGTAACACAGGATCACCCGCTCTTCAGAAGGGAACAAACGGATAGAGGACAGGACCCACCAGGACCCACCAGGAGCCGAGGGAGAGGAACCTTGCGGAGTAACCAACCAGGAGACGGAAGGATTGGAGGACCCAATCATCGACACAGACCTGAGACCCAGGAGGAAGCTGAGGAGAGGAAAATCTGCTATCGTGGTGGGAGACTCAATCCTGAGAGAGGTGGACAGTCACATAGCAGGAGGCAGAGCGGATCGCCTAGTGACATGTCTCCCAGGGGTGAGGACAAAGGACATCTCCGACAGAATCGAGAGAATCATGGAGGGAGCTGAGACAGAGGACACAGCAGTGATAATCCACGTCGGAACAAATGACGTCAGCAGAAGGAATTACAACATGACTACACTGACCGAGCAGTTTAAGATCCTGGGGAGGAAGCTGAAGCTGAGGACAGGGAAGATAGCCTTTTCAGAGATCCTGCCAGTACCAAGGGCAGATGCGAGGAGGCAGACCGAGCTGCAAGCAACAAATGGATGGTTGAGGCGATGGTGTGACGAGGAGGGTTTCCTCTTTGTACGGAACTGGTCAACCTTCCTGGGGAAAAACAAGCTCTACAGGAGAGACGGACTGCATTTGAGCAAGGTTGGGACGAGGATGCTGGCACGTAACATCCAGACCTGCATAGACATGATTTTAAACTGATAACAAGAGGAAAGCCGATAGTCGATCAGGCCTCAACACATCGAACCACAGTATCGAGAAAGGATACTGAAACAGAAAATGGCAATAGTGGACTAGAGACAAAATGGACACTTTATGGACATAAACCCAAAAATGCAGCACAGGGACCCGAGAGGCAATTAGAACTAGAACCAGAGGGCTATCAAAGAACAAAGAAGCGGGCAGAGGATGGGATAGACACACCACAGGAGGCAGCACGAGAGGAGACCAGCAGGAACAACAAATCAAGAGTAGATCCAAAAGAAAAGGTAACAAACAGGGACTTAAAATGCCTATACACAAATGCTAGGAGCCTAAGGACTAAAATAGGGGAACTAGAAGTTATAGCCGGAAATAAGGACCTAGACATAATAGGAATCACAGAGACATGGTGGACAGAGGACAACAAATGGGATGTGGCCCTACCAGGGTACAAACTCTACAGGAGGGACAGGGCACACAAGAAGGGGGGAGGAATAGCACTGTATATAAAGGACTCCATTCCTTCATCCAGAACAGAAACAACAATAAGGGCAGACAGTCTGGAGTCGCTATGGGTTAAGCTGACAGGAGGGGAAGGAGCTGACATCAAATTGGGACTGTACTATCGCCCACCAGGACAGCCAGAAGGAAACGACCTGGACCTGGAGGCTGAACTGAGGCAGGTGTGCAAAAGTGGAAGGGTGGTGGTTATGGGGGATTTCAACTATCCGGGAATAGACTGGGGCATTGGGCACTCAAAGTGCACGAGAGAAACTAAATTCCTAGAGGCGATAAGGGACTGTTTCATGGAGCAGCTGGTCACAGAACCAACGCGAGGGGATGCCACTCTAGACCTAATCCTCAACGGGCTAGAGGGACCAGCAAAGGAAGTGGTGGTACTAGCACCATTAGGAAACAGCGATCACAACATGATCCAGTACAAATTAAGCATGGGAACATCAAAGGTAAAAAGGACCACAACGACAGCACTCAACTTCAGAAAAGGAAACTACAAGGACATGAGGAAAATGGTAGGAAAAAAGCTCAATAACAGCTCAGGGAAGGTGAAGACCGTAAAGGAAGCCTGGACACTGCTTAAAGGCACAGTGCTCGAGGCACAAGACCTGTGTGTCCCAAGGTTTAGGAAAGGGTGCAAAAAAAATCGAACTAGAAACCCAGCATGGATAACAACTGCAGTTAAAAAGGCGATAAGCGACAAGAAATCATCCTTCAAGAAATGGAAAAAGGAACCAACAAAGGAAAACCAGAAAGAGCACAAAAGACACCAGAAAGAATGTCATCGAGAGGTCAGGAAAGCAAAGAGGGAATATGAGAAAAGACTGGCAGGAGAAGCAAGAAACTTCAAACCCTTCTTCAGGTATGTGAAAGGGAAACAACCAGCCAGAGAGGAAGTGGGACCACTGGTCGACGGAGACAGGAAAGGAGCGATAAAGGAAGAAAAAGAGATAGCTGAAAGGTTAAACAAATTCTTCTCGTCAGTCTTCACCAGAGAAGACACATCCAATATCCCAGAACCCGAGGTGATTATAAACGGAGAACACGACGAAAGGCTGGTACAACTAGAGGTAAGCAAAGAGGATGTCCTCAGACAGATAGACAGGCTAAAGAGCGACAAATCACCAGGCCCGGACGGCATCCACCCAAGGGTACTAAAAGAACTGAGAAACGAAATAGCAGAGATACTTCTCCAAATATGTATCCTCTCCCTAAAAACTGGGGAGATCCCAGAGGACTGGAAAATAGCGAATGTCATGCCCATCTTTAAGAAGGGATCAAGGGGTGACCCGGGAAACTACAGGCCTATGAGCTTGACCTCGGTTCCAGGGAAGATGATGGAAGCAATGGTAAAAGACACAATCTGTGAACACATAGAAAACAATGGACAACTGAAGGCGAGCCAGCACGGCTTCTGCAAGGGAAGGTCATGTCTCACGAACTTGCTGTACTTCTTTGAGGGAATAAACAGCCAGATGGATAAGGGGGAATCCATAGACATCATTTACCTTGACTTCCAAAAAGCCTTCGACAAGGTACCTCACGAACGGCTACTTAAAAAGCTGTGGAACCACGGGGTGCAAGGGGATATCCACCGATGGATCAAACACTGGTTGGCAGGCAGGAAACAGAGGGTCGGAGTAAAGGGCCAATACTCAGATTGGCAATGGGTCACGAGCGGAATTCCACAGGGGTCGGTGCTGGGACCTCTACTCTTCAATATATTCATTAACGATCTGGAGACAGGGACGAAATGTGAGGTTATCAAATTTGCTGATGACACCAAACTCTGCAGCAGGGTTAGAAACACGGCAGACTGTGAAGACCTGCAAAGGGACCTAACGAGACGAAGACTGGGCAAAAAAGTGGCAAATGAGTTTTAACGTAGAGAAATGCAAGGTCATGCATGTAGGGAAAAAGAACCTGATGTTCAGCTACAAAATGGGGGGAACACTGCTAGGGGTGAGTAACCTTGAAACCTGGGGGTGATGGTCGACACATCACTGAAACCATCGGCACAATGTGCGACAGCCTCAAAGAAAGCAAACAGAATGCTGGGCATCATCAAAAAGGGTATCACAACCAGGACGAAGGAAGTCATCATACCACTGTATCGCGCGATGGTGCGCCCGCACCTGGAGTACTGTGTTCAATACTGGTCGCCGTACCTCAAGAAGGACATGGCGGTACTCGAGGGAGTGCAGAGGAGGGCGACTAAACTGATAAAAGGTATGGAAAAATTTTCATACGCTGACAGGTTAAAAATGCTGGGGATGTTCTCCCTGGAGAAGAGGAGACTTAGAGGGGACATGATAGAGACCTTCAAAATCCTTAAGGGCATAGAGAAAGTAAATAAGGACAGATTCTTCAAACTGTGGGGAGCCACAAGCATTAGGGGTCACTCGGAGAAATTGAAAGGGGACAGGTTTAGAACAAATTCTAGGAGGTTCTTTTTTACCCAGAGGGTGGTGGACACATGGAACGCGCTTCCGGAGGATGTGATAGGCCAGAACTCTGTACAGGGGTTCAAGAAGGGTTTGGATAGGTTCCTGGAGGATAAAGGGATAGAGGGGTACAGATAGAACTTGAGGTAGGTTATAGGAATGGTCAGAGACCACTTCACAGGTCGCGGACCTGATGGGCCGCCGCGGGAGCGGACCGCTGTGCGAGATGGACCTCTGGTCTGACCCAGTGGAGGCAACTTCTTATGTTCTTAAATCTCTGGAGACGGGAGTGATTCCTGGGGATTGGAGGAGAGCGGGTGTGGTCCCTATTCATAAAAGTGGTCACAGGGATGAAGCCTCACTTCAGTTGTTGGAAAAATAATGGAAGTGTTGCTGAAAGAAAGGATAGTGTACTTCCTTGAATCTAATGGGTTACAGGATCCGAGTCAACATGGCTTTACAAAAGGTAAATCGTGCCAAACGAATCTGATTGAATTTTTTGATTGGGTGACCAGAGAGCTGGATCGAAGACATATGCTAGATGTAATTTACTTGGATATCAGCAAAGCCTTTGATACAGTTCCTCATAGGAGGCTGTTGAACAAACTTGAAGGGCTGAAGTTAGAACCCAAAGTGGTGACCTGGGTCAGAAACTGGCTGTCGGAGAGACGCCAGAAGGTGGTGGTCAATGGAAGTCGCTCGGAGGAAGGAAAGGTGAGTAGTGGAGCCCCATAGGGTTCGGTGCTGGGGCCAATCCTGTTCAATATGTTTGTGAGTGACATTGCTGAAGGGTTAGAAGGAAAAGTGTGCAGATGATACCAAGATTTATAACAGAGGAATGGTCTAATGCCTGGCAACTAAAATTCAATGCAAAGAAATGCAGAGTAATGCATTTGGAGATTAATAATCAGAAGGAACCGTATATGCTGGGAGGAGAGAAGCTGATATGCACGGAAGGGGAGAGGGACCTTGGGGTGATAGTGTCCGAAGATCTAAAGGCGAAAAAACAGTGTGACACGGCAGTGGCTGCTGCCAGAAGGATGCTGGGCTGTATAAAGAGAGGCGTAGCCAGTAGAAGGAAGAAGGTGTTGATGCCCCTGTACAGGTCATTGGTAAGGCCCCACTTGGAGTATTGTGTTCAGTTTTGGAGAACGTATCTGGTGAAGGACGTAAGAAGACTTGAGGCGGTCCAGAGGAGGGCGACAAAAATGATAGGAGGCTTGCGCCAGAAGACGTATGAGGAGAGACTGGAAGCCCTGAATATACCCTAGAGGAAAGGAGAGATAGGGGAGATATGATTCAGACGTTCAAATACTTGAAGGGTATTAACGTAGAACAAAATCTTTTCCAGAGAAAGGAAAATGGCAAAACCAGAGGACATAATTTGAGGTTGAGGGTTGGTAGATTCAGAGGCAATGTTAGGAAGTTCTACTTTATGGAGAGGGTGGTGGATGCCTGGAATGCGCTCCCGAGAGAGGTGGTGGAGAGTAAAACTGTGACTGAGTTCAAAGAAGCGTGGGATGAACACAGAGGATGTAGAATCAGAAAATAATATTAAAAATTGAACTAAGGCCACTACTGGGCAGACTTGCTCGGTCTGTGTCTGTATATGGCCGTTTGGTGGAGGATGGGCTGGGGAGGGCTTCAATGGCTGGGAGGGTGTAGATGGGCTGGAGTAGGTTTTAACGGAGATTTTGGCAGTTGGAACCTAAGCACAGTACCGGTTAACGCTTTGGATTCTTGCCCAGAAATAGCTAAGAAGAAAAAATTAAAAAAATTTAAATTGAGTCAGGTTGGGCAGACTGGATGGACCATTCGGGTCTTTATCTGCCGTTATCTACTAGGTTACTATGTTACATTCAAAGTGGTTTACATATATACAGGTACCTATTTTGTACCTGGGGCAATGGAGGATTAAATGACTTGTCCAGGGTCACAAGAAGCAGCACTGGGATCAATCCCACAACCTTGGGGTGCTGAGGCAGAAGCTCTACCACTAGGCCACTCCTCACCTCCAGGAACCATGAGAGAGGGAAATAGGGGGAAAAAAATCCCTCAGTAATTGAAAAGAAGGCTCTTGATACCAGGATGCCAGCTAGAACTGCCAGCTCTACAAAAAGACCCATGGCTTATGCATTAGGATCAAGAATATGGCTTCTTTCTCTATATCCATGTGAGTTTGTATCTATACTATAATTACCTAATGTAGGTACTGTCTTTAGAGCATCTTAAAAATATTCGATTGGGTTGGCTGTGCAGCTTGGTGGCAATGCTTTGTACTTCAGTACAGAAGACTAGGTTAAATCCTGTTATAGTATCTAGTGAGACAGATGGGGGAGCAGCTTTATCAAAAAGGTGACACAATTAGGCCTGGATCAGAGGTGCAGAGGCTTTGAAATGCTTGGCCTTGTAGAAGGCTTCTCATCTAAATTTTCTCATTCTGCAAGAAGTATCTGAATCTTCTTGAAGGATTAGGCTTTGCGAAAAACCAGGAGTTAAATAAAAAGCAAAAGAGCTTTGCTTTAGCTGTTATTTGCTCTAAAGTGTGTAAGTGTTCCTCAGCACAGAGTAATCCAGCGTCTCTGTCCTCCTTTTATGTGCTTCCAGTTTCTTCAGACCATACAAGTCAAACAGCCTGAGGCTTTAAGGTAAAAGGAATAAAGAAGGATTATTTCATTAAAAATGGGCAGACCAAAGTGTTATGTAGGTGAGTCATAACATCTTGCTTGAAATTCAACAAGTGCAGGCATATAAGTAGAGCTTGCAGGAGAATATGTAGCAGGATCATTTAAGAATCTGAATATACTGTCTTCGGTCTCATACATTAATTGTACAATAGTTCCCAACCTTTTTTTCTGCTAAGTATCCCTTTGGTATCTGAATAAATTTCCTGGGTCCCTTTCATTTTCCTTCTAGCAGCATCGGCATACTCCCTTTCCTTGGCTTACAGTCTACCTAGGAACTTTTGTGTTTGGTCACTCTGGGGCTAGCAAGAGATGGAAGCAAGTACAGTACTCCTCCAATATTCGCAGGGGTTCCGTTCCAGGAACCCCCGCGAATATTCAAAAACTGCAAATACAGGACGACAAGGAACTGGAGGATGTTCCCTTCCTGGTGCCGCTTCCCCGCACCCTGAGGCTTCTGGACACGGACTCGGAGCGCTTCAGCTTGATCCCGGACGGGCTGGATTCTGTCACCCCCTTCGTATCTGTCACTCCCTTCGGATCTGGAGCGCTCGCCGGTCATTGCTTACCTGCCGGTGCAGCTGCATGGGGAAAGCACCTGTCGGCTGGAGCTGCACGAGCAGCTGCTGCAGATCCAGAACGACTACTTGTTGCAGCTGGGCTTCAGGAATTGTGGCCAGGTATAGGAGGAGGGCATGGTGGCCTGATTTAGGTGGTTTTTCACCTGGGGAGGCAGGATAGGGCAGCTGGAACGTCGGCGAGTGAAGGAAATCACTTGCGGTATGCGCTGACTGCCTCTTCCTGCACTAAAGTCAGGCTTCACCAATCAGGAGCTGCTTTGACACGCAGCTCCTGATTGGTGAAGCCCGACTTTGCACAGAAAGTCCCGGTCGGAGAATACCTCAAATGATCGGGACTGCGAACCACGAATGACCGGGGGAACACTGTTTCTTTTTTTTTTTTTTTCTGCTTCCCAACACGCCAAAAATTGTTAGACAAGTATCATTGCTCCTTACCTGCTGCTGGCTACACTAGCAAGATAAAGGGAGCTGAAATCTTCAGCAGACCTGCCCTGCTTAAGCTGTTGGCAAGTGTATTCATCTTTCCAAATTTTTGGCATTTACGTAGAAACATGATGGCAGTAACCATTATCTCTTCCTCTCTCTTAAGAGATCCCATGTGACTCTCCCAGGCTTTCTTGTAAGAAATATTGGTAGCTATACTCTCCTTGTGTTAAAAAAAAAAAAAAAAAAGACAAGTGATATCCCCTCTCCCCTTTCTCTCTTGCGTAAATTATTCCTTTTTGTGCTTCTTATAGAAAAGGGCTGGCACCAGCTCAAAGTAACATACCCATAGAGAATCCCAAGAAGACCTGAGAGCCACTAATCTAATCTTTGAGTGAACTTCACAGTTTATGGCAATAGACTGAAGAAAATGATGAATACTCCACAAGTTAAATTCCATAAAGGAAAAAAAACTGAACAAACATGTGTCATAAAAGTACACATAAAGTGTTCAGATCACCAACCAATTATTAGTACAAATAATTGTACCAGCGCCGGTTGTTTGAAGGGACCATCATAGCGCTATTAGGTCTCATACACTGCCTTCTTTAGTATAATTTAAGCTACTATAATACTTATTCAGCATAAACTGTTATAGCTGTTACTTATCTTAAACGTGTTTGAATTCCTGAAGAAAAGACGGTGTCACCAAAACTTCCTGCGCTCATACATACATACAACTCCAGTCACCCCAGATGAACAAATGTGTTTAGATATCAACCATTTTTATTGATAACTGAACAACAGACACTTCATTTTAAATCAAAAAGTCTCACAGAATAAATGCAAAGCACACAACCAAGATCTAAACGATGCTGAAGTTCAGGAACCCCATTATTGAACAACTCATCCTCCAAGTTAACAAAGAACCCACCCTTCCTCTACCCCCCAACCCTCCCACAGTGGAGGAACCCTACCCCACCTTACTGTCTTTGAAGAACTACGGCAGTTCAGTATCAAGAAAGCCAGGTAAAGGTCCCCCTTATATTATAACATTAGGAGCAATATACAAACCAACCCTAGAGGAAAAGATTCCTTCCCCCCCAGGAGCTCACCACTCTGGGTTCCACCCTCATACTAATCTCCCCTCGTACAGAGCAGCAAAGATGAAACTATAACCAACCCCCATTCCCACACCATATAATATGCGCAATAGAACAAAAATAATCATGCCAACAGCCAGAATGCACGAGCACCCCCCACAGCATATAGATAACGAGACTCAGAGCATCCTCCTTAACTCCCCCCAATTATTCCGCACCTCTAACCCAGCAGCCCCCCCCAACCCTACCAGGAGAAACTCTCTATAAAGAACTTAAGACAGGAGCATAAGTAGCTGACTACGCTCCTTAGAATGCAGAGATTGCAAATAGGGGTGAACAAATGTCTTTAAAATTAGACTTGCAACCCCTCTACTCGAGTTTAACGTGTGCTGTGTCAGGAGGGGGCATTGGTTGAGGTTCGAAAGGGGAACCCCACACAGCGAGCAAAACTTTAGGTTGGAATAGATTGAAAAATTCATGACCAGACCATTATGGATCTTATTTAAAAAGCTTTTTCCATAGGTCTGGAATGAGGAAAAATAATTTTATGAGGTCTGTCATGCAGCCTCTCCTCTCTCTTTTCCTACCCTCTTTCTACCCATTTTTGGATGCTGAGGGTTAGGTGATCACTATAGTGTGTATAATCTTAACTTAAAAAAAACAAACAAACTTGCTTTATGTTTTGAGTTCAAGGTAATGATAAGAGTGGTTGTTTTGAGCTCACTATTTCATTTTTATCAACCACAGCGAGCTCTGCGTTCTGAGAATCAGATGTGGCTTAAAGTTCCTTCAGGGAATTTGGTGAAGTTATATCAAGAATCCGTCAGTCTAAGGAGTCAATGCAGAGTGTTATTATGGAATTTTTTACCCATTGAAATTAAACAGGCTTCTAGTCTGTTGCAATTTAGAAAAAGTGTGAAGCCAATGTTATTTGAGAGAGAATATACATAAATTGATTTTTAATTGACATCAAGCAGGGTTAAGTGAATGTCAGTGGATAGAGAATTTATATCAAAGTTTTACTTTGATATATGGTTTTTGTAATATCTGTTTGTTATATTCTTATTTTGTATGTTTTTTGTAACATGTGCAAAACTGTGGGATACTGCAGGCTATACATTTTTTTAAAAAAATTCTTTATTCATTTTGAAAACTTACAGCAAGCGTACAGGAATATATCATTAGTAACAAAAATAACACTTGTAATTCTCATATAATTCTAAAAACATAAAAATTATATCCCGCCCCACCCACCTTCTTTCAAATATTATAATCAATTATATCATAAATATAAACATATAATTTAGTGAAATTTCCAAAAAAACTCCCCCCCACCCCCCAATGTGTACATATATTCATCCAAGGAAAATGATGTTTACTCATTACAATATCGTTCCAATGGCCCCCTCTTCCATGAAGGTAAAGCCAAAGGATCAAATCGCTGTAAATGATATGCCTAGGTGCATGTGCACATAGCAATTTATTTCAGTATTTATATACCACTTATAGCCTAAGGGCCAGATTCACTAAGCAAACCGATCGTGTACCGCTCGGTTTGTGCTCAATTTCCGACTCCGGCTCGATTCACAAACCTTCTTCCAGACCTCATCCGCATCCTATCCGATCAACGCTTGCAAATGAGTAAAAAGGCATGTAAATTTCTTAACGCGTCAATTCATGAAACCATTTTGTCTAAATCAGTGGTCTCAAACTCGCATCCCGGGGGCCACATGTGGCCCGCCAGGTACTATTTTGAGGCCCTCGGTATGTTTATCATAATCACAAAAGTAAAATAAAACAGTTTCTTTAGCTATAAATGACAATATTATTATTAAGACTTAGCCAAAAGGAAAGATTTATAAACTATAAAGAGTTTTACCTCATGCAAAATTGTCATTTCTTTAATAAGACATTAACTATTTTTTCTGAGGCCCTCCGAGTACCTACAAATCCAAAATGTGGCCCTGAAAAGGGTTTAAGTTTGAGACCACTGGTCTAAATCAACTGGCCTTTCCGTTCCAAAAAGTTACGACTGCTGAGGACCAGTCGTTTACATCTTCGCTGGCTATTTCTGCCTAGCAACTGACGCGTTCATGTTAAGAACCCCATCAAAAATATCTATCTACCCCTCCAAAAATCCTAAATATATCAAAATTTTTAAATATATGTAAACCTTCATGAACATAAGCGTTAGAAATAATTTTTATTTCTTTTTTAGGAATGCGCATAGTGAGCGCGGGAGTGAATCTCGGATTTGTAATGCACATTGTAAGAAAATCGCGGATTTACCCCGTGCTCTCCTTGCGCATTGTACATTTCAAATATCAATGCCAAATAATAAAAAAAAAAACCCCAAATCAAATAAAACTTTTATGGGTCAGCTATCCCTCCTGGATTGTCATGTGCATGTGATGTCAGGGTGCTGCTAATGGTTGCTACGTTATGAGCTTCAAAACCAACAAGGATACAGTACGCACGCGTGTCGATCGATATTTCAGTGCTAATAGCGCCATGTTTATAATTGAATCATTTGCATGGACAAGTTTTACTGAATCGATCTGCTACAATGACTCGGAAACGGATAGGACAAGAATAGGATAGATTTCGGGACTTTAGTGAATCCAGCCCTAAGTGGTTTACATTCAGGTACTCAAGCATTTTCCCCTATCTGTCCTGGTGGACTCGCACTCTATCTAATGTACCTAGGGCAATGGGGGATTAAGTGACTTGCCCAGGGTCACAAGGAGCAGCGTGGGTTTGAACTCACAACCTCAGGGTGCTGAAGCTCTAACCACTGTGCCACACACTCAGTTTTTGATAGAATACTGAAGAAGTTTGCTATTTTCTTCTGCAGCTCACACCTTCTGGTGTTCCTTAGCGGTCTCCATCCAGGATCTAACCAGGCCTGGCCCTGCTTAGTTTCCTGCCACTGGAATCCTCTCCAAGAGTCTTTCTTGATGCTCATTTCAGTTTAGCTTTATCGTGTATTGTTTTAAGAACATGTGTCACCGAGGAATTTTGGCACCATTATTAATTCTGGCTTTGTGTTCCCTGTGGTTTGGTTTGTATAAGACTACTGAGCCATTTAAACAGACATTTTAAACAATGGGGAATAATATATGATTTATAAGAAAGCTTTCCTTACCATAGGTCACGTCAACAATCTTCTTGTTGCTGACCATATTTAACTGATTCATACTCTTGCTGTGAATGCAGTTTTGGAATATCGCCATTTTCTGTTCATTGCATTAATCAGTCGTAATCAACCTCTCAAATATTCTTCTCTTCTAAATGTCCGTTTGGAGTCCAATCAAAAATTCTTAAGCATTGATCAACACTGACTACTGGCCAGATTTCAGTGAAGAACTCCTGCTAATACTATCTTATTGTGCAATTGACACTTTGGGCTCCTTTTACTAAGGTGCGCTAGCGTTTTTAGCGCACGCAGGATATTACTGCGCGCTAGACCGCGCGCTACGCGGCTAGAACTAATGTCAGCTCAATGCTGGCGTTAGTGTCTAGCGCACACGGCAATGTAGCGTGCGCTATTCTGTGCGTTAATGCCCTAATGCAGCTTCGTAACAGGAGCCCTTTGTTATTGGCACTTAAGGAACTAAGGCTCTTTCACTCTCTTTTTATCTATCACTTTTACCCATTCCTAATAATAACTCTTGCTTAAAAACTTTCTGGTTGCTCCCAGAATTGTTTTGGAAGAGAACAGAGTTCACCTTAATTTAAAAGGTTTTCCCTGTAGTATATGAGTAGTTCTGATCACCAAGGGAAAAGAGGAAAGGAACTAGGGGAATCTTGTCAATTTATTCCAAAAGTGCAAGTTGTTTTTCCTGCCAGGTCAGAGAAGCACGAGGCTTGATGAATGCGTGGCTACGTGGATGGTGTCATGAAGAGCGTTTTGGCTTCCTGGACCATGGGATGATTTTCCAAGGGCTGCTGAGCATGGATGGTATACATCTTTTAAAGAAGGGAAGAAGTGTCTTCCACGGCAGGCTGGCTAATCAAGTTTCAAGTTTATTTAAAATTTGATTGATCACCCCATCATATATTCTAAAAAATAGTTTATAACAATACACAGGGGAACAAAAAGTTCATATAACAAATACATAACTTTCAAAACAGACGGGACTAGTAGGGTAAGTAGGATAGAAATACAATAATTGGAGGCAAATGAGACAATCAAGGAGAATTACAAGAATTACAAGATCTACTGAGTAGAAGAGGGCTTTAAACTAGAAGTGATGGGGCAGGGTGATTAAAGCCACCGGGTGAGTATTAGGCCTCAGGTAAGTAAATCACTGAATACCTCTACACGGATGGGAAAAGGGGGCAAAGTCTGGAAAGCAGTATATACTAATGCTCAAAGTATGGGAAACAAGTTTCTGGATCTAGAAGCAATGATGGAAGAAGATGAGTTGGATATAGTGGTGATCATAGAGAAATGGTTCACATAGAACCATGACTGGGATGTAGTTATACTGGGCTATAATCTGTTCAGGAAAGACAAGGTAGGAAAAAAGGCGGGGGGAGTAGCGTTATGTTAAAGATCATATTAAAGCCACACAATTGCAGGATCTGCAGGGCAAGGAAGAGGCACTGTGGATCAATATGGAAAGAGGGAATGGTAAATATATTTACATTGGTGTGATATACAGGCCTACTTCACAGATGGAAGAAGTGGACAGAGATGTAATAGTAGGCATTCAGAATATTTCTAAAAAAGGGAAAGTTTTACTAATAGGTGATTTTAACATGCCAGATGTTGATCGGGGTATCCCTATTGCAGGGTCTTCTAGAAGTAGGGAGATCCTGGATTCTCTACAAGGAGAACTGTTCCAGCAGTTGGTAATGGAACCTAAGCGGGACGGGGTCATACCGGTCTTAGTACTGACAAATGGGTAAAGTATTTCTGATGTTACAGTGGATGATCATCTGGCATCCAATGATCACTGCATGGTATGGTTTAATATTAAGACAGGTATAGAGATGGCTCATTCAAAAGTAAAGGTTCTAGATTTTTAAAAACCTAACTTTGTTCGGGTGGGGAATTACGTCAAGGATTTTTTATCTGGATGGGAACATCTGGAAGGAGTAGAAATGCAGTGGGCAAAACTGAAATGAGTTATTGTAAGGGCAACAAATCTTTTTGTGAGGTAAGTAAAAGAGGAAAAGAAAGCCACTTTGGTTCTCAAAAGTAGTAGCTGAGAAGGTAAGGAATAAAAGGTTAGCTTTCATAAACTACAAAAGATAGCAGAAAGAGGAAGACAGGTAAAAATATCTGGAAAAGTTAAGAGAGGATGGTTGAGAAGTCAGGAAAACAAAATACAAATGGAAGAAAAAAAATAGCTGTCACGGTAATACGGGGAGACATAACATTTTTTAGATATACCAGTGATAGGAAGAAGTACAAACGTGGCATTGTGAGACTCAAAAGTGAAAAGGAGGAATATGTAGAAGCTGATAAAGAAAAGGCTGAATTGCTTAACAAATATTTTTGTTCTGTGTTCACGGCTGAAGATCCGGGAGTGGGACTGCAGAAGAGACATGTAAATAGGGACGGTGGAGTGGTAGACACCGATCGATTTTCAGAAGAATGTGTTCATGAGGAGCTAGCTAAATTAAAGTTAGATAAAGCGATGGGGCCAGATGGTGTACATCCAAGGGTGCTGAAGAGGCTTAGGAAAGGAATTTATTGTTCAAGGCTATGGAGCTAAATCTTGTTTATATGTTCTGCGGCGTGATAAAACAAGCCAAAATAAAGAGAGTGAAGTATAAAGACATCCACACCCACTGCATATAAACATTGCTGTAATAGATCATTTAAGTATTGCCAAGCTTGATAATAAAAGGCAGGGAGGGAATAGAAGAGTTAGTAGGGAAATTTGTAAATTCATCTACCAAGGATGGAAGGCAACAAAATCTAATCTGAAATAAGGAGCAATATTTAAAGAGCAGTGGAATGTTTATGATTGACTAGCAGCTAGGATATATCCTAAGCAATATGGAACAGAATATACCAACTTTTTATCTGCTTTCTCCTCAGGGGATAGGTTCAAGATAGGGCTCACAATGTTTGGTGGAAAAAAATTGAGCGGTAAACAAATATTCTATAATGGCAAAGTTGAAGCAGTTATAGAATATTAGTAGAAGCTGGTATTTGAACATCTAACTGTAGGTGCAAAGGCTGGTGTAAATGCTCACACCTAGATACTGTCAGTTACACATGTAACTGAAAGTATTCTGTACACGTTGCATGTAAATGCCTGACACGCCTCAACTTGACCATGCCCCTACCTTATTAACAGCCCCTTTGCACTTAGGCACTATAGAACTTAGGAACAAGCCCCCAAATTCTGTATATGGCCTCTTATGTTGTATTCCCAAATTACTGCATACAACTTAATTGTTTAACAAACCTAATCGGTGCTGATAATTGACTGTTAACACCTTGTAATTGATGCTAATTGACATCAATTAGAAGTTATGCGCACAACTTGGTAGGCGCATTTCACAAAGTGTTATGAGCCATATCCTATGCATGAACCTAAAAGGGGAGGTGCATGGTCAGAGGTGGATCATGGATGGACTGTGGGCCGACCAATAGGTCAGCAGCACAGGCATTTAGCATGGTTTTAGCTAGCCTAAATGGTGCACCTAAAAATTAGGACATGCACTTGCGCTAAGCATGATTCTATATATGGTGCAGGCCTTATGAGTGGGAAGAACTAATGCAGGTGGGGGATAGCTGGAATTGAGGTCAGAGCAAGCTTAATTGAGTAAAGCAGCAAGGAATGAGTAAGAAGTTATACAGAACCTTCAGAATGCTACATTTGTACTGGAACCAGATGCGCCCCCTTCATCAGCAGACATTTTTTAAAATCTTTTATATTTGCATATAGTGTCTTTACAACTTCTGCACATACTTGTCGTGGGTGGCCTTCCAGCGGAAAGATCTGGATGTGATTCAGGAAGAAATTGGACGGCTTCTTCGTTCTGACACCTTTAACTTTGTACTGAGGGAGAAAAGCACTCCAGAAGATCTGGAAATAAAAGTGCCTGCTGAAAAGAAAAAGGCTCGTACAGAAAGAAGGTACAATGTGTTTTACATGACAGTTTTACCATTCACAGTGGAATCTGCCTCTTCTGTTTTGTGGTTCTGTTTTATCAGGACTTTCACTGCTGCTCCGCTTGCAGTTATTTCTTGCCTGTGGCGTGTTCTAGCATGGCTATCTCGAGTTTCCTGTGTCATTTTACCAACAGTTTCTTTTGTTGCTCTTTGGTTTGGCTGCAGTGTGATTTACTCATCAGCTCCAAGGTTGACACCTTATTTCTACAACCTGCTGAGGTTTTTTTTTCTTTTTGTATTCCTTTCACTGGCGTAGCAAGGGTAGGAGGCGCCCCCATGCCTTCATCTCCACCCCCCCACTCCTTCCGTGCCAATCCCCACCTGCGTTCTCTGCCTCCCTGCTTCTTCCAAACCCCCATGTCACACTCACGCCCTCCCTTCCCACCCCGTACCTCTTTAAATCTCCGCCAGCGCGAGCAGCTTCTCCAGCCTGCTGCTTGCAGGTCACTTCCTGGCCCCACAACTGGGAAGTGATTTCAGAAGGAGGCAGGCCTGCACGAGAAGCAGGCTAGGTAGTTGCTCAAGCTGGCGAAGATTTTAGAAATATGGGGGTGGGGCTGGGGAAGGGAGGGCCCAAGCATGGCGTGGGGAGGTGGAGAGGTGCCAGCACCCCCACTGAGATGGCGCCTGGGGCGGTCCGCCCCCCTAGCCCACCCTTACTATGCCACTGATTCCTTTTATCATTTTTACTCTATTTTTATCATTGTTTTATTATGTATGTAAACTGCCTTTTTAGGCTATGCTAGTGATATATCAAGTGTAAATAAAGATAAAGATTTTGTCTTACTTGCAGCAGATAGAACTGTCTACATTCGCTCAGAGTCTATAGGTTTTGATCAGATGACAAAATGGGAAAACAAATACTGTATTTTTCGCACTATAAGACGCACCTGACCATAGGTTTAGAGGAGGAAAACAAGAAAAAAACATTCTGAACCAAATTGTGTACTAATATATACCAGGCTCTGTGTCTAGCCCCCCTCACTCCCTGCCAGGCTCTGCACCCAACCCCACACTCCTTGCCAGGCTCTGCACCCTGTCCTCCCATCCCTGCCAGGCTCTGCACCCTGTCCCCCCTTCCTTGCTAGGCTCTGCACCCTGTCCCCCTTCTGGTGGTCTAGTAGTAGGCCAGGGCAGGGTACAGGGCAGGTCTAGTTGGTACAGGGCAGGTCTAGGTGGTAGAGCAGATCTAAGTGATAGGCAGTCACAGCCCCCCGGTACCTTTAAATTTTGTTGGTCCAGCGGTGTATCAGCATGAGTGAGCTTTCTGATCTCCTGCCCCCCCCCCCTCGCTGGATAGCAGCGCACAAGGCAGGAGTGAGCTTTTCGTGCTCCATCCTGGCCCTGCGCCGCTTCCTGAATGGCTGCCATCAGTCTTCGCAAGTCCCACCTTATAGTACCATCATATCGAGAATTAGTTCACGAACACATTAGAGCTACAACTTTTTCCGTGAAGGGCCCTCAACTGTTAGGAAATTTAGATACATTTAAAACATATTTAAAAACATTTTTTTTTTCTGATGCATATGAGAATGATTAGCGGTGATCTGGTATGGAGAGAACCCTGGAGACAATAGAAAATTGAAGTATTAGAACATTTTTATGATTTGTTGTATTGATTATTGGTTTATGTAAATTTTTCAATTAATTTCAGTTTAGATTATTTTATTTACTTTATTTTTATTTTTAAATAGATCTATATAAATTCAATTATTTGGCTTTTAGACTGTAACTCACCCAGAAGGCTACCATCCTTGGTGCGGGATAGAAAATTGTAATAAACTTGGAAACTTTGTTTTTCCTGTTTCCTGGTGCAGAGTTGCAAGGTTTCAAGATAAATTGTGAGCAATACCACAAAGAAAATGAGCAGGATGTTTTTGTGCAGATTTTTCAACAATACATTTGCACATATTTCTTTTTCCTTTGTTCCTGGTGACCAGCTAACAATTGTTCAATTCTGTGATCAAAAAATGCCTCTTCACTTTTGAGAGCAGCAATCAGAACAAACTTGAACAAACTTGAAGGGCTGAAGTTAGGACCCAAAGTGGTGAACTGGGTCAGAAACTGGCTGTCTGACAGGCGCCAGAGAGTGGTGGTTAATGGAAGTCGCTCGAAGGAAGGAAAGGTGAGTAGTGGAGTCCCTCAGGGATCAGTGCTGGGGCCAATCCGGTTCAATATGTTTGTGAGTGACAATGCTGAAGGGTTAGAAGGAAAAGTGTGCCTTTTTGCAGATGATAGCAAGATTTGTAACAGAGTAGACACCGAAGAGGGAGTGGAAAATATGAAAAAGGATCTGCAAAAGTTAGAGGAATGGTCTAATGCCTGGCAACTAAAATTCAATGCAAAGAAATGCAGAGAAATGCATTTGGGGATTAATAATCAGAAGGAACCGTATATGCTGGGAGGTGAGAAGCTGATATGCACGGACGGGGAGAAGGACCTTGGGGTGATAGTGTCCGAAGATCTAAAGGCGAAAAAACAGTGTGACAAGGCAGTGGTTGCTGCCAGAAGGATGCTGGGCTGTATAAAGAGAGGCGTAGTCAGTAGAAGGAAGAAGGTGTTGATGCCCCTGTACAGGTCATTGGTAAGGCCCCACTTGGAGTATTGTGTTCAATTTTGGAGATCGTATCTGGCGAAGGACGTAAGAAGACTTGAGGCGGTCCAGAGGAGGGCGACGAAAATGATAGGAGGCTTGCGCCAAAAGACGTATGAGGAGAGACTGGAAGCCCTGAATATGTATACCCTAGAGGAAAGGAGAGACAGGGGAGATATGATTCAGACGTTCAAATACTTGAAGGGTATTAACGTAGAACAAAATCTTTTCCAGAGAAAGGAAAATGGTAAAACCAGAGGACATAATTTGAGGATGAGGGGTGGTAGATTCAGGGGCAATGTTAGGAAATTCTACTTTACGGAGAGGGTGGTGGATGCTTGGAATGCGCTCCCGAGAGAGGTGTTGGAGAGTAAAACTGTGACTGAGTTCAAAGAAGCGTGGGATGAACACAGAGGATTTAGAATCAGAATATAATATTAAATATTGAACTAAGGCCAGTACTGGGCAGACTTGCACAGTCTGTGTCTGTATATGGCCATTTGGTGGAGGATGGGCTGGGGAGGGCTTCAATGGCTGGGAGGGTGTAGATGGGCTGGAGTAAGTCTTAACAGAGATTTTGGCAGTTGGAACCCAAGCACAGTACAGGGTAAAGCTTTGGATTCTTGCCCAGAAATAGCTAGGAAGAAAAAATTAAAAAATTTAAATTGAATCAGGTTGGGCAGACTGGATGGACCATTCGGGTCTTTATCTGCCATCATCTACTATGTATCACAACAATCAGACACCATATCAGACACATATCAGACCAGAAATTAAAACCCTGCTATTCAAGAAATCCATCAAGACAAACTAACTCCACAGGAAATATCTCAATCCCCCAAAGTAACCCGCTCAACTATGTAATCTCTTCTGGAATTGTCCAGATAACCTTTAATGTAATCCGCCTTGAACCGCAAGGTAATGGCGGAATAAAAGTCACTAATGTAATATAATGTAATATCAGACACATATCAGACACAACAATCAGACACCATATCACAACAAACTAGGGAACGAAAGCAGCAATACCTTGCCTCAGTTGAATTATTTTATCTAGGTAGATTGTTCAAAACTCTTTTGTAGTTGTTCCAAACTCGCAGTGTAAAAATTCCTTCCCTGGGTTGATTTTGTTATATTCTACTTAGATACGTGTCCTCAAAATAATCTGCTACAGCTTCTGCTTCATCAGGAAAGTTTGTCAGCAAATCAAAATATTCTAGGACTCTATCAATGGGAACAAAAGATAAAACAGGAAGCATTAAAATTTTAAAGCAAATTCAGCATAATTTGCATACTGCTTTTGAAGACCAGCTGCTTGTACTTTTCAGAAAACATTTTGACACATATGAAATAAGCATCCATGGACATTAATATTTGGAAAAACAAATTTGAAAGTGTTTATAGCTGCTCTTTCAAAATCACAAACAACTGATAACAGCTGAAAATTAAGACAAATGTTTATAATTTTCTGATCTGTAGAAGAAGGGTTACTTTTGAAAGCTCATCATAAAATGCATTGAGTTAGTCCAATAGAAAAGGTATTACCTTATTTCCTTTGTTTTTTGTTTTATTTTTTTTATAATACCTTGGAAAGTGGACTAACAGTCACCACACCATTTCACTAATCTCATTCAAAAATTGAACATAATTTCCTTCACACTTATTTGGTAGCAGTGCATAAACTAATAGAATGCATTGACCCTCAACAAAAGCATGCAAAGTATAAAGTTGGAAAAAATGTCTGGAGAAACCTTAAAGGTTCCATTGACGTATACATTTTGAAACTGTTCCAGTAAGCGTAGATTTTGGTGTGTTGAAAAAATTAGAATTTGGTTATTTCCAGCACCTGAATCAAAAAGTAAAAAATTCTGACCATTTTCAGTTTGCTTAAAGTCATCAGGAATTTAAAGATCAATTAAATCCTTTGGCTGAGTTGGTACTGCTCCTTGACACTTTCGCTGAATCATTCATTTCAAGCATTTAACACTTGACAAATTAACAGATGAAGCTAAAGAAATTTGATTCATAGAAACAAGGAAACATGATGGCAGATAAAGGCTAAATGGCCCATCCAGTCTGCCCATATGCAGTAACCATTATCTCTTCCTCTCTAAGAGATACCACGTGCCATCCCAGACTTTCTTGAATTCAGACACAGTCTCTGTCTCCACCACATCTTCTAGGAGACTGTTCCACTCATCTACCACCCTTTCTGTAAAAAAGTATTTCCTTAGATTACTCTTAACTTCATCCTATGCCCTCTCATTCCAGAGCTTCCTTTCAAATGAAAGAGACTCGACTTATGCGCATTTACATCAGGTAAGTATTTAAATGTCTCTATCATATCTCCCCTCTCCTGCCTTTCCTCCAAAGTATACAGATTGAGATCTAAGTCTGTCCCCATACGCCTTATCACGAAGACCACCACACCATCATGCCGACACCAGAAAGTATTTCTTCACAGAGAGAGTGGTTGATCATTGAAACAAGCTTCCAGTGCAGGTGATCGAGGCAGACAGCGTGCCAGACTTTAAGAATAAATGGGATACCCATGTGGGATCCCTACGAGGGTCAAGATAAGGAAATTGGGTCATTAGGGCATAGACAGGGGGTGGGTAAGCAGAGTGGGCAGACTTGATGGGCTGTAGCCCTTTTCTGCCGTCATCTTCTATGTTTCTATGTTTCATTTTAGTGGCCTTCCTCTGGACCTACTCCATCCTTTTTATATCTTTTGGAAGGTGCGGCCTCCAGAATTGTACACAATATTCTAAATTAGGTCTCACCAAAGTCTTATACAGAAGCATCAATACCTCTTTTTTCCTAATGGCACATCTCTCCCTATGATTCATGAGTGTTTTCAGCTTGTTGTCAAATATTATTAACTGCTTTTAAAACTTTTGTGCAAGTGATGTCAGACAGATGAGAATGACCACCTTGAATGATTACTATCACATTGATATAAGAGTGAGCTCTATCCTTACATGTCCTCTGCTTCTCAAAAGCCCAATAAGTATTATCAGCTGAATCTACTTCATGATTGTAAACATAACTATCAAAAATTAGCTTCCATTTTTTATGCTCAGTGTGATGAAATTCGGTTATATTGATACCAGACAAGACTGAAATACAGTCAAAAATAAAGGCTGGAGTAGAGGAAAGAGAACTGTTACAAAGACATTTTTTAAATTAAAAAGCCTACCAATTTTGGCATCCTACCAATTGCCGTATCCTATCGATCATAGGCAGTGGAATACGTTTTTGTTTTTGGGGGGGCCCCAAAACCTCCGTCCCAGACCCTGCCCAAGCTCTGCCACAGATATAAGAGGGAAGGCTTCTTGGTAGGAGGCCTATGCAAATTCTGCAGGCCTCTAATAGGCCATGTCTGATGTCAGAGGGACTGGGTAATAGGTGGCTGTAGATTCCATGGGACTCCCATTGGCCATGTCTGATGTCAGAGGGAAGGCTTTCAAATAGAAGGTGGCTGTGGATTCTGCGGGACTCCCATCAGCCCCCATTCCTTGTGGCAATTTTTGGTGATGCCATGGCCCCCATTCTGATGCCTATACTATCAATTGTCTTCCTACCAAATGCCATTCTCCTCCAACTGGGAGATAATCATACATGTGATGGAAGACTGGCCAACCAAATGGCAGATGAAATTTAATGTGGACAAATGCAAAGTGATGCATATTGGGAAGAATCATCCAGATCATAGTTACTTGATGCTAGATTTCACTTTAGGAGCCACTACCCAAGTAAAAGATCTAGGTGTCATTGTGGGCAGTACTTTGAAATCTTCTGTTTAGTGTGTGGTGGTGACAGTCAAAAAAAGAAAATAGAATGTTGGGAATCATTAGAAGGATAGAAAATAAGAAAAAAAACATTATAATGCATCTGTATCATTCCTTGGTGCGACCTCATCTTTACTATTGTGTGCAATTCTGGTTGCCATATCTCAAAAAAGATAGAGAAGGATTAGAAAAGGTTCAGAGGAGGGCAACTAAAATAATTAAGGGGATGCCACTCCTCTCATATGTGAAAAGGCTTAAGATGTTAGTGCATCTCAGCTTGGAGAAGAAACAGTTGAGGGAAGATATGATTTAGGTCTACAAAATCTTGAGTGGAATAATGAATCAATTGTTTACTCTCTCTAAAATACAAAGATGAGGGGGGGATACCCAATAAAGTTACATGGAAATACTTTTAAAACAAATAGGAGGAAATATTTTTTTCACGCAATGAATAGTGAAGCTCTAGAACTCATTGCTAGAATATGTGGTAACAGCGGCTAGCATATATAGATTTAAAAAAGGTTTGGGAAAGTTTGTGGCGGAAAAGTAAATGAATTGCTATTAAAGTAGATATGGAGAAAGCCACTATTAATCCTTGAGGTCAGTAGCATGGAATCTTGCTATTGTTTGGGATTCTGCCAGGTACTTTTGATCTGGATTGGCCAGTGTTGGAAGCAGGATACTGGGCTAGGTGGACCATCAGTCAGATCCAGTATGGCTATTTTTTTGTTATGTTCTTATGTTTGTTCTTATCATTTTTGTTTTCTGACTAAGAAACATTGTTGACCTACCTCAAGGGTTTCTGCCCTTTGGACAACTGGACTCAGGGCCATTGCAAGGACAGCTTGAAGACTTCTCCATGGAAGATTCCCAACTAGTTTGTGCAAAAGTTGATGGTTTCTGTGTAGAATGTCTCTTTGCAAGGCCAAGATCAACTCCTTTTCAACATCCAAAGGCTCTCTGAGTCAATTGAGATTATCTCATTTGAGCACAATGCTTACAGACCCTTTGGTCATGTTTAGGACCAAGGCACAAGAGGTATTTGATGTGGATGTTGACATTCTGAATTTTTCTGCCACATTTTGGGAATAGACAAAAGCATGACATAGGCCAGGGATAGGCAATTCCGGTCCTCGAGAGCCGGAGCTAGGTCAGGTTTTCAGGATATCCACAATGAATATGTATGAGATAGATTTGCATGCACTGCCTCCTTGAGATGCAAATCTATCTCATGCATATTGTGGATATCTTGAAAATCTGACCTGGCTCTGGCTCTCGAGGATCGGAATTGCCTACTCCTGACACAGGCAACATAGCAACAAGAGAAGAATAATAAAAGACTGGACAAAAAACATTAGAGAACAACCTACATGAGAGAGCTTTTTGTTTTTTTTTACATTTGGTTGAGCTGAAAAAATAAAACAGTGGCCACAAAAGGGAAAACTTATTTTTTCCCAAAAAGCAAGTTCAAACTCATTTTCCTTTGCAGTTCATATGGGAAGAAGACCATAAGTTGGGTTACTGTCCTGAGAGGACTCCAAAGAGCTAGTAACCCCCATCATGTTGACCCCTAGGCAGGTAATAAATATTAACCACACTTAAGATTCTGTTTGAGGATACACCTAAACCTCTTTCAAATACTTTTCAAATAATTTTAGATAGGCCAGATAACATATCATGGGAAAAATTAATAATCTTAAATTCTTATAACATTCTCTATAGCTTTTAATTGAAGAATCCTTCACACTTGAGGCCTCAGATGAATGCAAAGTGGCAAGCTGGGTTTCTTTTTTAAAACAATGCTTATTTGTGATTACCAATTTCAAGTTAAGCTCAGATAATTTAGATGCAATCTCTATTAAAGTCCCTTGGCTTGCAGCTTCAGCCCGAGTAACAGCTGACCAAAATATCCTTCAAGGTAGCTTATTTATCAGATGACAAGAGGGTATTTTCCAAACCATCAGTGTAAGATAGAAGTTTAAGCACAAAAGTTCCATCCCCAATACATCAAAAACAATTAAATACTCTTATACATTATAGGATTTAATCTTTATTACCCACACCCCTCCATGTCAAATATCTTACTTTGGGAAAACGTTATTACTCATTACAAAAATCTGTTAATGGTCCCCAAATCTTCTGAAATTTACCAAATTTGTAAGGGGAGGGAGGGGTTGGGAGGGTTTTCTAACTTGATATCAATTGTTTAGATACTAAGAATAGTTCATAATATTTAAATATTATAACATATAGATATTGGCTGAAAAGTTATAGTTTTAATGATATATGAAAGTTAATCAAATGTGTATTTATAAGTTCGAATGATTTTTCTGTTGTAATATGTAAAAATGAATAAAGAATTAAAAAAAAAAAGAACTGGCAAAAAAAAAAAAAAAAAAAGTATAAGCACAGAAGGCACACTGCAATACAATCTGAGATGGTAAAGTGTCCTTTTAATACCTTTCCTTGATATCTTTGTTGCTGGTTACAAATTGCTGATTTGTTTTCCTCAGAGCTGTAAATAAACGTCCTGCGATAAAGAGTATCATTAATCAGCGCTCTCCTGTGCTCATCTCCCTGTTGCCGTCACCCAAAGAGCATGCTCAGTATCTCTTTCAACACCATAAAGTTCATCCCAGTAGTACGTATATTGCCACAGACAGCAAAGATTGGATGAATATGTCATCAACTGTGATTTCTTCCAGGTATGACATGAGCGTAGATTGAGCCAAAATGGGGATTGTCGAAAATGAATAATTGTGAAAGAACTGATGCTTCTTAAACAGACTTACTGCATGGGAACACATTAAAAAAAGATATGATGATGTCTGTACTCCCTTCTGAAATTTATGTCTATCCTGTTTTCTGAGAGTTTTTATGATCCCAGGCTATTTTCTCTGAGGTATTTGAGGCTGCAATATATAAGAATTGATTCATAAATCATGGCAACAATTTTTTTTCTCTCAAAAATGCACCAACATAGGAAATCTAATATATATGTTTGAAAGTGTGCGACATGTACTTTTTAATGTTGCCACCAGATGAGAGATGAGTGCAGCAGTCTGGTAGAGGAGAATCAAAAAACATGATATTTGAAATCATTTTATTTACAAACAAGTAATAAATGTTAACTGTTTCACTAAACCAAGCACACAGTCAGCTTGAGAGTGAATATATTTAACTATTAGCATCTTTAAAGCGTTGGCATGTAGGATTATGGCATTGTACAGCAGTTTTGAACATTTCTCCCGTACTACATGATGCGGGTGGTACTGCGGAAATGACTTATAATACTGTGCATTCACAGTGTGTCCCTCACGAACTGGATGACACACAAGACAACCTGGGAGACTACTTTTAAGGATGTTAATAGTTAAACAGTTTGCACTTGTACTTTGTTGCTCATGTTGTACACTGCATGTCATAATAAAGAAACATAAAAACATGAAGGCAGATAAAGGCCAAATGGCCCATCCAGTCTGCCCATCCACAGCATCCACTATCTTCTCCTCTCCCTAAGAGATCTCACATGCCTGCCCCACACGTTCTTGAATTCACAGTCTTTGTCTCTACCACCTCTACCAGGAGACTATTCCATGTATCTACCACCCATAATAAAATGCCATTTTTTTTTTTTTTTACATCTCCCCTACCAGAGACCACTGCACTCGTATCTCATCTGGTGGCAACATTAAGAAGTACATGTTACACACTTTCAAATGTACATATTAAGTATCCAGTGTTAGCACATTTTCGAGAGAAAAAAAATAGTTGCCATGACTTATGAATTAACCCTCGTAGTTTTCTCAACTTCCTATCTGCATGTGTCTAAGGGGTGAATTCATCAAGCAGCATTATGGGCTTAACACACCTTAATGCGCGTTTAAATGCTTAAAGCCCATACGTATAGAATGGGCTTTCAGTATTTAATGTGCACTAATTCCTTTAATGTTGAATAAATCTTAATAAAAGGTATATGGTTTTTGAACCTGAATGGTTAAGATTATTTAATTTTAAATAATGCTTGAGTTATTTCTGATATCAGTTCAGAGTAATTGTTTACTGGTTAGCTACTGATCACATATGAGTATTATATTGTCTTCCCTGCCTTTATTTCTTGTGATATGCTTTTCTTTCCTTTTGAATTGCTCCTATATTTTCTTTTTAAATCTTTCATACTGTGTGCTATATGCCTTAATGATTAGCCTTCAGTTTGAATACCATTCAACACTTTTGTAAGCAATATTTCAGAAAAGCAACTGGAAAAAGGTTTGATTTATTGGAGATGATATCTCCAATCTGCAACAGGGTAGACATTAAGGAAAGTGTGGAAAACATAAAGAGGGATCTAGTGAAGCTTAAGGAATAGTACAGAGCAGTACTTTTCAACCCAGTCCTCAGGAACCACATGTCCTGTCACGTTTTCAGGATATGTGGGGGTCCAATAAAGGATTTATGCAAATGTCATCCTCTTCTTTTTTCCGATTGATGGTCATCAGAGAGAGGTTGAGATGCGATTAAGCCAATATATGACAAAAGTGTGTGAATGGATGACACATCATAGTTTTACATTGAATGTGAACAAAATAGAATTGATGATTGTAGGGAGAGATAGTGAGTTAGCTGTGATAGCAAGTACGATTTGCGGTTTCAAAATGGGACTGGACAAGTTCCTGAAGGAAAAGGGAATTGAAGGGTACAATTAGAGGGGTACTATACAGTACAAATGCTTTAGAGTAATAGATCACTTACAGGTCATTGACCTGGGGGGGGGGGGCGCTGCGGGAGCGGACTGCTGGGCATGATGGACCTATGGTCTGATTCAGCAGAGGCGAAGCTTATGTTCTTATGGCTATTATGGGTGAGTTGATACAGGTGAAGAAGGATATCACTGTTTTGGGAGTTTGCCTAGATATGTCATTAACTATGGGGCAACAAGTTTTGAATATGGCTCAATTTCATCTACTATACAGATTGAAATCCCTCGTGACAGTTTATGACTTTAGAACTATGGTACAATTGTTGTTTTTGAGTAGGCTTGACTACTGTAATTTGCTGTTGCTGGGAGTAGCAAAGGTTAAGTTGAGAGCATTACAGGTTATGATACACTCAGCAGCCAGATTGATTAGTGGGGTAACGAGAACATCTCATATTACCCCTGTATTAAAAAGTCTCCATTGGTTGCCGATAGCACAGAGGATTCACTTCAAAGTGTTATCATTAGTGCATCAAACCCTACATCGAACAGTACCATGTTGGTTCCAGTATCTCTGGGAGGTGTATCGACCCAGCAGAGCTCTGCGATCAGTGGGTAGTATGAAGTTAGTATGTCAATCAGCTATGAATATAAGATATGTCTACTAGAATGAAAATGTTTATGACCGCTTGGGATGCTTTTGTGGAATAACTTATCCGGTCCATTAAGATTATGTGTGGAATAGAGAATGACACGGGGAAAAAAATATATCACCATTCCCACCCCTTCCCCATGAGCTCATCCCCATTCCTCTGAGCTTGGTCCTCATCCCTGCCCCATCCCTTCAAGTTCAGTCCCCGTCCCTACCCCATCCCTGCAAGCTCAGTCCCCATCCCCCCCTTGAAAACTGTCAGATCCCATCCACACAAGCCTCGATTAGTTATGATTTTATACTGAACTTATTTTATTAAAGTATAAAAAGAGAATATTCCGTATAATTGTCATTTTATAAACACAAATAATACAGAGCAAGGATCAATAAAACCCCTGTCTCCCCTTCCTTTCATAAATATCCCCTCCACTGTTGTGAAAACTGAACAAACCAAATTACTATAGAATCCCACATAGAAAAATCATGCTAACAGAATACTTCAGTCACACATGGCAGGAATAGTGTTAGGGCAGTGCAACTAGGGCAACTGACCCCTGGTCAGTGAGAGAGCCCTGAGCCAGGTAGAAGCTAAAGAAGCACAGCCTGGGCTTTGCGGTCCCCAGTTATGTCTAATACCAGCTCTAGCAGGATACATATTTCAAATCTGAAATATTCTATTCACAAAATATAAAATAAATTAATTATTTTCTATCTTTTGTTGTCTGGTAATTTTATTCTTCAAATCACATTGATCTCAGGCTTTGGTTTTGGGTTCCTTCTGTCTTCATCATAGCATGGTTGGCTCCTGAAGGTAAAATAGGCACAAGAGGAGCTGAGGAGGAGATGCCGAGTCTGACACGGGCACAATTTTTTTTTACCACAGGTGCAAGACTTTTCACCGCTCCCACGGGGCGGTAAAAGGTCTTGTCCCAATTCCTGCGGTAAACTAGTTGCAAATGTCTCCATTCCTGTGGATTTACTGTGGTGACCACAGTTTACCACAGTAAGCGGTCCCCTTGTCATTCTCTAGTGTGGAACACTCTATCTTTTATTTATGGATGCCTACTTATGATATAGTATGTGAACTATCCATATGAAATTGTGTCATTTTCCTTGTACTGCAGTTGATAAGCAATTGCTGAGAATACCTTAAGCATATTATTGTTATGTTATAAGATATATTTATGATGACATCATTGGGTCTTTGTGTAAGTTTGTCTACATTTTATGTTTTTATGTGTGTTATCCTGGAAACCGCTGAGATTATCAGCGGTATAAAAATTATTAAAATAAATAAATATCCACAATGAATATGCATGAAATACATAAGCATGCACTGTCTTCTTCGTATACAAATCTCTCTCATGCATATTCGTTGTGGATACTATAAAAGCCCAACTAGCCAGGTGGTTCCTGAGGACTGGGTTGAGAACCACTGGGATGGAGTTTGCAGTTTAATTTTAATAATAAAAAATGTAGGTTCCTATACTTAGATTGCAAAATGTTAAAGTAGAGAGTGAGGTCTTCTTCAGGGCATAAAACAAGAGCAGGATCTGGGAGTGATTTTATCTGATGATTTTAAGATGGCAAAACATATAGATAAAGCAATGCTCAATGCCAAGAGAGATTGGAAAAGAATGGTCAGTAGGAAAAAGGAAGTGATTCTGCCTTGTAGAAATCAATAGCGATTTGAAGTTCAGTATACAAATCTGGAGACTGCACTTTTAAAAGGATATATAAACCAAACAAGTTGGTCAGTGGTCTTTATCATAAAGCTTATGGGGACAAACTTAAAGATTTAAGATGTGAAAATATATTTAAATACCTCCAAGGAATAAATGCACCAGGGACAGGCCTCTTTCAAAGGAGAAAAGAGGTAGACCCAGAAGTTATCTGAAGGAAGACTTCTTCACAGAAAGAGTAGTGAACTCAGGGAACAGCCTTCCTACAGTGGCATAGCTACGGATGGGCCTGGAGGGGCACAGGCCCATCCATGCTTTGCTTAGGCCCACCAAGACAAGTCAGCAATGCCTATCTTTCTCTCTCACATCTGGAGTCAGCAGCTGTCTGGCTCACTGGCCAACAGCCCTATAACCCCCCTTCTCTAAACCTCCCCCTTCCCGGAGTACCTTATCACCTTTGCATGCAGAGGCAGCAATGTGCATCCATTACCTGCGCCAGCCCCAAAAGCCACACCCTTTCTTATGTTACTTCCTGTTGTCCCTCTGGCAGGATGCGGCAGAGGGAAGCCTATGGGGCTGGTGTAAGTTGTGGATGCACAATGCCACTGCTGCCTAGGCATACTGGGGGAAGCTGCTGGGTTGCAGGTGGATGGCAGTGGCGGCAGCAGCAAATACCAGATCCAGGAGCAGGAGAGAAGGCAAGATGCAAGCTAAAGTGTGTGGCAAGGGGTTTGGAGGAGGCAGTTTGGAAAGGCCCATCTATAATAATAAAACGCTAAGCGCGCATGCGCACTCCTACCTGTGTGATCCGTATGTCCGTGGCCGGCAGGAGTGTGCATGCGCACTACTGGCAGAGAAATTGTAAAGTGCGGGCCTCCCTGCTCTCCAGCTCCTCCAGGCATCGAGTGGCAGTCCTCCATCCAGTCCACCAAAGCGGCTCTTCTGTCTACCCTCCTCTTCAAAAAAGCCTACTGAGGATAGCAGCCGGCTGTAGCGAAACTCGCAGGCCGCTCTGCACCTCAGTAGCACATTCCCTCTGATGCACCGGATTGAGTCAGAGGGAACGTACTACTGAGGTGCATAGCGCCTGAGAGGTTCGCTACAGCCGGCTGCGATCCTCAGTAGGCTTTTTTGAAGAGGAGGGCAGACACGAATGACCAGGAAGCTAAATGCTGGACAGGGGGAGCAGGAAAGAGGTGCTGTTAGACAGGGGGGGGAAGTAAAAGGAAGGGAGAAGGCCTACTACTGGACAGGGGGAGCAGGGAAGGGGTGCTGCTGGACACGGGGAGGTAAAAGGAAGGGAGAAGGGCTACTGCTGAACAGGGGGAGCAGGCAAGGGGTGGTGGACAGAAAGAAAGACAGACAGACAGAAAGTGGCCAAGGAGAGAGAGAAAGAGAAAGTAAAACAGACACACACATCTATTCTAGCACCCGTTAATGTAACGGGCTTAAATACTAGTACAACATAATAGGTCTGGCTATGCTACTGCTTTCCAACGACAGTGGTGGAACCAAGGGCAGTATCAGAATTCAAGAAGGTGGGGATAAGCACAAAGGATCTCTGAGGGAAAGGAAGAGATTGCTAAGCTGAGCAGGCAGTTTGGATGGGCCCTATGGTTTTTATCTGTTGCCATGTTATATATTTCTATTGTTTCTACGCACCATTACTTTCACCAGTTATTCATACAAATCCTTGCTCTCTCAATACAGGATTGGCATTATTGGACAGCCTCGCAGAATGTTCAATTCCTACACGCTCTTACCTCTTGAGATGGAAGAAGAAGCTAACTCCAGAAAAAGAAGTGGTGCTTCATTCTATTCATTTGGTTTGGATGCTTCATATCGCACAAACACACGATCTGGGCTCAGCCAGCCGAGCACTGCAGTCTCAAGAGCTACCACCGAGGGAGGTTATTCTGAGAATGAGTTATAGTGGTATTGTAGAGCCATTAGCTTAATTCTCTTCAATCTTTTCCATTGACTTTTCTGGTTTTAAATCTTGTTTTTCTATTTACGGTATCTGTTATTCTGCAGCTATGAGGATATTTTTAGGTCTGTCCTCTTTTAGTGGCTTACTCCTTTCTGTTTCATCTCTGAAGTTTACTAGCTTGTTTCAATAAATATTTCAATTTTTATCTCCGTTTGTGTTTTTGAATCCTGGAAGAGTGTGGGACAGTTTGCTGTTACACATTTAGGGGCTCTTTTATTGAAGTTCCTGGAACGCTAACTGCAAATATTAATATGCAGCAAGTACAAAGCCTGTGTAGTAAATGTAGGGGCTGTGCCCTGCATTTATTGTACATGACAGACAGTTACCGCATAGGCACCATCTTGCATGTCTAGGCTGATAGAACAGGCCCTCCATGCTACCAGGTTGGGTATATAATACAGCCAGATACAAATGTGAAACATGACAGCTACACTTGGTGGTGCTCCCCATTCCTGTCCCCCCATTACCCCCTCATAATCTCTCCTTTCTATTCCTCCCAAACCCAATGCTCCCCTCCCAATTTGATAGCCCCCTCAGATTCAATGCCCCCTCCCTCTGATCAATGGCCCCTGCTGATCCAACCTCCTGCCATGCCCCCTCCCAGAAGGTAAAAGACACTGGAGGTAGGCCCCAGTGGTCCATTGGCAAGAATTAGGAGGGATCCCTCTCCATTCCTGTCCCCTCTGGCTCTGGGCTCAGAATGGCTTTGAATTTCAGCTGGACAGAGTGGAATTTTAGAAAGAACGTCCAAGTCTCTATGTCAGATAGGGGAACAAGATCTGCTGACATACATCCTGTTCTAAAATACATGAGAAACTGATGTCTGAGCGCTAGACATCCACTTTATAAACTAAAATGAATATCCAAACTATAAACAGGGCAAAACAAAGGACATGGACAATGTAAGGTTTGGAGGGGTTATGGTTGAAGCGGCCTTAATCCACGGTCCCGAGTTCAATATCCTCACAGAAGATTCACCAGGAAGTAGAATCAAATAATAAGCACAGCCAGAAGTGATTGCATAAAGAATATAATATAGAAATAGACTTAATATTATAGAAAAGCAAGGCTCATAAAGATTAAGCATTACCATTAAGGAATAAGTTTTACAATTACAGAGACTGCTTCTGTGCTCTTGTGAATGAGAGAGAATAGGTGCTGTGAGGACAGAGAGGTAGAGAGAGAAAGAGGGGTGGGGGGTGAAGTTCCAAGCTTCAGGTTCCAGAAATAGAGAGAGAAAGGGGGTTGATGTTGAGAGGGGGCTTTTTATAACAAATAGAATCTATTGAAGTTAAGCATCCCCATCCTTAGTAAACTGTCTGAAACAATGATTAGTTTCACTGATCAGGAAGGTGAGTGAGGTATGCTAGACTGGAGAACAGACTGGAGTATGCCTCTGACAATAGTTTCTGATTAATCTTAATTATCTGTGCACCTGGACCCATTGTACATCCTAAGCTGTCCATCTTAAGCATCAGACATTAACACATCTTCTTAACACCTCTTAACGGTGACGTGACTAAATCGCACGAGACAACGGCATGCCAACTGAGCGCAGACAATTGAGCGCAAGGTTGATGGCGCGCCGAAGAAAAGCACTATTTTAAAGGGCTCCGACGGGGGGCGTGGCGGAGGAACCCCCCCCACTTTACTTAACAGACATTGCGCTGGCGTTGTGGGGGGTTGTAACCCCCCACATTATACTTAAAACTGAACTTTTTCCCTAAAAAACAGGCAAAAAGTTCAGTTTCAAGTATAATGAGGGGGGTTACAACCCCCCACAACACCAGCGCGATGTCTGTTAAGTAAAATGGGGGGGGGGGTCCCCACCAACAACCCCCGTCAGAACCCTTTAAAATAGTGCTTTTCTTCGGTGCGCCGTCAACCTTGTGCTCAGTTGTCGGCGTGCCGTTGTCTCGCGCGATTTTGTCTATGAATCCTCTTAACCCCTTTTCGCACCTATTTACTGCCAGGTCCTCTAATCATTGATTTAATTTAGGCTGTCTGCAATGACATTCCCTAAGGTCAGACATGAATGACATAATCTCCCATAGGCCTTTGCTGACATTGGTTAGGCTAACTGAAAATGCTGATTGCTAGCAATGCTAGGCTGACAGACAACTTAAGGCATCATACAAATATCCATATTATAAAATAACTACACAGATGTCCATGTGGAGGAATGGCAAAGTGTAATGAGCAGATCAGAAGGAAGCCTAAACAGTCCAATAAGTACAAATAAAGTTTTATTGAGCAACAAATGTGAAGAAGTTGGAAACAGTTTCTAACTCCTCCAATTTGATGCTTAATAAAACTGTTTGGATTTACTTATTGGTCTGTTTAGTCTTCCTTTTGGTCTGTGATTACCCTTTGCTGGTTTGACCCTTGTAGACTGCCTATTTGCTACATGTGATGTCATACATGCTCAGAAGCCCGCCAGATAGTGGCGTAGTGAAAGTGGGTGGCACCCCTCCCCCCACTCTCTTCTCTGCACCCTCCCCGTCGCGCACGCCTGCCCCCTTCACTTCTCCCATACCTTTAAAATTTTCCAGGCATGAGCAACATTACAAACTTGCTGCCCACAATGTGTTGGCTATTCCTCTGACATCACTTCCTAGGCGTGGGGCCCAGAGAGAGGTGACGCCAACACAGGCAGCAAGTTCATAAAGAGGTATGAGAGAAGGGAAGGGGTGAATATGCATGGTGGGGGTGGGAGGCGGTACCTCTACAAAGACCGTACCCAGGGTGGACCATCCCCTCACCCCCTCCCTTAGTATGCCACTGCCTCCAGCTTGGGGCTTTTCTAAACCTGGACAAACTAATGGATTTTGGAAATCTAGCTGGGCCCCTGGACAGTCCTCTAAAAAAAGACCATGTCTGGGGTTTTCCTGGACATCTGGTAAACCCTAGGTACAGAGGATAGGTCATGACCTGGTTAAAGCTGTTGGGAGGCAGGGGCCGGCGAGTGTGGGTCTGTGGTCAGGTGTCTTTTTTGACTTTACAAATATGGTAACTCTACTGCACTGGGAATCGAACTCACAATATCAGGGTGCTGAGGGAGCAGCTCTAACCACTAGATCACCGCTGTAACTTTTTATGGGGGGGGGGGGTTGTCTTTTGTTGGGAGTGGGGATAATAAGCAATTTTTGTAAAAGAACAGCTCTTAAATTATTCCGGATTATAACTGCGCAAAGAAACAGCTTTGTAGCCGGCACCGCTTTTCTTAACTTCTGTGACGAATCTGCTGCTGGGATTTTTCTGACTGTCGCGCGAAGGGGGGCGGGCGCCGGGCGGAAGCCGGAAGAGAAGCGTCGCGCGCCGGGCGGGACTTGGCCTTTGCGTGGTAACAGCGTGAGTGAGGTGTGCGCTGGAGACGCCGGGTCCTGGGATCTGTTACACCGCTTCTGGTCGTCAGGCAAGTCGCCGCTGTCTAACCAGGGCTCTGAGCTCGCCAAGGGGCTCCCTATCTGCCGCCTAATGCGGCGGCGCCGCCGGCGGCGACATGAGCGGCCGGGCCTGTAAGACCTGCGGTTGCACGGACATTGATATCGACCAGGCTCGCGGCGATGCGGTGTGCACGGGCTGTGGCTCCGTCCTGGAGGACAACATCATCGTGTCCGAAGTGCAGTTTGTTGAAAGCGGTGGTGGAGGCTCGTCTGCTGTCGGCCAGTTTGTGTCTTTGGATTGTGAGTAACTTTATTCGCGGTGGTCAGTGTTTGCACCACTTGGCTTTCTCCATGTAACCGGGAATTGGAACAAAGCTTACGGCCTTATAGCTACTACATGTATGTCATGGGCTTAGGTTGGAAATCCAGGGGAGTAGCAGAGGGTTGCTGACTGACGTTCTTTCTTTAGAGCATGTTAATCCATTATCTTTCTAAGAAAAGCAGGTCTACATTGCCAAAATGGCTGTAGTAAGGTAAGACCAGGACTGGAACAGCCTATTCTGGAAGTTGGAAGCAATTGGCAACCGTTAAGTACATACTTTTGAAAAATTTTAAGTCTTGCTTGGAATCATATTAGGAGACTTGACTACTACACGTTGGTGAGACACTATCTGATCAATTAATATTTTGGGTGCACTCTCCTGTCTTGCATGGTTGCTTCAACCTGATATAAAGCTCTATACTAGAGAGTCCCAAAACGGTTGCGGACCCCAAATGAGGTTGCAGCCTGGGTGGTCTCACCATAGGTGCAACATTATTCTGCACCTCGGGGGGGGGGGATGTCTGCACAATTTTATTTGTTTGCTATTATGGGGTTACAGCCACAAAAAGATTGACAAACACTGCCCTACACCAAACAGCCTTTGAATAATCTTGGTTTAAATTTTAGCTCCTGCCTTTTCTCAAGGTAAGTTGCATCTAAGTAGGGTGGGTATTTCTATGTATCACAGAAACATAGAAAATGACAGCAGATAAAGGCTATATAGCCTATCCAGTCTGCCCATCAATATCGTCTGCTATCTCTTCCTCCCCCTACGAGATCCTACGTTCTTGTCTTATGCTTTCTTGAATTCAGATACAGTTCTTGTCTCCGTTACCTCCACTGGGGGGTCATTCCACGCATTCACCAATTCCATGCATTCACCACCGTTTTCATAAAGAAATATTTCCTTAGATTACTTTTGAGCCTACCTCAAAGTGCCTCCAACCCCACCAGCTCTTATCTTCTCCAAGATTTTTGGAGCAGGAGCCGTCAAACACAATACCTGTGTGCCTCCTTTTCCTGCCCTCCAGCCGCATTTGCCCCTCCACCAAGCAGCGTGAAGCACTCCAAGCATGTCCATAGCTGACCTGGAAGCCTTTCCTTCGATGTTGGAGTTAGCGTCAGAGAGAAAGCTTCCGGGTCAGCCATGTGCAGCATGCAGGGCCTATGGCCCTACAAAGAAGTACGGCTAGAAGGCAGGAAGGAGAAGGGGGCTGACCTGGTCGGCTCCAGTACAGTCTTGCGTGTTGGGACATGGGAGGGGCATGAACTTGGGACAAAGGCTGGAAGGAGGGAAGGGGAGTGCAAATTTGTGACACAGAAGGAAAGGAGGGGGCGCAAACTTGGGACAGAAAATGGAGAGGAGGGGGTACAAACTTGGGACAGAAAATGGAGAGAGGAAGGGGGCACAAACTTGAGACATAGGATGGAGGGAAAGATGCTGGGGTGGGAATAGAAAGGGAGAATTGTTGAGCACGAGTGTGAGAGTGAAAGAGTTATAGTACACTCAGGGAATGGAAGAAAGAGGAGAATATTTGGGCATAGAGGGAAGGCAGAGGGTGAGCGTGATGTAGAGATGCACGGGGAAGAGAAAGATGAGAGGGAGAAATGTTGGATATTGTGGTGGAGAGGGAACAATGGGATGGATGGAAGAGGGAGGAATGTTGGACATAGTAGGGGTTGAGAGAGGGAGGAATGTTGGATTAGATGAAAGAGATGCACCCTGGATTCCTCTCTCTTCCCCATTCCCTTTGCAGCAAGGGAGGGAATGAGAGATAGAGATGGTGGGCAGTGAGAGAGAGAGAGGGAGACATGTTGCACATGGGGGTGAAGGTAGAGAGGTAGAAATGTTGTGCAGGATTGGGGAGAGGAAAAAGAGGGAGATTGATCCAGGACAGAAGGGAGTGAGAATGCTGTACAATAGGAGAAAGGGAAGAGAGGGAGAACTGCTGAACCATGGTAGGAACCAATGGACAGCAACAGAAGAATTTGCAGAAGACGGGAAAGCGGAGAAAAGTGAAACTGGGACCAACTTGAAGGGAAAAAAAAACTCCATACAACAAAGGTAAAAAAGGAATTTATTGACTGAAATATGTTAGCTTTGGGAAATGTACCGTGTTTTTCCGCTCCATAAGACCCACCTGACCATAAGACGCACCCTAGATTTAGAGGAGGAAAACAAAAAAAACCATTCTGAACCCAGGCTCTGCACCCAGCCCCCTCACTCCCTGCCCCCCCCCCCCCCGAACTTAGGGTGGATGTCATTTACATACACACTAATCAGCAGTGTCCAGCTCTCCTTCAGCTTATTTGGATCCAATAAAAGGGAAGACAATTGCACATCTAAGGCAGGTGGTGGACGAGGGGCAGTCCTGGAAGGTAACGGGGGGGGGGGGGTTGATTTGGGTATTTGTTCCATAGGACACACCCTTTATTCCACCCACTTTTTTGGGTGGAAAAAGTGCATCTTATGGAGCAAAAAATACGATATAAAGCAGATGTCTTTGTATTGTGTTCAAAAGGAAATGCATTTCTGGTTTTATTTCTCCAGTGCTGAAGTATACTTTCTTACCAGGATCACCCAAATTTTTTATCTTGGTTTATATTTGAGTCAACCTTTTTTTTTGGGGGTAGAGGTGGGGGGGGAAGGTCACCTCGGTTTATATTTAAGTATATACAGTATATGTGAGCTATAATTTATGAGCTTCTATAATGATGTTACAATACATAAACTATAATTTAAGAGCTTTAGAAGGGTTTCCATCAATTTACTCACTATCGAGGTAAGTATAACAAGCCTGTAGTTCCCAACCACCTCCTTACTTTTGCGGAGAGGGATTACCTCTGCCCTTCTCCAGTCATATAGGATCACTCCTGACTCTAGAGAAGCATTAGGATCTAAGCTTGTACCTGAAGCAGTGGCAGGTTAAGTTACTTACTTGCCCAAAGTCATAAGGAGCATTAGTGAAACTTGAACCCTGGCTTCTTATGTTTTAAACAGTACAGAAGAACAGCAAGGGAGATGTCCTTTCAACCAAAAACAAGCCTTTATCTTTCTCTGTTCCTTCATGAGTCCAATTTTTCTTCCTCTTTCCTCCACCCCTATTGGCAATATCTCTCTCTTGCTCTCTCTCTCTCTTTTCCACCATCATATCCAACATTTCTCCCTCTCATGCATCTCTATGTCACTCCTCTCTCTATGACAAATTTCTGTTCTTCCTTTCCCCATGTGCATCATCTCTCACTCACACACTCATGCCCATCAATTCTCCCTTTCTATTCCCTCCCTTTCATGTCTCATGTTCATGCCCCTTCTCTTCCTTCTGTATCTAGTTTGTGCCCCCTCCCTTCCTTCTAGCTTTGTCACAAAATTAAGTTGTACCCCCTCCCCTGAAGCTGACCCCTCCACAGAAGCCGCAGGCGCCACCAGGGATCCTCGCCTGCCTGCCCCCTGCTGAAGCTGCTACAGGGGCTCTCTCCCTCTATTCCTGTCCACCATACCACCCCCCACCCCCGAAGCCGACCCTGTTATTTTGTTGGAGCTGGACTCGCTCTATCCTCACTTGACGGTAAAAGCTCATATTGAAAATCTTGGAAATACCTCATGGTACATGTCTGTTGGTAAAGTTGTACCCTCAGCTGACTTATTTACCAGCAGCAGTATGGAGCCAAACTACCAAAAATTTTCATTCGTGAATTTTTTTGCCTACTTTGCTGACCTGTAGAAGTGGAAGCGTATTTGCAAAAGATTTCAAACTTGGCACAGAAACTTGCCCCAAGGTGTTGTACCAAACTGCAAAATTTCAGACTCCAAGGTAGTTTCCTTCTGCTGCAGGTGCTTAAGCAAAGTTGGCGTTTTAGGTCACACGAGGCATGGGAGTTGATCGATTGCTTTTGTTCAACCATCCCTAGCTCCTGACCAAATTGAGATAGATCCAAAAATTTTTTAGAGTTTCATTTGAGACCTTAGACAACATGCCTGTAAAATTTGGTTGGATTTCAAGGGGGTCGAGCATGAGCTCCTGGTCCACTTGACATGGAATGACCCACCAGCTACATTAAGTGCTCTTACCACATCCTCTGGCAAACACGTTCCAGAACTTAACTATTCTCTGAGTGAAAAAATATTTCCTCCTGTTGGTTTTAAAAGTATTACTCTAACTTTGAATGTCCCCTAGTCTTTGTAAATCTTGATGCAGTAAAAAATTGATCCACTTGTTCTACAGTACTCTAGGATTTTGTAGACTTCAATTATATCTCCCCTCAGCTGTTTCTTTTCCAAACTGAAGAGTCCTAATCTCTTTAGTCTTTTCTCATACAAGAGGAGTTCCATCCCCTTTGTCATCTTGGTCGCTTTTTCTTTGAACCTTTTCTAGTGCCACTATATCTTTTTTTTTTCTTTTCTTTTTTTAGATAAGGAGGCCAGAACTGAATGCAATACTCAAAGTGAGGTCGCACCATTGAGTGGTACAGAGGCATTATAACATTCTTAGTCTAGTTTACCATCCCTTTTCTAATAATTCCTAGCATCTTGTTTGTTTTTTTTGGTCACTGTTGCACATTGGGCGGAAGGTTTCAGCGTATTGTCCACAATGACATTCAGATCTTTTTCTTGAGCTGACCCCCAAGGTAGACCCTAGCATCTGGTAACTATGATTTGGATTAGTCTTCCCAATCACTTTGCATTTGCATCATTTTGCATTTGTCCACATTAAATGTCATCTGCCATTTGGACCCCCAGTCTTCCAATTTCGTATGGTCTTCTTGCAGATTTTCACAGTCGCATGTGTTTTTACAACTTGAACAGTTTTTAGTGTCATCTGCAAATTTAATCACCTCACTTATAGTTCCAATTTCCAGATCATTTATAAATAAGTTAAATAGCACTGGTCCCAGTACAGATCCCTGCAGCACTCCACTGTTTACGCTCCTCCATAACCATTTAACCCTACCTTCTGTTTTCTATCCGATAACCAATTTCTTATTTTTAGTTCAATCTTTATTAAGTTTTAACATATTACAGAAAAAATCATTATACAAATATATTATAAACATATGTAAGCATACATTGGGAAAATTCTTAACGAAAAACATATCTACCCATCCCTCCCTCCCTAACCCAAACCCCCATCCTACCTCCCTCCCATATGTCTGGCAGGTCAATCATTCAATCACACACATTGTTTTACAAAACCCTTTATAGGGCTCCAAACATCCTTAAATGATGCCATATACCCCGATCTTTCAGCTAAATTAGCTTCATATTTATAAAAGAGGCACACAGTTTCCCACCAAAAATGAAAGTTCAACAATGTGAAATCCTTCCAGTTCTTAACTATTGACTGTAGTGCCCGGCACATTCCAGATAGTATCATGAACAATTTGTTTTTATTTACTGACAATAAGGTTGTTGAAGTAGCATGTGCCATAAGAAAGAGGAATCCGAACTTCCAATATATTTTATTCCACACCTCCAGCCAGAATGTTTGAACCAGTGGACAGTAAAACAAAAGATGATCAAGTGTACCCCCTTCTTTCTTGTAGCTCCAACATGCATTGGTCTTGTTAGCATCCAATTTATGTACCTTAACCGGGGTCCACAATGTTCTATGGAGCACAAAGTAAAGAGTTTGTCTTAATGATGCAGAAGCCGTACATCTTATCCTTTGAGTCCATATTTTCTTCCAGTTTTCAGATGGAACAGAACATTGTATTTCTCTGGACCAAATGGAACGTCCAGAAAGCGGTTTCTAATGTAGGTATGAGCATAGGAGCTTATACCAGCTTGAAGCTTCATGGCCTTGAACCCCCCCCCCCCCCCACATATAGGCAAGCTTGGTTGATTCTTTAAATTATTGAATGATGGGAAACAAGTCTTAATGGCATGTTGGAATTGTAGTCATTTAAAACATTGTGAGAATGCCAAGTCAAATTTCTGCTGCAAAGACTGAAATGACATCAAACATCCTTAACTCATCACATCTTGCAGGGTTCTAATTACTGCTTGCATCTAGATTTTCCAAAGGATCATAGAGCCATTAATGGTAATTGCAGGATTCAACCATAGGATATTTGTGTGGAACTTTTAGTAGAAGTATTCATATACCTGTCAAATGGCTAAGTTGGAGCGGTGACATCAGAGCAGATTCTAATTGTAACCAGTCAGGTACCTGATCACATAACTCCGGTATTATCCAATACATTCACTGTCTTAAAATGTAGGCATGATGATATAGTTTAAAATTAGGAAGGTTGACTCCCCCCCCCCCAATTCTTTAACTTTTTGTAATTTTACCATAGCAATTCTAGATGTCTTTCTCAACCATATGAATTTGGTAAGCAGTCTATTAATCTGTTTATAACAACCCTCCAAAAAAAGAATTGGTAACATACTCATGTAATACTGTATGACTGGGGCCATCATTATTTTTATCGTTTGGATCCTGCCCCACCTGGAAAGATACAAGGTACTCCATTTCTCACACAATCCCTGTATTTTGGAGAAAAGACACTTTTCATTTGCTGACATGGTGTCACCCACATTTTACAGGAGCATAACTCCCAGATATTTAATACCTTTAGGCTTCCAAAGAAATGGATATGTTTCTAATAACAATTTTACACTGTATATTTTAGGGCAATACCTCAGATTTACTCCAGTTGATCTTATACCCCAAGAAAGATCCAAAAGAGTCAATCAACTGTAGTAAGGCTGGTACCAATGTTTCTGGTTCAGTAAGATATAATAGAATATCTTCGGCATATGCTGAGATCTTATACATGTTGTTTCTATAAGATATTCCCTTATGTTATCTGATTGTTCAATAGCCAGAAGAAGAGGCTCCAATATGAGATCAAATAACAATGGAGATAGCAGGCATCCCTGTCTGACCCTTTGGTAAAGATAGAACTTTTCAGTAAGAACATTGTTTATACATATTCTGGTATAATAAGGGTGGCTATATAATGTTTTAATCATATGTATAAATCCTGCGCCTATAGCAAACCACTTCATTACTTTATACATAAAGGACCATTCCACCCTGTCAAACGCCTTCTCTGCATCCAAAGACACAGAAGACTGGGAATTCCATTGTTTCAGTCAATGACATGAGTTGTAAAGCCAAGCTGGTATTATTAGAGGAATGTCTTCCCGACACAAAGTCCATTTGGTGCATGCCTCTTATTTTTGGTAATACCTTAGCCAGGCAAAGTGCCAGAACTTTGGCCAAAAGTTTACCATCTAAATTTAATAATGAGATGGGTCTATAGTTGGCCCCTAGCATCGAATCTTTCCCTGGTTTAGGGAGTACCACCATAAGTGCCTCAGCCATTGTCCCTGAAATATATCCCATTGATTTAACTGATTGGTACAGATGTAATAATTCTGGCAACAAACTATCCTGAAATGATTTGAAAAATTCTACCGTATATCCATCGTTTTCCGGTGATTCTCATTCTGCAAGGACCCCCAATGCTGCCCTGAGTTCCATTAATGTTACGGGAGCTTCCAGAAATTGTGCTTGTTGTTAAGACAATTTTGGTCCTACTAGCCTATTCAAAAAACCTTCCTCTTATTTTAAGGTAATTTGCCAGTATTTTTCCAGCTTTATTGGCACCTGCATAATATACAGCATTACTTAAAAATCTTAGTTTTTGCGTGCCCTATGGCTTAAAGCAGAGTTGTATTTAAATTCAGTCCCTTAAGCCTATTTACTACCCTTGCATCCCACCTTGTGATTAACTGCGCTTTCAAATTTCTCTCTTTTTCCAATACCTTCAATTCAGCTGCATCTACTTTGTTTTTATAGGCTAAATATGCAATAATGTGACCCCTTATAGTTCCTTTGAAAGCATCTCAGACTGTTTCTGGTGATATCTGTTCTGAATTATTTAATTGGAAAGCGAGCAAAGCATTATTAAAACGCCATACAGGAGAAGAACTGGAAATCAGTAATGCTTTAATTGTAATCCAAATACCAGCACGATTGGGAAGAATGATATCTGCCTGAAGAACTTGATGTAATAAATTATTTGATATCAGAACATAATCAATCCTAGAAAAGAATTGATGGACATGAGAAAAATATGTGAACTCTCTATCAGTTGGATGCAGAATTCTCCATATATCCTTTAAACCCCATATTTTCATCAGTTGTAGCACACTCTTGTCTGATGTATTGGAAGCTCTCATAGGTTTTCTATCTAAAATTGGATCCATGATAGCATTAAAGTCACCCGCCATAATCAGGTTTGATAGATTTTGCTCTAGAATCAAGTTTTGCAATTCCTTATAAAAAGGAGCATTATTAGCATTGGGAGCATAAATATTAAGCAAAGTTAGAGTCAAGTTCTGTAATTTCACTTTTTGATATACCCAACGACCTTTAGAATCTGCATACCCATCCTCCAGATCCCAAAATACAGACTTATTTAAGAGGATCGCCACTCCACCCTTTTTGGCCTCCGCTGCTGCATAAAAACAATGTTTAACCCAACCACCCTGTAATTTAGCAGACGCTACACTATTTAAATGTGTTTCTTGCAAGAGATATACATTTCTGCCTTTTGGTTTTTTTAAATTCAAAGTTTTTTTTCCTTTTAACAGGGTGGCTGAGGCCATTAACATTTAAGAAAAATATCCTAAGTGGCATGAGAGTTCAGAATAATAAAAACTTTCATCCTACCCTTCAAACATTCAAATTCCTACCAGACATACATATCCCATAAAAGCCTTTCATTACTTCCCTCCCCACCCTTCATTCTCTTCTGGTGAGCATTGGACCCAAGCAGTAGGAGAGAAGAATTGGTCTCCCCCTCCTCTAACTAATACTAAGGGTTAGACTCATCAACCTGCCCGATCGGAGCAACACCCCCATCTGCCTGCACTGATCGCTGTTGTGCGATCCTCACACATGCCCAGATCATCTGTAGATGGTCTGTGCATGCCCATCTGAGCCGCAACCTTTTTTTTAAACTTAAAAAACTAGACTTCGGCTCCTTGGGCTGGCTGGAAAGCTGCATAGTGCTACAATCCAATCTAAAATCCACCTCTTTTAAACTCCCATTTTACTAGCAGACGCTCCTTGAAGAGCATTCCCCTCCAACATTTCCCTTTATTTCTGGGGCAATTTCTACCCTGGATGGCAAGCACTTACAAGGCTGACAGCCACGGAGTAATTGTATTTCTTGTACGTGGCTCCACTTTTCTACCTTGCTTTTCAGCCCTTGCTCACTTTGCAAATGAGGCCCCAAAGTAATAGTTTTTAGCCCTGCGAGCCCGTGGTTTTAATCTGCTTTAAACCTGCGGGTTAAAACTATGGGTGGGGAACAGCAGGAGATTGGCGATGTGGCAAGCAGGCAGGAGAGATTCAGGGAAGGGCAGGAGATATTCAGGAAAGATCGAGGCAGAGCAGGGCGGCATTCGTGGGGAAGATCTGCGGCAGAGCAGGGTGGCATTCGGGGCGAGCAGGCAGGAGAAATTATAGGGCAGAGAGCAGGGCTTCCAGTTGGAAAGATGTTTTCGACTGGTCCCCAGCTGTCCCTTCTTCAGTTAATCGGCCAGCCCAGTCGGATCGGATTGATTGTGTTGTGAAGTGCGTCCCTGCCTACTTTGCATGCGTTTTTCCTCATTTGCATGCATGGATTCGAAGCGGATCGCAGGAGAGGTAAGTGAATCCGGCCGGAGAGAAATCAGGTTGTAAATCTAGCCCTAAATGACTATTAAATAGGACCCAATTTCTTAACAACTAAAACTGACATATTCAGATATTAGGCAAAGATAATCTCAAAACAATTCAATTAAACAAATGCACGTTTTTAAAGCACTCCTAAAAAGCCCGTATATCATATACACACAGCCCTCACAAAATGTGCGTATTATAAATACTTATAAGAAGCCCGTATGCACATCGTAATGGTCATTAGGCAAAAATAAGCCTGAAAAACAATTAGCCAATCGATAATCAGTTCACATTCATATTGTCAGAGGAGTAGTTTAAAAAGTCTTGCAGTGCTGTGGGAATTTATGAAGTTCGTTGTTTTGTTTTGAAAAGTCACTCACATAACAGCAGGGTAAAATAGCCCTTATTGAGCTCCTAATTGATTAAATTGAGGACGCATAGGCAGAAACTGCTTCCTCACCCAAGCAGTATGCTTTGCAAGATCTGGAACCATTAAGATCTTGGCCCCTTGCCATTTGAGATTCCTTTGTTTTTTTGCAGCTCTTAAGATCAACAGGTCTTGTTGGAATCTTAGAACCTTGAATATTAATAGACGCGGCCCAGACTCTTGATTCACAGCCCTGCTTGGTACTCTGTAAGCCCTTTTGATCTCTAGAGGAAATTTAAACTGCAGATTTAATAAGCAGGGAATAAATTTATCTAGAAATCCCAGTGTTCTCACTAGAGCCTTTTAGCCGGGCGCTCTGTCCGGCTAATTTAGGTGACCGCCCGGCTGTTTTCCTCCAGTGAGTAACATTCTGAGTAAGAAACATTTTGGGGGAAAAAAAAAGTTCCGTGTCGACTATGTCCCCTTTCCTCAGGGCGTCTCTCCCACACTGCCTTTGTAACTGCAACACAAACAAGTTCCCTGCTTCGGGGTCTGTAAGGCTCCAGCTGGTTGATCCTCGTCAAGCAGCCGACACAGCTGGAGGCGGGAAGCAGTGGAGGTAAGGCTGTGATCAGTTCAGCCAATAGGAAGAGCAGCAGCAATGAGGAGCAGATTTTAATTGGAGGAATGCGTCGCTCCCGCCACAATATTTTTTACCTTGGCGTTGGAGCGTTGTTCAGTAGGACCTCTTTGCATTCTCCTGCATCACTTTCTGGGGAAGTTGCCAGTGCCTCCTGTGTTGGCTGCCCAGGAGGAGAGTGTTGGGTATGTGGGGCCAGCCGCCTTCCACTTCTCTCTTCATAAGGCCCACGAGTTCTTTGAGATAGAGAACACCGTGTTCCGAGTCAGTCTTGTTAGTATCAGTAGGCACATGCCTGGGGCCCACTGAAGGAGAGCAAATTTTTTTTAAACATTTTTTTTAACTTTCGTTGATGAGGAATGGGGGAGGGGCCGCATTGCCGATCTTACCCACCTGACTGGAGGATGGTGATTCACCGGGCTGATGAAGAGCTGCCGGAAGCACACAAATCAATCTGCAATGCGGGGGCCCATATCCAAGAGGCTAGAGAGTTTTTTTTAGTTAATAGCAATAGTGAGGAATCCAGTGATAACATTTGCGCGCTAGCATGCACTGAGACCCGACAATTTTTTATTTTTGAGGATTATAAGTAACCCTGTTTTTTGAGGGGAGAGAAAGAACAAATAGCAACTGAATGTTTTAAGTGTAGTGTCCCCCTCAAAAATCAGGGTTACTTCAAAACCGTCAAAAATAAATGAATTGTCGGGTCTCAGTGCACGTTGGCGCGCAAATGTTCGGCGCACGATTGTCCTGCGGTCACCGGGATTTCTGAGGAAGAACATCCAGACCCATAGCACAAGGTTAAGTTCTCTACAGCTGCTATTAAGGTAAGGTGATTTGAGTTTTGTACTTTTTTTGTCATTTAAAGATAGGATTATGCTTTCTAATCTGTTTTAAGTGATATTACAGATCTATTTGAATGTGGAATTCAGCACCTAGCCAGTGCTTGCATTGTATTGGGTCTTAAAGCTTGTAGAAAAGTTTGAGTTGTACTTTCATTTTGAAATGAACCTTTTGAGTTTAGAGTTAATCACAACGAACAGTTCATTTTATCATGTTTCTTTTGGGATTTATATTTCATCTCTGCTCAATTAAGTGATTCATTCGTTTTAATTTGCTGAATGGAAACTAGGAATTAAGGTTTAAGGTGATCCCGATACAGGGAAAAAAAATTTTTGATTCGGCCTATTGAATTGATTTTTTTGATTCAATTCATTTTTCCTGCCCAATCAGGTGTTTTATTTCCTTTTTTTTAAATGGCCTGATGGGTGTTTTTGGGGTTTTTTTTTTTTTATTTGTAGCCTCTTCAGCCTCCCACCGCCACCCTTTTCCAACTCCACACTGGTGCTGTGTGGTAAACAAAAAAGACTCTAGCTCACACTCACTAACTGCCTCTTTCTTACCCTTCTCCTCTTTTTTATTTTTCAGCTACCTATCAAATTTCCATCTTCTCGAAGTTACAGAGAAATACTTTTAAAACCAATAAGAGGAAATTGTTTTTCACTCAGAGAATACTACTTAAGCTCTGGAATGCATTGCCAGAAGATGTGGTAAGAGTGGTTAATGTCGCTGGCTTTAAGAAAGGCTTAGACAGTTTCCTAGAGGAAAAGTCCATAGTCTGTAATTGAGAAAGACATGGGGGAAGCCACTGCTTGCTCTGGATCATTAGCATGGAATGTTGATACTCTTTGGGGTTCCGGAATCTTTTGTTACTCTTTGGAATTCCGGAACCTTGCTATTCTTTAGGATTCTGAATGGAATGTTGCTATTCCTTGGGTTTTGGCCAGGTACTAGTGACCTGGATTGGCCACTGTGAGAACGGGCTACTGGGCTTGATGGACCAGTGGTCTGATCCAGTAAAGCTATTTTTATGTTCTTATGACTCCCACCTCAGCCTGACCTTTTTTTTTTTTTTTTTTTTAAGCACCAGCAAGCGATTTGAACCCATCCTCCGGGGCTCTAAAACAGTAACACTATGCGTGCCGGCTTCCCTTCTCTCATGAAACCTGATTTGAATCTCTTTATTGTCTGCCTATCTTCTTTTGTTTCAAGTTGGATTCTTTGGTGGACCGCTTGCCTTGTTGTTTTATTACAAATTAACATACATGGAGTGGAATTTACCAGAGGAGTTACAGATTTGGTTGTTTATTCATACATATGGGTTAAAGTTGGATGACATAGAGTGAGGCAGTTGAGAAGAGTTGCAAACGTTATTAATATGGATTTATGTTTCGGATAGTATTACTGCTTCACAATGCTTTTGAACACACGTATATACATATGGAAAGGGTTCAGAGTTAAAGTCCTGGGCAAGTAGGTGGGAAGGAAGGGAGAGATTTGTTCAGAGATGTTTGGGGCTTGCATAGAACTAAAACTGTGCACTGGTATGGTAATCTTTGTTATTTGTTTTGAATTTTAACCTGTATTGCGAATCTGTGAATGTATTTCTAGAGTCCCTCTGAGTCCAGCTTTTCTTCCTTTCTTCTCCGCCCCCATCCATCCTTCCTTTCTTCTCCGCCCCCATCTGTCTCTCTCATTCCCTCCCCTGCTGCAAAGGTGGGAGGACTCAAAATGTTAGCAGGAGGAAGATATAGAGAGGGAGAAACCTGAAATAAAGGGGAGGCAGATGTTGGACTTAGGGGTGTATAGAGGAAAGAGAGAGAGATTGCAGAGAGGTGGAAAGATTCTAGATGAGGGAGGAAGGAAGGAAATGGAGAGAGAGAGGCAGGGAAAGACCCAGAAGAAAGGAGAACAAATGCTGGACATTGGGGGGGGGGGGTGTTGTAAGCAGAAGAAAGACAGAGAGAGGCCTGGACCAAAGTGGAAAGACAGGAGGCAGATGCTGGACTATGAGAGGTGCAGACAGAAGAGACGGAGGGGGAGAGTCCCTGAGGAAGAACAGAGAGATGCAGGATCATAACAGAGGAAGGAGAGAGAGGGAGGCATGTTGCCAATAGGGGTGGAGGAAAGAAGAAGAAAAGTTGAACTCATGGAGAGACAGAGAGAGATGTTGGTTGGGGAAGGGATTGAGGTCTGGAGGAGTGGAAGGATGCAAGAGGCAGAAAGAAAGAAATGCAGTCGGAAGGAAGTCCAACCAGAAACTAATTAAATCACCAGACAACAAAGGTAGGAAAAATGATTTTATTTTCAATTTAGTGATCGAAATGTGTCAGTTTTGAGAATTTATAATCTGCTGTCTATTTTGCACTAAATTTATCTATTTCTATAGTTGTTACTGATTGCATATCTGCCATGACCTCTTTGAAACCCCTCCAAATGTAAATGATTAACATTTTCTCAGCGTACAGTGTGCTTTGTGGTTTTGTTTTTATTTTGTGGTTACCATTATGAATTAATAAGATTATATTGTGTGTAAATGAAAAATGAATGGAAGAAATTACATTACAATTAGTACTATAATGGGGGTGGGGTCAGAGGCGGAGCTTGGGCTGGGGTACTTGGTTGGTATTTGTTAGACTTAGGGTGTACTTGGCTTGAAGAATTTGAGAAACACTTTTCTGGGTGACTATGGAGTTCACTCAGTAAGAGCCACTTTTACAAAGCCACTAGTGATTCTCCCATGGCAAATGCACTATATAGTACATTCAATTCCTATGGACTTCAGTGCATTTGCTGTGGTAGAATTGTTTTCGCAGGATGCAAAGCATTAACTGATTCAACATGAGTTTGAAGTTGGTTGAATACCTTTCTCTCAAGTATGGTAGTTTTGAAAGAAATGGAAGGTTTGATACTGGCCAGTAGTTATTTGGAATAAGAGGATCTGCATTACTTGTTTTTCAAGGGTAGCTTAAATGCTACTGGAACACTGCCTAAGTGTCAAACCTTAAAAAAGGAAGTCATATTGAGCGTTGGAAAATGATTAATAATAATCTATATAATAAAATGCTAAGCGCGCATGCACACTCTTACCGCGTGTTTCCCTGATTCATGATAGAGAGGGTGGATAGGGACAGATTCTTCAGACTGAAGGGGACAGCAAATACGAGGGGGCATTCTGAGAAACTGAAGGGAGACAGGTTCAAAACAAATGCAAGGAAGTTTTTTTTCACCCAAAGGGTCGTGGACACTTGGAATGCGCTACCGGAGGAAGTGATCAGGCAGAGTACGGTACAGGGATTCAAGCAGGGATTGGATGGATTCCTGAGGGATAGAGGGATCGTGGGATACTGAGGGAGGAGCTGGGATGTAACACGGGTGTAGGAAGTTAACCAGGAAATGAGTAAACCAACCTGGTTGTGCATGTGTAGACCGGAGGGCTAGGACTTCGATAGGAAGGCAGGACTTAAATGGGAAACCAAGGTGGCAGGGGAGCCTCTTCTGATGATTCAGACAGGTCTTGACCTGTTTTTGGGCCACCGCGGGAGCGGACTGCTGGGCAGGATGGACCTGTGGTCTGACCCGACAGAGGCACTGCTTATGTTCTTATGTTCTTATGATCTGTCGGGCTGTGGCTGGCAAGAGTGCGCTTGCACGCTTACAAAGTTCGATGCAGGCGGCATACTTCACGGCCGAAGTTGACATCGAGCGGCTTTTCAAACCCCCCCCAGCACTGCTGCTGCTGCACCTTTTCAAACCCTCCCCTCAGCACTGCCGCCACCATCATTGGTAAGTTTTTTTTTGTTTTTTTTTAAAAGCCTGGTGGTCCAGCGGTATCCCTCCCTCGCTAGACAGCTCTCGCGGCTGCCAACGCTGGAGGGAGGTTTGTTGTTAAGACCTGGCTTCTTCGGGCAGCAGCAGCATTCATAATTCATTGCTGTTGCCGGCTTCAGGTCTTCCTCTCTGGCGGGTCCTGCCTATTTCCTGTTTTCATGAAGACAGGACCTGCCAGAGAGGAAGACCTGAAGCCGGCAACAGCAATGAATTATGAATGCTTCTGCTGCCCGATGAAGTTCAAGGAGGAAAGGGAGCAGAGGGGAAGAGAATGGCTTGGAGGGAAGAAGAGATGGCAGGGCATGGAGGGAAGGAGGAAGGTATGCCAGACCAAAGGGAAAGGAAGGAGTACATGCCATATGGAACAGAGAGAGAGAGCGGACACTGGATGGAAAGAGAAGAGAGGGCAGTAAATGGAGGGGCAAGACAGAGGGTGACAGTAGAGAGAGGGAGACACACTGAATGGAAGTGTGGGGGGAGAAGAGGGACAGCTGCTAAATGGAAGTCTGAGGAACAGGGGAGCAGACGTTGGAAGGAAGTGGGGAGGAGAAAGAAAAAAGGGCACATGTGAGGGAAGAGGATAGAGTTGGAAATAAAGATAGACAGACAAGGGGGCCATGGAGAAACACAGATAGAATGACAGACAGACAGCGTCCAAGGAGAGAGAGAGACAAATAAAATAAAAACCAGACAGACAGACATCTACTCTAGCACCTGTTAATGTAATGGGCTAAAACACTAGTTAACTAATAATCGTGCACATTTAATTTTCTCCACCACCAAATTTCCCCGTTCCGCCCCACCTGTCTACTTTTTCGTGCCACCCAGCTGGAAAAAATTTCTGGGGAGAACACTGAATCCTATAGCGTTAGAGCCTTCTGCTCTTTCCAGGTGGCCCAGAATCCGTGCATTATTACGGCGGCTTCTGTTATTAGCCACCTCCAGGTCTTTTTTCATCTGCACAATTGTTTTGCGGTCTGCTTGGCAGCCTTGTAATCCATCCTCAATAGCAGAAACCTGCTGCTCAAGATGCTCAGTCCTCTTATTGCATATATCCATTTGTTGTGACAGGCTTGTAACACGGAGATTTTAGACGTGCTTTCCTTTATCAGTGTTTTAATGTCTTTCAGTTCAGACATTAGAGGTTCCAGGATATCTGAAATATCCTATTCCTTTGACGCTTTCAGCGGCATTGGCGGATCAGGCTTAGGCCTCTTGGCACTGCCCGCTGCAAAAGCAGCTTCCAACTTACTTTGCTTTCCAAATGCCATCCTAAAACTTATACAGTCAAACCTTGGTTTGCAAGTAACGCGGTTTACGAGTGTTTTGCAAGACGAGCAAAACAGTCCCGCTATTTTTAAGTCGCAAACCAAGCGTTGACTCGATACACGAACGCATAAGTTGATGAGCACAATCCTGCCCGGATACTGGTTTTAACATTTTAAAATAAATACTTGGATGTCTTGGAGAATCCTGAATAGCTAATATGCTCAACCACACAGTTAGTGACGTCACACAGACGGAGCAGACCCGTGCATTCTGAAGCCCGGAAAGCCCTCTTCTGTCGCTGCTTCCTGTTTCCGGCAAAGTGAGACGCCTTAGAAGAGAGAAATTGTATCAGGCAGACGGGCCACTGAAGAAGGAAAGCTGCAGGATTGTCGGTGGGCAGCTTCAGCAGGTACCACTGGGTGTGAATATGTCCGAATAAATTTGTCACAGATATGTGGGTGTCATGGGTCACGTCCCAGGTAGCAAAAACTACAAGACTTGCAGGAAGTTTGTTGTTGGGGTCAGTGCATGCTACTGTGTGTTCCAGTCTTACCTCTGTGAATTATAGTACCCAGCATAGCAGAAGCGTGGGTACAACCCCACAGCGATGGTGTGTGCTGGACCCTGAACTGAACAGGTACATTAGATAGATTGTGAGCCCACCGGGACAGAGAGGGAAAATGCTTGAGTACCTGATTGTAAAAACCGCTTAGATAACTTTGATAGGCGGTATATAAAATCCTAATAAACTTGAAACTTGAAAACTTGAAGAAATGCTAGTGCTTAGGAGAATGTGCATTAGCCCTCTAGAAAACTGGTTAACTGTTCTTTATTCATCGACATCCTGACTTGGCTCAACAGATTTCCCACCCAGAACCCCCCCCCCCCCCAAGTCGGCAACTGCAATAAAATCTGTTTGGGAGAGTAAGAGGATGAAAGCTAATGCAGTCGTATAACCAGTGCACAGCCTATGTGCACATCTTACGCACACAACTTCTCCCTCACACCAGCCAGTTTTTGGGATGTGGAACGAATCATCCGAGTTTCCATTACTTCCTATGGGGAGATTCGCTTTGATATATGAGTGATTTGGTTTACGAGCATGCTTCTGGAACGAATTATGCTCACAAACCAAGGTATCACTATATATTATACTCGCTATATATGCGTATAATAAATACTCTTAAATTGCCCGTGTTATACATGTGTAACCTGCTAGTTAGGAAAAAAAGACGGAGAAGGGAGAGAGCTGTGATTCAAACGTCCATTCTGCTTCATCGCCAAGCCACGCCACCGATAACCAATTCCTAATTCACAACTGAACTTTGCCACCTAGCCTATGACTCTTTAATTTTCTCAGGAGCCTCTCATGAGGAACTTTGTCAAAAGCTTTCTGAAAATCTAAATACACTACACCAACCGGCTCGCCTTTATCCACATGTTTATTCACAAACATGTCAAGCAAGCAGACTTGCTTGCTTGCCCTCCTGGGGGCGGGGCCTTGGGCACATGGTCGGGTTGGGCCCATGTGCCTCAGGCCCCGCCCCCAGGTGGGACCTAAGGCTCCCGGGCCTATTCTGATTGGTCCAGGCGCCTTAGGCCCCACCAGTAGGCGGAGCTTTGGGACGGATGGGCCAATCCGGCCTCATTCCGTCGTTGCCTGCCTGCCGGACAGGCGAGTTTGACTCCCGTCTGTCCGGCCAACTACACAAAGGTATGGGGAAGGGGGATGGGGGTGTCGTGGGGGGTCGGCCAGGGGGGTCGCGGGTCGTCTGGGGGGGCGGTCGGAGGTTCTTTGGGGGGGGCGGTCGTTGGGGGGAGGGGGGTTTGCGTCGAGGGCAGGAGGGCCTGGGATCCCTCCTTCCCGTAATGTAGTGCGGGGTGGGGGTAGGGGGGTCGCCGTGGCCAGGAGGGTTTGGGCTCCCTCCTGGCCCGAACAACTAGGAGGGGGTCGCCAGGGCCAAGAGGACTTGGGCTCCCTCCTGGCCCGATATTGTCGGGGAGTTGGGGAGTCGGCGGGGCAAGAGGGCTTGGGCTCCCTCTTGCCCCGATCGTGTCGGGGGTGCCGCGGTTGGCTGGGGCAAGAGGGCTTGAGCTCCCTCTTGCCCCGATCGTGTCGGGGGTGTCGCGGTTGGCTGGGGCAAGAGGGCTTGAGCTCCCTCTTGCCCCGATCGTGTCGGGACCGCCAAGAGGAAGCAGCAGGACACTGGTAGGAGCTTCTACATGATGGGGGGGTCGGGAGGCTGTGGGGATGCGAGCGGTCCTTCAGGGTGGGGGTGCGGGTGGGAGTGCGTGCGAGCGGTCCTTCGGGGTGGGGGTGCGGGTGCGTGCGAGCGGTCCTTCGGGGTGGGGGTGCGGGGGGGGGTGAATCGGACGTCGGGGGGGGGGGGAAAACTATGTAAAAAAAAATTTGTACAACGCGCTCACGCGTATAATGTGCAAGGGTATGCGCGGTACGTAAAAACCACGTATAATGCGCGCGTTATATGCGAGAAAATACGGTAATTCATTTTCTCCGCTATGGCCTTATCCTCCCTGTGAGCACCTTTTACTCCTTGATCATCCAGTGGTTCCACAGATTCCTTCACAAGTTTTCTGCTTTTGATGTACCTAAAAAAAAATTGTTACTATGAGTTTTTGTCTCTTTGGCAAGTTGTTCTTCATATTCTTGTTTAGCTATCTTTATTAATTGCATCTAACTTGCCAGTGCTTATGTCTCTTCTTATTTTCTTCATTGGGATCCTTTTTCCATTCTTCAAAAGATGTTTTCTTGGCTTTAATAGCCTCTTTCACTTCACCTTTTAATCACGCTGGCTCTTGTTTTTCTCTTCTTTCCATCTTTTTTAACGTGGAATACATCTGGTCTGGGCTTCCATGATGGTATTTATAAACAACGTCCCATGCTTGGTTTATACTTGACCTTTGCCACAGACCTTTTAGATTCTTTTTAACCATTTTCCCCTTTTTTTATCGTAGTCGCCCTTGTGAAAATTAAATGCCGCTACAGTAGATTTCTTTAGCAACGTCACTGCAGTTATTTTCTCAAGTTTGATCATGTTATGATCATTGTTTCCCAGTGGACCCAACGCAGTTATCTCCCGTAGTATGTCCTGCATTCCTGTAGGGACCAAATCTTAAATAGTTCCTCCTCTTGTCGGTTCCTGGACCAGTTGCCTCAAGAAAGTCATTTATGACATCTAGGAATTTTACCTCCCTAGAACTCCCTGATGTAACATTTGGCCAGTCAGTGTTGGGGTAGTTGAAATCACCAAATATTTCAATATCGTATCCACATTCAATGCAGGAGATCAGTTGAATACTATGCAGCTGCTTCAGTCATTTTCATCGCATTTCTTCAGCTCGCGAGTTGTCTTCCTTTCTCTCCATTCTGTCAACTCTACATAACTTGGGATCTCTGCGCTTCAATTTCTTTCTCTCTGCTGAGAAGTGCAGCCTTATGCAATTATGTTCCAGTCTGCATGCTCCTAATAATTTGGATTACTCTCAGTTTCTTCCATACTGGACAACACAGTTCCTACATGTGTTCCCGTGCCTGTAATATGGCACTTCTTATTCATATTTCAGCAGGATTAAACTACCATGACTCTCATGGCTCCACAGTAATCGAGTTAACCGCCTTTTTAACTTTACTACTTCAGTTCAGTTTAAGGAAACCCATTCCTCTTCAAACCTTTTGATTGCCTGATCTCAAAGTGCAAGATTCCTTCTGCCTTTCAATCTACAGTTTAGGCACTTTACAACCTCGTTCCTTCTCCCCTTGCATGATAACTTCCACCCATAACTTTTTTGATCAACTTTCTATTTGATAATTCTGCCACATTACATTACATTAGTGATTTTTATTCCGCTTGTACCTTGCGGTTCAAAGCGGATTACTTTGAATGTCAGCGGAATGCTTTGAAGTCAGATGTTGAGGTTAACAATCTGGTGATGGAGGGTTCGAGTTTTGCTGCGTGCGTTGCTATGAGGTTATCATAAAGCTTGGTAAACTATGTGCACATCATGTGCACACAGTTTACCTGCTGATATTGCCTACAGGACTGAACTCTTAACATATATCCTATTTTGTCAGTGCTCTTATTACATTTTTTTTCTCATACAAAAAAAAATTCAGACTTTGAGCAGACAGCAATCAACAATGCTTCAGCTTCTCTCTCCTCTATCTCTACAAGTACCTTTCAGCACTATATTTCAAGTACTAAGTGCCATATACAGTAAATACCTTTGGGCACAAACCATCTGGATACATGTCCATTGCTTTCTTACGTCATGAAGGGCCTCATGTTGTCAAAGCCTCCAATCCAACCTCCTCCAGTTGTTCCACATACACAGGTAATCTTCACATGTTACTGTCCCCGTTTGAAGTGCTTATGACTTCATCTCTACAGCCTAATACTTAACCAGTAGTCTTCTCCCATTGAATCCCTTCTAGGCACAGATTGAGTGGATTCTGATCTCTAATGCATGATACGCTTCATACAACTTTTCCTCAAGATAGAGTTGTTCTTCTTACTCATTTAATCTTCCTACTAGAAATAATATCTAATTTTATTCTCAGCCACTCTATAGAAGTACTGAACTTCTTCTCCAGACAACATTGTCTCCTTGGGACAAAGATACTTCACTTATTAGAATGTAAACCTGCCTTAACTTACTACCTACATTGCACTATTCTACTCCAAGTTTCAAGTTCAAGTTTTATTATTTTTAATATACCGACCATCGACATGTATTTAGCCGGTTTACAATGCTAAAGATAAAAGGTTAAAATAATAATTAAAGGTGGGGGAAGAGTGAACATTAAAAAGACAATTTACAAATACAAACATGAACTTGAGGGTAAAAAGGGGAAGGGGGGTCAACAATTACATTATTAAAAACAAAGTTAAAAGAAAAGGGAGGAGGGGGGATATAACATCACAAATGGTCGCTTCTTAAAAGCGGTTGAGATAAATTTTGCTAGATGTTGGAGAGGAAGTATTTAAAGGCTGTGGTATGCATCTTGAAATAAGAACGTTTTTAGTTTAGTCTTGAATTTGTCGAGAAGATTTTCAAACTATAGCTCATCTGTTATTGTCCTTTAATACCAACAGATTAGAACCTTCAATATCAACAACTTCATCTCTCCATGGTCAGCGGACTGCATATGCTTTCATGCATGAGTTGGGCTACCACTAGACATTAATGGTCCAAAGCCTAAAATAACACTGGTAACAGCCTAGGCAGTTTAATCCATTTCTCTTCCATTTTGGATATTTCTGAAACAGATTAAGTCCCTACTTCATATTTTCTCATCCTATTTCTGTCTGGAGGCCAATTCCAGACAACATAGCCGGTTTAGCCAAACAGTTAAAAAAAAAAAAAAAAAGTTTCTGTATTGTCACCAACTTCCTCCATCCCATACGTAATAACTAGGGAGTCCCATCTGTGAGAATATGCTGCCTGCTTGTCCTGGGATAAAGCACAGTTATCCAGGGACAGCAGACAGATATCCTCACAACCCTCCCCCCCTTAGTTGGTCTTCTAAGGTTGGCTACTGAACTAATGGACCAGTGAACTGGCATTGGGCAGGAAGGCACTTATGCATGTGCAGTATGGGCTGTCTTGAAACTTCTAGGAAGTTAAAGTGACAGTACGCTTTTGCACTGTCTGTACTGGGCTCCATGGATGATACCACCAATCTGTGAGAATATCTGCTTGCTGTCCCTGGATAACACCTGTTACAAGTAAGTAACTGTCTCTCAAATCTTTCCTCTATGACAAATTTCTGGAACCTCCCCCATCACCAAATAATCAAATACTACCATCCTATAACTGATACTAGTTGTCTTCCTGACACTCACCACCCTGCATTGGTTTTGTACACTGCTTTGTTCTTTATAATGCCTCTCGCACCGCCTCTCCACTATATGCATATCTCTGCTGTATATGTACAATCTCCTGCATGGTAAATCTACACTGTTTCTTTGCTGTATAAATACCTTTACTGAATATGTACAGTTCGCATTGTATCTTTGCTGTAAATGTACAGTCTCTTACACTGTAAACTGCTCTGAACTGTTTGTGGAACTGCGGTATATAAAAAATAAAGTTATTATTAAAGTTTTTGTATAAATGCATTGGACCATTTTTTGAGACTTTCTCCATAATGTTCTGTCTTATACATCAAATTTCAAGTTTTGGGAGATTTGTTGGGTTCTGAACAGTTGAATTGACATTCTTAAGCCCTTACGTATAATTTCTTTTCAACATTCTGATGAGTTGTCAAGAATAAAAGAATGTCTGCTTCTCATGAACACCTCAAGAGGGCAGTGTTGAATTACTCGGATAAAAATGCTGTCCTGAATTGCTGTCTTATTGTTAGTAACAGATTTGATAATGCCTAATGATCTAAGCGTAATCAAGTATCAGATGCATGTAGGTCCCAAACTGACAAATATAAAGGATTTACATTTGAATCATCTTTAGAAGACAAATAGGAGGATTCTCTAGCTTTTTTTTTAGGTTTATTTTAATTATTTTGAATGCGTGAGGGCCAATTTTAAGATTGAGGTGTGAGGCACAATTATAAATTGAAGACACGTTTATCATTACAATCTTTTTTTTTAATGATTTGGATATTTGTGTTGAATTTTAATATTTTTTGTGTATCTCAGATAAGAAGCAGGCATAATATTCTTGCATGTGGGTAACGTCATCCACGGAACCCTATGCTCTCCCTGCATTGACACCAGCATTGGTATCTATACCGCGTGCACCGACACCGTCTAGAGCAGTGGTCTCAAACTCAAACCCTTTGCAGGGCCACATTTTGGATTTGTAGGTACTTGGGAGGGTCGCAGAAAAAATAGTTTGGGGTCCTTTTACTAAGGCGCTAGCTGATTTAGCACATGCTAAATGCTAACGCGCCTATTAGATTCTATGAATTCATTAGTGTTTAGTGTGCGCTAAATCGGCTAGCGCGCCTTAGTAAAAGGACCTGTAACTATTTTTATCTGCGGCTCTCCCAAGTACCTACAAATCCAAAATGTGGATTATCAGAAGCAATTAAGGAAAGATCAGAAGCAATTAAGGAAAGATTTATAAATCTTTCCTTAATTGCTTCTGATAATTTCAGCTATACATAGCTGAAAGTGGTGCAAAATGCAGAAAGTGAAAAAGTATCAACAGCTCTCACGTCCTCCAGCACCAGACACATGCACAAGCTGCACTGCCTCCAACCATTGCTCCAAGCTGCATGTTCTGGAACGTTGCCCACCTCACTGCTGTAACCTAATGCAAGCACTTTCCTGCATCTGCGCGCGACTGGACTCCAACTCACAATCACATACAGATGCAGGAAAGCGCTTGCGTGAGGTTACAGCGACCACTGAACACTTGTGGAGTGGACAATCGTGTACAGACTGAGGGCCTCAAAATAGTAACTGGCGGGCCACAAGTTTGAGTCCACTGGTCTAGAGAGTGTTGAGCATAAGACAATGCAGAGACAGACTGGACATCATCTTTGTCCATGCCTCACCCTTCGGGGAAAGCATCCATAAGAGAGCTAAGAAACACAAACATTCTTCCCCTTCTAGGCATGGCACAGCGTCATCACAGATGTCTATCTCCTTGACGTGTAGTAAATGGCAGTGCACTGTGAACTGCTCTCCATCGCTGCAGATCTCGTCTCCACCCAGGCATACCTTGACATCAAGGTCTTCCATACTAGACAACATGCACCCCAGACTGCTGCCATGCCGATGTCTCTTTCACTGCAGAGACAGACTCTCGAGGAGATCTAGGATGTGTTCAAGCATGAGCTTTTGGGGCTACTGCAGATGCAGTCTAAACAGGCTTTAAAGGTGCCCATGCCTCTCTCAGGCCAGCCCAAGGATACATTGAAACATTGATTGAGGACTAGTTGCACACCCCTGCTCGCTGTCAAGCATCAGAGTCAGCACGGACTCATTCTATTCATGCATAGTCATTGGCAGAAGATTTATATCCTGACTTAGAGCATCAACTCCTGCATCGATGCTTAGTTCCTAGAAAGGAATATATTTTTCTCTCTAGCAGATGGTATGTTTTTCAGGCTGCGGTTCCTAGCTGAGGCTATGCCCAAATTACCCAGTCTCTGGACCATTCCTGTTTTGAGAATGGAGCTGTGTTCTGCTGCCCCCAGTCATACTTTAGCATCCACTGGGCGATTGTGCTTGGCTCATCCCTGCATGGCCCTATCAAAAAAATGCAGTTCCCCCATCCTCCTATTTGGGTGTTCTATCCTGTGGGCTCTCCTGCAGCTACCAGTTCTGTAGTCATTAATGTTTGGATTTGCATGGTTTAGCTCTATTCCCTCTTGGGGAATAAAGCTAATTGAGTGTTAAAAAAAAATTGCACCGAAAGAGAGCAGGGGGTTGGCAGAGGCTCTGGAGCCACAGGCCAAAGAATGAGAAGGTAGGCCTGCATGCACTGGCCATGTAGTTGGCAGATGCAGCTCCGTTTGCAAGAGTGAATAGTTTGACACAGCTGCTTTCTCTATCTTCCCTTCCTGTGATGTGCTGTTTCCAACTTCAGAAACCCATGATCCTTATGACTGACATGTTTGATTCTCTTTCCTTTTCTCCTGCTCTCAGCTCCTGTCGTGGCTTGGGGGAAGGGGCTTTTCTCTCCTACCCACCCAAATCTGCCTGCAGGGGGGGGGGGGGAGGAGAGTCCTTAGTTCTTTTTTGTTCCAGAGCTTAACCTAAATGATTAAGCAAGCTTCAGGTGGAGGCTGGCCCCTTGGCTAATAGTGGGCCTGGAGGCTCCTGGCTGGAGCTCCATTCTGGGATCAAGTACTGCCAGGAGTCAGGGACCCTGCCGATGTCCTGGGTGGTTCTGGTAGGACACCGGAGTGTTAGGAGGGTCTCTTACACTCTGATTTTGAGGATTCTTCTTCCAGGAAGAAGGAAGAGGAGCAGTCCCTTGTTTTTTGACCCTTCCTTGAGGAGGAGCTTTCTCATCTCATAGAAGAAGTCATGGAGATCCTGGGAGATGCTCGAGGTTCTCGCTGCAGACCCTTCTGAGGGGGATTCTTTATTTGGATGACTTTGTGAGTCTCCCAAAACATTTTCTGCTTGACAAGGCCCTCACTCAAACGATACTGGTGGAGTTGTAACCTTCAGATGTGGCTCTCAAAGGTGCCAATGCTCTGGATTATCTTTATACCTGAGGCCATGGAGAAATACTGGATGGACCCCAAGGTGGATGTGCTCATCTCTACAATTGCCAAAAAGACCATTTTCCCTTTGCAAGGAGTTTCAGCTATCTGTGACTTCCACGAGAAGTGGGCGGAACAGCAGTTCTTCCTCCCATTTGCTTTTGGGTGTCTTGACGTTCAGGCCACCATCTATTGTGGCTATGTGGTGAGGGTCATGCTATGTTGGCTGCAGCAGCTGCCAGAGTCCCTAGCTGGAGTCTGGTTCAACCTTCCAGATGAATGTTTAGGACTTTGTCTTTCATTCTTCTTGATCAGTGGGATGGTACTAGTGGTGGCTGCACTATTGGGTCATGGATGTGACCTCCAAGAAATTTCAGTGAGGACCTAGAGAATCTGGTGAAGGATACGGGGAAAGCTTGCCAAAAAAAGGTAACTCGACAGGCTTTGACTTCTAGAGGCTGTTCCAGAGGAATGGGCTGGTTTTGGCCAGCTTAGGTGCTTTGTGCTCCAGGCCTTGGGTTCAGATAGACCCTTCATGCTGAACTCCTTTTGTGGGCCCAAAAGGACTGATGAATTTGGCCCTTCTGGTGGGGCTGGAGCAGCTTGGCCTCCCAGTGAGGAGGTGAAAGACCCCTTGGTGGTTCCAGTAAGGGGACATGTTGGCCCTCTCAACAAGTGGGCTGCGTCATCTCAGATAAGTGAGTTCTGGAGGTGGTAAAGATACTGGTGGGGGAGAGAGGGAACAGATTCTGTTAGATGTGGAGTGGGGAGAAAGAGGGGTCAGATGCTGGTGGAAGTTAGGTGGAGAGCAAATGCAGGTGGAAAAATGGTGGGGGAGAGGGAGCAGATGCTGGTGGATGTGGGGTGGGGGATAGAGAGGCCAGATGCTGGTAGAAAAGAGGTGGGGGAGAGGGGGCACATGCTTGTAGAAGTGGGGTGGAGAACAGATGCAGGTGGAACAGGGGTGGGGGGAGAGAGAGGGGCAGATGCTGGTGGAAGTGGGGTAGAGAGCAAATGCCGGTGGAAAAAGAGTGAGGGAGAGAGAGGGGCAGACTGATGGAAGTGGGAAAGGAGTTCATGTGTTTCTATGTTGCTCAGAGATAATGCAACAGGCCTCTTGCCTTGCAATATTTGGTGAACCTGAGATAGGAGAAAATATTTCTTCAGAAAATGTGTAATTAAACTCAGGAATTCGTTGCTAGAGAATGTGGTGAAATCAGTTAGCTTAGCAGGGTTTAAGAAAAGGTCTGGATAATTTCCTAAAGGAGAAGTCCATAGGCCATTATTGAAATGGCTTGGGGAAATCCACTGCTCATTCCTAGGATAAGCAGTATAAAATCTTTGCTACTTGGGATCTAGCTGAGTGGGTTGGCCACCAAAATCAACAGGAGGGATGTACATTTCCTCCTGCCGCCGAGCTGACCCCCCCCTCCTCCCCTGCCAGGACCTTAGGTGTCTGAGCCAATCAGGATGCACCTGGAAGGGGAAGGCCCACCATTTTCCAGTAGGGGGCTTGCAAGTAGGATGGACTGGGCATCCCCCCTGCCTCCTACTGGGCCAACAGATACAGTTGTGGGGGTGAGAGAAGGGGCATCTGGTGGCAGGAGGGAGTAGGCATCCCCCTGCCAAGATATAGATCAGGGGTCTCAAAGTCCCTCCTTGAGGGCTGCAATCCAGTCGGGTTTTCATGATTTCCCCAATGAATATGCATGACATCTATGTGCATGCACTGCTTTCAATGCATATTCATTAGGGAAATCCTGAAAACCCGACTGGTTTGCGGCCCTCAAGGAGGGACTTTGAGATCCCTGATATAGATATATATATAGATTTTTTTTTTTTCAGGAAGGGGGGTGTCAGTTCAGTGGAAGTAGGGAGTGGGATCCCTCCTGCTGATTTTTGTGGTACCGGGGGGAGGGGGGGGACCTAAGGCATGGCTTTTTTTATGACCACATCTGTGCCCATAGGAAAAAAAAAAAGAAAAAAAACCCCAAAACAGGCAGACCTGTTGGGTTTTCGATTTTGGCATGCAAGTTTAGGGCATCGATTGGGTGCCTGCTTTTAATATTAATGACCTCGTTTGCATGCCAGAATCAGAGAATGTAGGACCAAACGGAAAAGCACACAGTGAGCTGTTTTGGGCATCAGGTCGGTTTAGCAATGATCGTTAAGACAATCAGAGACTCTAGTGCATCTTGTCTTTGCGTCCTCTGGAGTTTGTCTCCCTGCAGCATACCACTGGAATCATCTTTCTTCAGAGTAAACTCCATTGATCACTAGCCACTCAACCAGTTTCTAGTCCAGTCAGTCACTTTGTTGCCCACACTGGGGACATTCAGCTTATTTATCACTAAAGAAAGCCATGTCAAATTTTTTTATAAAATCTAAGTACGCCACATTCAGCATGCTCTTTTGATCCAACTGTCTGGTCACTCAGTCAAAGTAGTTAATCAGATATTTCTGATGACCTACCTCTAGTAAGACCATGCTTCCTTGGGTCCTGAAATCCATTGTTTTCTAGAAACCTATCCATCCTGTTTTAGAAGCATTTCTGTGAATTTACTTATCACAGGAATCAATCTAACTGGCCTGTAGTTCCCAACCTCCTCTTTACTTCCACTTGTGTGGACCAAATCTCCAGTCCTCCGGGACTACTCCATATTCTAAAGAAACATTGAAGAAGTCATATAATGGAAATGCCAGAAGTTCCCTAAGTTTTTCCATTGCTTTGTCTACCTTTGGCTTGAATTAGCTCCTCACAAACAGTCTTTTGAAAATAGTTAAGATTGCCACACTTCAATTCCTATTTGTTTTTGCCTTTTGTGATCCTACTATCAGCCCTTCATCTGTGAACATAGAGCAGAAATATTTGTTCAGCAATGTTGTTTTAGTCCTTCACTCATGAGCCTCACAGTGCTACTTTTGCATTTTATTAATGTTCTCAAATTATAGTCAGAATGTGAATCTATGAATTACACTGGTGGCTGGCTTATGCTTCAGTTGGTCACTGAAGGAAGGCTCTGTAATATAGAGAAATATCGATAAGACTTTTTATTGAAAATTCCCAAAACAAGGCAAGAAGCAATTTCCTTACCACATAGTTTTTCCTGTTAAGAATAACATAAAAAAATACTGTATTATTCTGTATTTATGAGATATTTAGTAAGATGTTAGCAGTTGATATATATATATATATATTTTATTTTTTTCTACTCAGGCTCTGGTAAGACACCTTCACTTGGAGGAGGATTTCATACCAGTTTGGGAAAGGAATCTCGGGCACAGACTCTCCAAAATGGTACTTTTTCAGAAATTTTACTCTTGATGCATTGTATGGTATTTATTATATGATTTCTTTTTGTTTTACACTGTGCTGCTGTGATCATGTAAATGGTTCTAAACATTAAAATTAAAGGTAGAACTTTTTAACCAGGTTTATAGATTTTGAGAAAATATCTACCGTTAGTCAAAGTGAGTCACAATAATGTATTTTATTCATGGTTAGCATTTTCAGTAAGATACTAATTTTTAGTAGGCAACAAACCTATTTCTAATTTAAGCTATTCTGCTAAAATTATAGAACAGGTAGTTGTTTAATCTGTGCCAGGCTGTTTTTTGACCTGGACATAGTATGGAGACTATTCTGATTTGTGTTTTAAGTGAGATTTATGAGTTACTTGATAATGGATATATTGTGTTACCCATATCTTTGGATTTGGCATCAGCATTTGATTTTGTTGATCACAAGATGCTTTTAAGAAGATTACAATCTCGGAATGCTTTTAAGAAATTACGATTATTATAATTATTTCTACAGCATTGAAATGCTCTATTAAATATTGTCTTTAAATGTGGTGTTCCTTAGGAATCTGAAATATCACCAATTTTATTTGTTTTTCTATCTCCTTTATTAGCAGTTATTCAGGAATGTGGAACTTAGGTCTACTGTTGTGGCCGATATTTTGCTAATAACAAAAATTGATCCACTGAGATTAGACCTGGCAAAATACAAAAATTATTTTAAAAAGGTATCAGATTGAGTAAAAGAACGACACTTGAATTGAATGTTGACAAAACATTGCACAGCCGGTTTTAGTCACCATGCTTTGGGACAAGCTAGTTCCTAAAGTGACAAGTTTTAAATATTTAAGAGTGATTATTGACTCTCTTAACTGTTGATGCATAGAAATCTGCAGTGATTAGAAAAGGATTCTTTGAGACAAATTCAATTGGCCAGTATTTTGATGGAAAAGCAATGCACAGCTTAATACATGTGTTTTGTCTTACAAATCGATTACTGTAATGTTGCCTATGCGGGCTTAACCAAGGGTTGGTCTATAGCCAATTCAGAATGCTGCTTTGAGGTTGTTGGGTAAAGCTAAAAAATCTGATCATATTACTTCTTTGTATTTGAAATCTCATTGGTTGCCAATGTATTATTGGATTTAACTTAGTTTTGACTAGTACATAAGGCTTATTATGGATTTCAGTCCCAATATTTATATGATTTTACAATTCTATGTATTCCTAAATGTATATTGCGATCTTTAAAAGATAATAGATGGGAGTTACCAAGTAGATTGATATCTAGGTGGGAGTCGACCCACACTAAGGCGCTTTTATGGTTGCCACCATTTATGTGGAATTTATTACCCAAAGAGATTTGTGTTGAGGTGAATTAAAAAAAAAAAAAAAAAAATTTAAAAGGTTGTTAAACATTTTTTAAACAAGCTTTTAATTTAGATATGGAAGTGGATTTTAGGGTGTATTAGTTTTCTGCAAGATATTTTAATAGTAATAAGAACATAAGAATTGCCACTGCTGAGTCAGACCAGTGGTCCATCATGCCCAGCAGTCCGCTCACGCGGCGGCCCTCTGGCCTAAGACCAGCACCCTAACTGAGACAAGTCCTACCAGCGCACGTTCTTGTTCAGCAGAAACTTGTCTAACTTTGTCTTGAATCCTTGGAGGGTGTTTTCCCCTATAACAGCCTCTGGAAGAGCGTTCCAGCTTTCTACCACTCTCTGGGTGAAGAAGAACTTCCTTATGTTTGTACGGAATCTATCCCCTTTCAACTTTAGAGAGTGCCCTCTTGTTCTCCCTACCTTGGAGAGGGTGAACAACCTGCCCTTATCTACTAAGTCTATCCCCTTCAGTACCTTGAATGTTTCGATCATGTCCCCTCTCAATCTCCTCTGTTCGAGGGAGAAGAGGCCCAGTTTCTCTAATCTTTCGCTGTACGGCAGTTCCTCCAGCCCCTTAACCATCTTAGTCGCTCTTCTCTGGACCCTTTCGAGTAGTACCGTGTCCTTCTTCATGTACGGCGACCAGTGCTGGACATAGTACTCCAGGTGAGGGCGTACCATGGCCCGGTACAGCGGCATGATAACCTTCTCTGATCTGTTCGTGATCCCCTTCTTTATCATTCCTAGCATTCTGTTTGTCCTTTTTGCTGCCGCCGTACATTGTGTGGACGGCTTCATTGACTTGTCGATCAGAACTCCCAAGTTCTTTTCCTGGAAGGTCTATCCAAGTACCGCCCTGGACATCCTGTATTCGTGCATGAGATTTTAGTTACAAACATGCATCACTTTATACTTATCCACGTTGAACCTCATCTGCCATGTTGATGCCCATTCCTCGAGCTTGATTATGTCATGTTGCAGATCTTCGCAATCCCCCTGCGTCTTTACTACTCTGAATAACTTCGTATCATCCGCAAATTTAATCGCCTCGCTCGTCGTACCTATGTCCAGATCATTTATAAAGATGTTAAAGAGCACTGGTCCAAGCACCGAGCCCTGCGGCACCCCACTGGTGACGCTCTTCCAGTCCGAGTATTGTCCATTTACCCCCACTCTCTGTTTCCTATGCTCCAGCCAGGTTTTAATCCACGTGAGTATTTCACCCTCAATTCCATGGCTTGCAATTTTCCGAAGTAGTCGTTCATGCGGAACCTTGTCGAACGCCTTCTGAAAATCCAGATATACAATGTCAACCGGTTCGCCCTTGTCTATCTGTCCGTTTACTCCCTCAAAGAAGTGCAGCAAGTTCGTCAAACACGATCTGCCTTTGCTAAAACAGTGCTGACTGGTCCTCATCAGCCCGTATCCGTCAAGGTGATCAATGATGCTGTCCTTTATCATTGACTCTACCATCTTTCCCGGTACCGAGGTCAGACTCACTGGTCTGTAGTTCCCCGGATCTCCCCTTGAACCTTTCTTGAAGATCGGTGTAACATTCACCACCTTCCAGTCTTCCGGAATCTTTCCCGATTTGATCGACAGATTGGCTATTAGTTGAAGCAGTTCAGCTATGGTCCCTTTCAGTTCCTTGATGACCCTCGGAAGGATGCCATCCGGTTCCGGGGATTTATCGCTCTTAAACCTATCAATCTGCCTACATACCTCCTCTAGACTGACTGTCAATCCTGTCAGCTTTCTGTCTTCGTTTACAGCATATAGCTTGATGGGTTCCGGTATGCTGTGTACATCTTCTTCGGTAAATACAGATGCAAAAAAATGTGTTCAGTTTGTCAGCGATTGCTTTGTCCTCCTTTAGCGCTCCCTTTATTCCATAGTCATCCAACAGTCCCACCACTTCCTTTGCGGGTCGTTTCCCCTTAATATATCGAAAGAATGGCTTGAAGTTCTTTGCCTCCTTGGTTATTTTTTCCTCGTAGTCTCTTTTGGCCCCTTTTACCGCCTTATGGCACCTGTGTTGATGTTGTTTGTGCTTGTTCCAGTTTTCATCCGTTTCTGACCTTTTCCATTCCTTAAATTAAGTTTTCTTGTCTCTGATCGCTTCCTTCACCTCTACAGTGAGCCACGCCAGTTCTTTGTTCTTTTTCCTCTTGGATCTTTTGTATATTGTGCTTAATGAATGTTTGGTGCAGGTCTTTTCTAAAATAACCTATATACTCGAATATAAGTCAATCCGAATATGTCGAGACCCCATTTCCCCCCAAAAAAAGGAGGGAAGATGGTTGACTCGAATATAAGATGGGGGCTTAATATTCAAATGCCATGCCCTGCCAGGATCTGCACCCAGTGTCCCCTCCCAGGTTCTCAGCCCCCTTCCCTGCTCTGCAAGGCTCTGCACTCAGTCTCATTCCCTACCAGGCTCTGAACCAAGCCTCCTTCCCTGCCAGGCTCTGAACACTGTCCCCCCCTCCTTGCCAGGCTCTGCAGCCTGTCCCACCTTCCTACCCTGTACCCTCTTCCCACTAAAAAGAGCCAACCTCATCAGTGATGTCACAATGGCTTCATTATCCCATACTCCCCTCTGCCCTCCAATCCAGCCAGCATATCAACCCTTCCCCTTAACTGAAGGCCGGGACAGGCATTATCCCTCCCGTCTCCTGTCCCGGCCGACACTAACAATTACCACCCTCCCTCGTGTACCTTTTCCCTGGTGGTCCAGTGAGAACCGCAAGTCCCGCAAGATCTGGCGGCAGTCTATCAAGGAGTGGTGCAGGGCTGGCCGGGAGCACGAAAAGCTTGCTCTTGCGTGCCGGACCGGGTGCGCTGCTTGCTACTAGCTTTGAAATCAGCAGGAGGAGTTCAGTGCAGGATACACAGAGAAAAAAGGTACGCGAGGGAGGGTGGTAAATGTTAGTGTTGGCCGGGACAGGAAACGGGAGGGATCTCTCCTGTCCCGGCCTAATGGCAGGCCTGCAGGAAGTCCGGGAAAGTGTCTGGTGGTCACTGGGGGATGACCTGAATATAGGACGAGACTCCCATTTTTGGGCCCCAAAATCTCATCCTATATTCGAGTATATATGGTATATGGCGTTCTTTTCAATATTTTGTTTTTAATGTAAACTATCGAGTTCTGTAAAAGATTATGTGATATTTCAAATTTAATAAAACATACCATACCATATTGATTCTTGTATCCCACAAATGACAGCTAAAAATAATTGCAGCTTGCAAAATAATATAAAAGCTACAGAGACAAACATCATATAAATGATTGCATAGGGTTAGGTCAGTGTAGTGAAGACAATTAGATGTGTTTTCAGTGCTTTCCTGAATTGGAAGTATCTAGAGTCATATGAAAAAATTAGGACACCCCATGAAATATTCAGTTCTTTCTTAAGAAATGTTCACATATCGATGCCAAATCTTTTTTTTAAATTTATCTCTGGAAAAGAAAGTGATGTAATTGCAGGTAAATAACAAATAATTTCTTTGATTTAGTTTTGAAACAAAAGATATCCACAAAAATGTATATTCTAACTGAGGAATAAATTAGGACACTTCCCACATATCCTCCCACTTACAGCTGTGTGTGATTTGAACCACTTTATCACATCAGGAGTGTGTGGCGCAGTGGATGGAGCTATAGCCTCGGCACCCTGGGGTTCAGTTGCAACTGAACCAACATTGTCTTGATACTGCCTTTAATTTTTTCAAGATGGCAGTGAGCAAGCATCTCACCTGGGGTTGTGGGTTCAATCCCTGCTCTGCTCCTTGTGACCCTGGGCAAGTCACTCAGTCCTCCATAGCCTCAAGTACGTTAGATAGATTGTGAGCCCACCGGGACAGATAGGGAAAATGCTTGAGTACCTGATTGTAAAACCGCTTAGATAACATTGATAGGCTAATAAACTTGAACTTGACATGATTAGAACTTCACTACTCAGCATTTTGAAGGAGGTTTGCCCTACTTAAACCTCAGACATTTAGTTTGTTGTGCTCATGACTGCTGTGGTGAGAGTGAACACCATGGTGAGATCAAAAGAGCTGTCTTTTGAAAGAAGACTGTAGCAGCTTATAAGTCTGGTAAGGGATTTAAAAAGATCTAGAAAGAATTTGATATTGGCCATTCCACAGTCCAGAAAATAGTGTACAAGTGAAGGACTTTCTAAACAACTGCCAACATGCCCAGGTCTGGCCATCCAAGCAAGATGACCCCCAGAGCAGAACGCAAGATGCTAAAAGAAGTCTCCAAAAACCCTAAAATGTCATCACAGGACCTGCAGCAGGCTCTTGCTATTGTTGATGTGAATGTGCATGCCTCTACAATCAGAAAGAGACTGCACAAATTTAACTTGCATGGGAAGTGTGCAAAGAGGAAACCTTTGCTTTCTAAGAGAAACATCAAGGCCAGAGAGAACATAGACAAACACCAGGATTTCTGGAATAGTGTTCTAGGAACAGATGAGTCTAAAATTGAATTATTTGGACACCACAAAAGAGGACATGTTTGGCGTACATTAAATACCACATTCCGGGAAAAGAACCTCATACGAACTGTGAAGCATGGAGGTAGAAGTGTTATGGTTTGGGAATGCTTTGCTGCAGCCGGACCTGGCCAGCTCACCATCATAGAATCTACTATGAATTCTACTGTGTATTAGAGCAGTGTTTTTCAACCACCGGTCCGCAGAAATTGCCTGCCAATCCACAGAGCTGGCACGTGCATCGGGCCCGAGACAGTGTTCTTCAGCTGTCGGTCTGCGGTGCGATCGATGCGGCATTATTTTCGGGTCAGCTCTCTCTTCCTCAGTGCTGCAGTGCACAAAGCTGCGTGCAGCGACTCCTACGCACATCCTGTGCCTGAACCAGAAGCTGGCCTGAAGATAACACGGGGGGCAGCATTAAACAGCTAGGTGGGAGCAGCCCAGAAGTTAAGGCACAGCATGGAGGGAGGGAGACAACAAAGGTAGGGGGGAATGATTTTAGTTTTGATTTTAGTGATTGATTTACATCTGCTGTCTGTATTTTGCACTGTTCAGGAAGAAATGCTTTTGTTTCTTTTTCTCTGGGGTTGTACTGCATGCAGAGTCTTGAATCTTAGGGTTTCGTTTGTATATATTAGTACTTTTAGTTTTTGGTCCCATATTTGCATAGTGGTTATCTGTGTTCTGATAAGAATGAATGTTGAGAAGCATATAGTGTGCTTTGTGTAGTTTAATTTTGTGGTTAACCATTATGTGTAATAAGATTATATAGTGTGTGTATATATGAAAAATGAATGGAAAAAAATGGTGGTACAATTAGTATTATTATTATGGGGGCAGCGTCTGGGGCGGAGATTGTCAGGGTCTGGCCCACGACTTTGCTCAGTGTTCTTCAACTGCCAGTCCGCGGACTGGTGCCGGTCCACAAAATAATTATTTTATTTCCGCCAGTCCATAGGTGTCAAAAGGTTGAAGAACACTGTATTAGAGGGTGCTCGAGGAACATGAGACCATCTGTAAGAAAATTAAAGCTGAAGCGGAACTGGACCCTGCAACATGACAATGACCTAAAACATACCAGTAAATCCACCAAGGACTGGCTGAAAACTAAGAAATGGAGAGTCCTGGAGTGGCCGAATCAAAGTCCTGATCATAATCCCATTGAGATGCTGTTGGGTGATTTGAAATGGGCTGTATATGCAAGAAACCCATCAAACATCTTACAGCTGAAAGAATTTTGCATTGAGGAGTAGGCTAAACTTTCCTCAGACTGATGTCAGAGACTGGTAGATGGCTACAAGAAATGTCTCGCTGCAGTTATTTCAGCCAAAGGGGGTAACACTAGCTACTAGGGTGTAGGGTGTCCTAACTTATTCCTCAGTTAGAATGCACATTTTTATGGATATCTTTTGTTTCATAAGTAAATCAAGGAAATTTTTGTTGTTTACCTGCAATTACATCATCTTCTTTTCCAGAGATAAACAACAACAAAAAAAGATTTGACCTAGATATGTGAACATTTCTTAAGAAAGAACTGAATATTTCATGGGATGTCCTAATTTTTTCACATGACTGTAGGTGTTTGGTGCAAGCTGCCTAGGAGGCTGTTACAGATTTGGGGGCTTGGGAACTTGAAGGTGGGTTTGAAGAGAGTGTAAAAGAGCAATCAGTTATTTTAGTGACAATGATGTTGGATAGCATCACAGGCAAATCTAGTGGGCAAACAAAAGAGAAAAATAATGTTGCTAGCTGAAGAAGACAAACTGGCATAATGTAGGAGTAGGGTTAGTGGGGAGCTAAAGATGTGTTGGCTCAGGAAAAAGTGAATGTTAGGACTGTTGGGGAGGTCAGAGTGACCAGTAGAAGTCACTGCTGGTGGACCAGAGTAGTATGGATCCCAAGTCCTGCTAACAGAAGAGAAGATGAGAGTGGGAGAGAGAACATGAAGTGGAGTATGAAGAGGGAGAACATACCTTGCCTCTTCTGTAAACTCACACCTCTTTATCCCAGAACAGGCAAGCAGCATATTCTCAGAGATGGGTGACATCATCCACAGAGCCTGGTGCAGACAGTCCTAAAGTGTACTGTCACTTTAACTTCTTAGAAGTCTCTAGATCAGTGGTTCCCAAACCTGTCCTGGGGGACCCCCAGCCAGTCAGCTTTTCAAGATATCCCTAATGAATATGCATGAGAGAGATTTGCATATAATGGAAGTGACAGGTATGCAAATCTCTCTCATGCATATTCATTAGGGATATCTTGAAAACCTGACTGGCTGGGGTCCCCCAGGACAGGTTTGGGAACCACTGCTCTAGATGGACCTTACCGCACATGCGCAAGTGCCTTCCCGCCCGATGTTGGCTTGCAGGGTCATCAGTTCTTAGTTTTCCATGGAGCTAAGAAGATATTAGTTGAAGTCATTCAATAACTACACTGTTTATTTTTGCCTTGGTGCCTTCCCGTGTTTTTATTATTATTTCCCCTTGGTACTATCAGTTCTTCATAATAAGAAGCCAACTTTGCCTTCCCATCAGACATCCAAGACATCTCCAGCATCAATGTGAGCAAGTGCAAAGTGAAGCATGTGGGAAAGAGGAACCCGAACTATAGCTTTGTGATGCTGGGTTCTGTGTTAGGAGTCACTGCCCAGGAAAAGGATCTAGGTGTCATTTTTGAGGATACGTTGAAATTCTTAGCTCATTGTGTGGTGGCTGCTAAGAAAGCAAACAATGTTAGGATTTATCAGGAAAGGAATGGAAAACAAAGATGAAAATGTTATAATGCCCTTGTATTGCTCAGATACGGTTGCACCTTGAATACTGTGTGCAGTTCTGGTCATCGTATCTCAAAAAAGATATAGCGGAATTAGAAAAGGTATAGAGAAGAGCGACAAAAATGATTAAAGGGATAGAACGACTTCCCTATGAAGAAAGGGTAAAGCATCTAGGGCTCTTCAGCTTGGAGAAGAGGTCTATAAAATACACATTCCCCTCCATATTTGTGAGGTTTAGGGGCAAAGGCTGCCCGCAAATACCAAAAAATTGCAAATAACTTTAGAGCTGATTCTGACCCCTCCTTTCCTCCTGCCTCCTGGACTTCTCCACTGTACTTACTTTTTAAAGCCTGGTGGTCTAGCAGTGAAGCAAGGCAGGAACAATCTTCCTACGCTCCTGCCTCGTGCAGAGCCAGGAACAAAAATGGTTGCCGTGAGTTCCCGCAAGACCACAGCCATAGCTCCTGTCCTGCTTCACCCTAGACCAGGGGTAGGCATTTCTGGTCCTCAAGAGTCACAGGCAGGTCAGGTTTTCAGGATATCCACAATAAATATGCATGAGATAGATTTGCATCTCAAGGAGACAATCAACAGCGTTCCCTATTGGTGCAGGAAGTGTCCTCTCTGAGGCATGGTTCTTTTATCGAGGTCCCCAAAGCCTTGATGCCCTGCAGCACCATCCATACCAATCCCAAGTATAGTACCGGTGTCTTCTAACCAGAATCAAATTCAGAAGCTGCTTCACAAAAAGCTAGCTGCAATTATGCAAATGCAGTTGACACCAGTATTGACCCAGCATGAGCATGATTCTTTGAAGGTCCAGGATACTAGATTTCGCTCGCCTTTACCTTTCAGAGGGGAGATATTATCATTCACAGTACCAAAGCACTTTCCTATCTTCAGCTGACCACCATCCACAACTTTATGGGCATTCTTCTCAACACTACCATCGACACCACAGCCCATGACCATCGAAGCCCACTACAGCCCATGACCATCAGGTTTGTTCATGTCACATCCTACTATACAGGCCTTGTCTTCTCCAGCCTCTTATGGCCTATCTTCATATTTGTCTCCTCCACCAATAAGATGCCATTTTCTACCTGAGAGCCTGTTTTTTTCCAACTTTTATTAAACAATTGGGGCAAGCTTTTTCAATCTGTCTGGAGTCGGATACTGAATCAATAGCTGATCTTCTTGACACTCTTGATTTTGAAGAGGTTCCAAGAGACCTATTTAAACTTCCATTCCATACTCGTCTAGGAGAAGCAATGTTTCGAACTTGGGAGTCTCTGCTAATGAATCCAGTGGCTCCACAGCAATTGGATTCACTTTATAGAGTGCACTCTTGTCCTGGATTTGACAAACCCCAGCTCCATCATAAGTCTCTTGTAGTGCAATCAGCATTACAGAGGCCCTCCAGCTCTAGATCTTACATCAGCATGCCTTCGAGCACAAAAGGCCATAATTTAGATATCTTTGGTTGTTGCCTTTTCCAGAACTCCATGCACACTAGCTGCATTCCTAACTACAATTCTTACACATCTTTCTACTTTAATCAACTGGTGCAGCATCCTTCTCACTTTGAACAGGGGAAAAAATTGACTGGTTGCTGCGGGTATGGGAATTAGGCTTTTTACCACCCCGTGGAGAGGTGAATGGCCTTGGCCCTGTAGTAAAGGATCTGCCACAACTTGCCTCCCTTCCCACCTGTCCCAGTCAGCAGCCCCCCCTCCCTCGGCGGGAAAAAGGTTCCGTGCACTTCAGTGCTGTGTGCAATGATGTTGCCTCTTCCTACGAATGCTTCTAAGAAGCTGGTAGACCCGCCCCGGGAGGTGCAAAGGGGCCAATGGGGGGAGTTGCAGATTTGTTTTTTTTTTTTGCCAGGAGCCGTGATGGGGGGGAGGGCTGATGGTGGACTTGCAAATGGGAGCTGCTGCTGCACCTGCAAAGGGGGAAGGGGGTTCCTTGGGCTGCTGGACTGGCTGGAGCGGAAGGGAAGGGAGACAGTTGCTGGATCTGGTTTGTGGATTGGGGAGAGAAGGGAAATAGGTGCTGGGCCCATGCAGTGGGTGGAGTGGAGCTGCAGGGAAGGGAGAGGTGCCAGATCCATACCTGGGTGCTGAAGGGAGGGGATAGTGGTGTTGGACCCATGGGAAGGGGGCTAGAAGGAAGGAAGAGAGGTGCAGGACCTGCAAGGAAGAAGAGAGAGAAGAAAAGGGAAAGAGAAAAGCTGAATCAAGGGAATGAAGGAAGAGCGAATGAAATATTGAACATAGTGGAGGGAGGGAGGAAAGAGTGAGAGAGACGCATTGGTGTAAGGAAGCAAGAGAGGGGAGAAGCTGGACACAGAGAAGTACAAAAAGAGGGGAGATGTTGGGCATGGATGGGAGCATAGGAACAGGGACAAACAGGGGAAAGCTGCATCTGCATAGGTGTGGTATATGGACACAGAGAGGTAATGCTAGACATGGAAGGGTATATGGAGACAGAAAGAAGATGGTTAGACATAGGGGAGAATAACATATAAGTTAAGATGCTGGACAGGGAGCATAGGGATATAAAGGAGTTGATACTGTACACAGGAGGAGGGGATCATAGAATGGTGAGATGATGAAGGCAGGGAGGTGGACATGGGAAATACTAGAAAGGGACGTATAGGAGGCATAGAGAAGGGAGATGCCGAACATGGGGAACAATACATATACAGAGATAGAAGATGGATGGTGAGCATGGAGAATGAAGAAATGTCAAATGGTCAGGAGACCCTGGCAAGTGAGTTAAGAGAAGACAAAAGAAAACGCAGACCAGCACCTGAGACAACATGATTTGAAGAATAAAATGACGAGACAATAAAAGGTAGAAAAAATAATTTTATTTTCTCTTTTGTGATTAGAATATATCAGATTTGAAATATGGGTCCTTCTTGAGCTGGTGTAGACATAATTGGGAACCACAAAGTCCAGGCTGTGCTTCTTTAGCTTCCACCTGGCTTAGGGCTCTCTCTGTCCAGGGGGCAGTTACCCTAGTTGTAATCCCCTAACACTATTCCTGTCATGTGTGACTGTGGTATTCTGTTAGCATGTTTTTTCTGTGTAGCATTCTGTAATAATTTGGTTTATTCAGTTTTCTCGATAATGGAGGGGAAGGGATATTTGTGAAGGGGAGGGGAGATAGGGGTTTTGTTGATCCTTACTCTGTATTATTTATGCTTATAAAATGACAATTGTACAGAATATTGTTTCTTTTTATTCTTTAATAAAATAAGTTCAGTATAAAATTATAACGATTCGAGGCTTGTGTGGGGACCGAGCTGGTGGGGACAGAGCAGGGACGGGGACAAATTTTTTTCCTGCATCATTCTCTACAGTTTATACTTCCAGACCAGCTTCTAGACTTTCAACAAACAACTCTTAATCTCTTAGAAACCAGAAAGTTTATGGCTAGGTCTGCCTTTGATGCCTTTGAAGTGTGATGCCTTTGAAGTGTCCTCAGGAGCTTCGGCTTTATCTATATTGATGTGGCATCGGGCATGGCTTACCCTTTCAGGCTTGGATCCTCCGGTAGAGAACCATTTTGTGAATACACCCTGCTTGAGAGATGCACTTTTTAGTGATAAGGTTGAAGAAACCATGCAGAATATTACTAAGCACAAACATCCTTGGTCTATGACCTTATCTTCCAGTTCAGCACCAAAACTTGAATCCACTTAGTCACTCAGGATTACTTTATGATATACGACAAGCTTTGACATTTTTCTATGCAATGCATAGAGAACAAACACTGGTTCTCCAGTGTGTTGGTACGACCCAGGAGCAGAATCTCATAAGATCGCTATTGGCTGATGAAAAACAGCAACTTGAAGGTCCAGAATACCACTTTTCAGCAAGGCCACAGTTTCACACATTGTACTAGCATTTGTATCAAAGTGCCTGGCACACACTTACATGTCACACATTCCTTCCCAGACCAGAGCCCCTCTCAAGCCCCCTGGTATTTAGTGAAATAAGCTGCTAAAGGTAAGTTACTTTGCTGTATTACCTGATAAATTTTCTTTCCCTTAATTACAGCAGACGAATGAGGCCTCCCTGAGTTGGGTATTATGCTGTACTTGGAGAAAAGAGAGGACAAGCCATGCCATGGTACTTTCGGCTGTTTTGATATGATTAATACTGAACTAATGGAGAGAGAAGTTCAGTGCTCTCTATTTACACCTGCTTGTTGATGGATATTGCTCCTTAAGATGAACCTGACCATAAGACCTAGATTTAGAGGAGGAAAACAAGAAAAAAACCCATTCTGAACCAAATTTTCCCTGCCAGGCTGTGCACCCAACCCCACACTCCTTGCCAAGCTCTGTACCCTGTTCTCCCTCTGGTGGTCTAGTAGTAGGCCGACACAGGGCAAGCAGGCAGGGGCCCCCATACCTAGTGTTTGGGGGGGGGGTTTAGGTGGTGTTTGTTTTTGGGGTTGTTGTTTTTTTTAGGATAGTTTCAAATATCTTTATTCCAATATGCAACAAATCTATGGAAGGAGAAGCTTGGAACTGAATGACCTGGCCCTTTCTTTTCTTGTCACCTCCTATCTCAAAATGCTTGCATCTCTTAATAGTCAGCATCCTTTTAGACCTGCAGTTTGGCTCCACACACTCGAGCCTCAAGACAATCTTTTTGGTGATCTTAGCCTTCTTATGAAAGAGGCTTTGATTGACCACCATAGCCACTTTGCTTATGATCATATCCCCCTGTATCTGTTTTAAATCATAGCAAAGAAGAGAATCATCAACCCGCACAGCACTCCCATCACAAGCCCATTACTAAACCTCCACCCTGCCTCCAATTAAGATAGGCCCCCCTGGAGGAGACGCCAATCCCGACAGCAGGTATGAGGACACCCACAATAAGATCCCGTGAAAGCCACGTGCCACACCTCTATAGCATCAGCGGTCAGGAAACAGCAGGAACCATACCCCATGAGCTGGACTTTGTCCAACACACTTCACCCGACCACCGACTCCAGGGACTCCTCCCTCGAACCTCAGCTCCCTGCCGTTGCTCGCCGCGCAGCTCTGAATGCTGACCCAGGAGCCGTCACCTACCGGGCCGCTGATCCACCCTGTTATGTTCCCCGCTGGCCGCTAACGCAGGCCAGGCAGTCATGGCCCGCCCAACACACTGGCAGCAGAGTCAGGCCCAGATACAGCACACAATGCCAAAGCCAAAAGCTGCCTCCGAGGGGAACAGGCCTGCTGGGATTAAAAACAGGTTGGGGGGGGGGGGGTTGTAGTATTCGGTCCATAAGACGCACCCTCTTTCCCAACCCCTTTTTGGGGGGTGGAAAAAGTGCATTTTATGGTCCGAAAAATACAGTAATCCCATTTGTCTGCTGTGATTAAGGGAAAAATAATTTTTATCAGGTAATATCTAATTTTACCTTACTGCAATAGATTGTATTTTGGATTAGTGAAAAAAAAGTACTTGGTCCAACTGTTGTGGTATACTAGGGTAAAAAAAAAGTTTACCTTAGTATTTGAAGTAATTGTCATTATCCCAGGACAAGCAGGCAGGTATTCTCACTAGTGGGTGATGTCATCAGACAGAGCCCCGGTACGGACGTCTCACAAGCACGTGTTGCTTGTAGAAACTTAAAGTTTCTAGATGCCCGCACCGCGCATGCGCCGGTGCCTTCCTACCCGGAGATCCGGGCGTGTCTCCTCAGTTCTTTCTTTTCCGCGGAGCTGAGAAGTTCAACTTCTTCATGCGCTAGCTGAATTCAGTTAAATTTGCCTTCCTTGTCCGCGTTTTTGTTTCTTTTAATTACAGTTAACAGTTCTTTTCTTTTTCAGTAAAAAAAAAAAAAAAAAAAGAGAAGATTATTTCCTCCGGCGGGTCGAACGGGCCGGCCACGTGGCTCAGGCCCACGGGCTTCGACCTCGCGGCAGAGATTTTCCGGCCTATGTCCCGGCCAATCACCGGTTTTAAAAAGTGCAGCAAGTGCCAACGCGCGATTTCACTCACGGACCCTCACTGGCGCTGTTTGCAGTGTTTGGGCCCTGACCACATCCCGAAATCGTGCGGGCCTTGCTCTACCCTTACGGCACGCTCATTCAAGCGGCGTTGCCTATTGTGGGAATCGATGTTCAAGATGGACGCAGCTAAGGATCCCTCAGCCTCCACTTCATCCGATACCTCCCCGGTTCGGGCGAAACCGGCATCGACTCCTCCTGCATCGAGTGCGGCGAAACCGGCATCGCTCGCCCCGACACCATCCACGAGCTCGACGTCGGTGCCTGCCCCGGTCTCCTCGGTTCAGGTACCTCTTCCTTCCACAGTGCCACCAATGGTCATCAAAGTGCCGAAAGCTACTAAGCAGAAGCACTCGACCTCGAAGGAGCGCGATGCCCGTGCAGGAGGACCCCCTTTCGGTGCGGATCCCTCCCTATCGGCTTCGCTACGGTCCGTGCTGGAAGCTCAATTCGTTGAGCTCATGCAGACCATCGGACCCGGGCTCATCGCTGCCATACAGGGTGACCTCCCGGTACCGGTCCAAAGGGGCGGTCCGCCCCCTCCCCCTCCCCCACACCGTTCGACCTCGACAACCGACGAGGACGAACGGGGGAGGGCGACGATACCCACGCGGCAAGCCTCGCTTACCGACATGCCGCCATTAGAACCCATTACGCCTCCGCGCCAACATGGGACCAGACCTCCGATCGATACTCGAAGCCCTGGGCATAGTCAGGAAGAGTTCCTCCGTACTCCTTACCAGACTTGGGTAGCATCGCAGGAACCCGCATCGCAGACCCAGTGGCGATCCACTGCTTCCAGCCCTATCCACTTGGGGGCCTCGGGAGACCATGCGATGCACAGACGATCCCGATCCCCGTCCCGCCACCGAGACGGGCACCGATCGAGACACTCATCCTGGCACTCCTCACGCCATTCGGAGGTGTCACTGCAGAAAAAACTGCAACGTAGGGGATACTCCTCATCAGAGGCGTCCCCTCCGAGGGGCCCGGAGTACGAGGAAACACCGGTGCCCGATTCTCCTTGTCACTCCCCGATGTCCACGGACCTGGAGGCCTCCTCCTCCGCCAGCCCGTCTCACAGACCGACGCTGGCGGAACAATTGTCCTTCTCATCATTCCTCCGACAAATGGCGGATGATCTGGATGTGACCCTTGACACGGGCTCCCGATATTCCAAAGAGTATCTGGACACCATGCACTTACCTAACCCTCCAACGGAGTCGCTTCGGCTCCCCCTGCATAAATTACTGGACCAGACCTTCATGCAGTGCTTCGAAACGCCGTATTCCATACCGGCGATCCCCAGCAAACTCGATGCTCGATACCGCATCGTGCACCATAAAGGGTTCCAGGGCCCTCAACTCTCCCACCAATCCCTGCTGGTCGAGTCCTCCCTAAAACGCTCTCACCCCTCCCAGGTCTACGCCTCTGTACCGCCGGGCCGAGAGGGGAGAACGATGGACAAATTTGGTAGAAAATTCTACCAAAACTCCATGATGGCGTCACGGGTGCTAAACTACAACTTCTTTTTCTCTTCCTATCTGGAGTTCTTCTTGCCGGTGCTCCGCAAGTTCACTCCGTTCATAGACAACCAAGCTCGATTCGAGTTCGAGGAAGTGGTAGCCTCCCTCTCCCAATTACGCCTCCAGCTGATGCAATCCTCCTTCGATGCATTCGAACTCTCGGCACGCGCCGCCGCAAGCGCGGTAGCTATGCGTCGCCTGGCATGGCTCCGTACCATCGATATGGATCCCAACCTACAGGACAGACTCGCCAACGTACCATGTGCTGGAGCTGACCTGTTCGATGAGTCTATCGAGACTGTTACCAAGAAGCTGTCGGATCATGAAAAATCCTTTCAATCCATCCTGCGGCCCAAACCCAAACCTCAACAGTCTCGACCTTCCAGGCCACCCCTGATTTACCAGCGGCGTTACATGCCCAGACAAACGCCTGCTGCGAGACAGCCTGCGAAGAGACAACCTCCCCAGAAGTCTCAGCAAAAACCCCAGCCACCGGCCGTACCTAAGGCCCCCCAGCCCTTTTGACGCCCCCCCCGGGAGCGTAACCTCGGCCTCTCCCATAGGGGGCCGCCTCCATCTCTTTTACCATCGATGGGAGGCCATAACTACGGACCTATGGGTCCTCACCATCATAAGAGAAGGATACTCTCTTCAATTCCACCGGGTCCCCCCGGACCACCCTCCAAGAGAGTATCCTTCAAGCTCGACGCAGACCGCCCTTCTTCTTCAGGAAGTCCAAACCTTACTCCAGCTTCGGGCTGTCGAGCCGGTCCCTTCAGACCAATTGAACCGAGGGTTTTACTCCCGGTACTTCCTCGTCCCGAAGAAAACGGGCGACCTGCGACCCATTTTAGACCTTCGGGCCCTCAACAAGTTCCTGGTCAAAGAGAAGTTTCGCATGTTGACTCTGGCTTCTCTATACCCCCTCCTCGAGCAGAACGACTGGTTATGCTCCCTGGATCTCAAGGAGGCCTACACTCACATCCCCATTCACCCGGCCTCCCGAAAGTTCCTCAGATTTCGGGTGGGAAATCTGCACCTACAGTATCGAGTGCTACCATTCGGCCTATCTTCGTCCCCCAGAGTCTTCACAAAGTGCCTGGTGGTAGTAGCCGCAGCACTCCGGGACAGGGGTCTACAGGTATTCCCATACCTCGACGACTGGCTCATAAAGGCCCCGTCAGCCCCAGAGGTCACTTCGGCGGCCTTGGCTACAACCTACTTCCTCCAGAATTTGGGCTTCGAGATCAACTTCTCCAAGTCTCACCTACAACCCACCCAGTCCCTCCCCTTCATCGGAGCGGTCCTGGACACCACCCGACTCCGAGCATTCCTACCTCGGCAACGCATGGAATCTCTTCTTCATCTCTGCCAGTCGGTGTCTACTCGCCAAACCCTACCGGCGAGACAACTGATGGTGCTCCTGGGCCATATGGCCTCCACAGTACATGTGACACCCTTCGCCAGACTCCACCTCAGGATCCCCCAGTGGACCCTGGCATCACAGTGGAATCAGACATCCGATCCACTATCCAAACGCATCTTAGTCACACCTGCTCTTCGGCAGTCTCTACTTTGGTGGATGACCTCTTCGAATCTATCCAGAGGTTTGCTGATGCACTCTCCCCCCCATCAGAAAGTTCTCACGACCGATTCGTCGAATTACGCATGGGGGGCCCACCTGGAGGGTCTCCGCACCCAAGGATTCTGGACCAATGCGGAGAGACTACACCAAATCAATCTACTGGAACTCAGAGCCATCTTCAATGCGCTCCAAGCTTTCCAACACCTACTCCACGACATGGTAATCCTCATTCGCACAGACAATCAGGCCGCCATGTATTATATCAACAAGCAAGGAGGCACGGGCTCGGCCCTCCTTTGCCAGGAAGCTCTACGAGTCTGGGACTGGGCGGTGCGCCACAACGCCCTACTCAGAGCAGTATACATCCAGGGGGAGAACAACGTCTTAGCAGACAAACTAAGCCGCCTGCTACAACCGCACGAATGGACTCTCCATTCCAGCCCCCTTCACCAAATCTTCACGCAATGGGGGACGCCTCAGATAGACCTCTTTGCGGCTCCCCACAACGCCAAACTGCCTCAGTTTTGCTCCAGGATCTACACTCCTCACCGCCTCGAGGCAGATGCTTTTCTACTGAACTGGGGGAAACGATTTCTGTATGCGTTCCCACCATTCCCGCTGATCCAGAAGACTCTGGTCAAGCTGAAACTCGAACGGGCAACCATGATTCTAATAGCTCCTCGGTGGCCCAGACAACCTTGGTTCTCCCTCCTACTTCAACTCAGCAGCAGGGAACCAGTACCACTTCCAGTGTTTCCTTCACTACTTACTCAACAGCAAGGATCACTACTTCATCCCAACCTGCAGTCTCTCCACCTGACAGCTTGGTTCCTCTCAACGTAACCCCTCACCAATTCTCACAAGAAGTGAGGGAGGTCTTGGAAGCTTCCAGGAAGCCCGCCACTCGACAATGCTACTCCCAGAAATGGACCAGATTCTCCTCATGGTGCGTTTCTAAGTCAAAGGAACCTCAGCGAGCTTCCTTATCCTCCGTGCTGGACTATCTCCTGCACCTATCTCAATCTGGGCTCAAGTCCACATCCATACGAGTCCACCTGAGCGCTATTGCGGCGTTCCACCAGCCCCTACAAGGGAAACCCCTCTCGGCCCATCCGGTGGTCGCCAGATTTATGAAAGGACTCTTCCATGTTAACCCTCCTCTCAAACCACCCCCAGTAGTTTGGGACCTCAATGTAGTCCTTTCCCATCTCATGAAGCCCCCGTTTGAACCACTCAACAGGGCCCCTCTGAAGTATCTCACCTGGAAAGTGCTTTTCCTTGTAGCCCTTACGTCCGCTCGCAGAGTCAGCGAACTCCAGGCATTGATGGCGGACCCACCATTCACAGTATTCCACCATGACAAGGTGGTCCTCCGCACTCACCCGAAATTCCTGCCTAAGGTGGTCTCCGAATTTCATCTCAACCAATCCATTGTACTTCCAGTATTCTTCCCTAAGCCTCATTCTCACCACGGAGAATCGGCCCTTCACACTCTAGACTGTAAACGTGCCTTGGCTTTCTACCTGGATCGCACCAAGCCACACAGAACCACTCCTCAACTTTTTGTCTCCTTCGACCCTAACAAGTTGGGAAGACCCGTATCAAAGCGCACCATCTCTAATTGGATGGCGGCTTGTATCTCTTTCTGCTATGCCCAGGCTGGATTATCACTTCCTTGTAAGGTCACAGCCCATAAGGTCAGAGCAATGGCAGCCTCAGTAGCATTCCTCAGATCAACACCAATCGAGGAAATTTGCAAGGCTGCCACCTGGTCCTCGGTTCACACATTCACCTCACATTATTGTCTGGATACCCTCTCCAGACGGGATGGACAGTTTGGCCAAACAGTATTGAAAAATTTATTCTCTTAAGTCGCCAACTCCCCCTCCATCCCACTGAGGTTAGCTTGGAGGTCACCCACTAGTGAGAATACCTGCCTGCTTGTCCTGGGATAAAGCAATGTTACTTACCGTAACAGTTGTTATCCAGGGACAGCAGGCAGCTATTCTCACGTCCCACCCACCTCCCCTGGGTTGGCTTCTCAGGCTAGCTACCTGAACTGAGGAGACACGCCCGGATCTCCGGGTAGGAAGGCACCGGCGCATGCGCGGTGCGGGCATCTAGAAACTTTAAGTTTCTACAAGCAACACGTGCTTGTGAGACGTCCGTACCGGGGCTCTGTCTGATGACATCACCCACTAGTGAGAATAGCTGCCTGCTGTCCCTGGATAACAACTGTTACGGTAAGTAACATTGCTTTCACTTACATCTTAGACTTTGGAATGCAGCCCCAATGGTCTTGTGACAGGAACAAAATTACCTGACGTTTCATTAAAACACTAAAATCTAGTTAATTTAGTCTCTGAATTAGATGGGGTTTTGTATTTTATACTCTTCTTGTTTTATAAGTTTTGTTTGTAATAATATCTTTAGTTTTTTTTTTCCATATCATAACATGTTCTAGGCTTATTACAGGATAGAAAGTGTGATAAATTAAAAAATGCTTAGTACACAAGGCTGAAAGGGTACAAATATCTAGAGATATTTTAAGTGGGCAAAGTTATTGGATTCTAGTTAATGTTTGAAAAGTTGTAAATTCATTCCCTTGTTTTCCTTAGGGAAACGTCAAATTCACAATTTGGGAGTCCAGTTGCAACTGAACCAACATTGTCTTGATACTGCCTTTAATTTTTTCAAGATGGCAGTGAGCAAGCATCTCACCCGTGGAAGAAAGATGAGCCATGTAATTGCTGCCTGTCTTTATTTGGTTTGTAGAACAGAAGGAACTCCTCGTATCCTTTCCCTTTCAGAGGTTTATCCATGTTTCCAGTCTTTGCTTCTCTAATAGTATGCATCCTCTACAAAACACATTTGTAGCAGCATTAAGAAAACTGTTGGTGTACTTATTTTCGTGTTTGTTTACTTTGTTCCGTGAACTTTATTATGAATAATGTAAAATGTAACATTCATGTGGTGCCATGACCATGTTTCACAGTTTACTCTGTTATGAAATATCAGTAGATTGGGACCTGGCTCTATTTACTACAAGGGCCTTTATCTTTTGAAATAACAAAAAGATCCCACTGTTCAAAGCATAAGGTGTAAAAAAGGGGAGGAAAAGGATCTCAGAAACCTGCTTGGTGATGGGGAATAAACTTCAGCTAAGTCTGATAAGGTTCCACATTTCATTGATCCTGAAAAACCTCCCCCTTCCTGTTTTATTATATTTATTATGATTCTTTCTTCCTTTTAATATTAATTTTTATAAAATCTTCTCCACCGAGTCTTCTCTTAAAACTATATTTGTTTGAATTACTTTTCAATGTATCTTCTGATTTACTTATCTCAAATGTCTGCCTCAGTGCCCAGATGTTCCCACTTGTTGGGACCTCTGCCAGGGAAAAGACGCAGACTTGTTGGAAGTCTGCTGCTAGCAGGATCAGCCTTGGGGACACTTAGCTAGCCAGCCTGCTTTTGTATTTTTGGGAGCCCAGGGGCCATTCCTTACGTGGTTGATCCCATATTTATCAGGAGCTGTTTGGCTCCATTCCAGCTTGGCTGGGCTTAATAGTGGATCACCCACCTTTTTGTGACATGAGGTTTTCTAGGTTGAGGCTCAGTCCCACATCAGTCTGACTGGCAGCCCGAAAACCAAGTCCTGGGATCCTGTGAGGCAGAGTATTTCTACATTTGTCCCAGCTGCACTCCTAAGCTGAAGCAGGCAAGCACATGGTAAAGTGAGTAAAACTATTATAGCCTATAGAGAGAAATTGTGGGTGGGATGGGGGTGGGTGTGTCCAAAAGTGAGATTTGAAGGTTTCTGCAGCCAGAGCCAAGGTTCACCACCTCTAAAACCTCTTTACCTGCATTTTTTGTACTTCAGGTTTGTCCCCATGGGTTGTTTTTGACATGTTTTTGCTGGCGGCAACCATCTTGGATTATAAATGATCATTTTTTTCCTAAAGCCTCCATCTGCCTTAAAGCCCCTCGATTTTACTTAAAATCGATAGGGATGGACCCATCAGGCCTTATTACCCCTGTATCATACCAAATTTGCGCTGGAATGCTGGTCGAGGATCATCCAAGCACACAGGGGAAGGGCGGAAGCCTTAGGCTCAGCCTCCTCTGAGTCCTCCAGAGCTGGGAATCTGCAGGAGGCATGATCCCAAGGGAAGAGACACTTTCCAGAGCCCTCCAAAGTTGCATTGGCTAAAGCGCAGATGCAAGGTTGAAGTGGAGCTCAGGAATACCTGTAGGTGTTCCATGTCAGAGTCCTCGAGGCCCCCAGTACAAGATTTCATCCTGAATTTTGTGAGCCTTATGTGGAATGCCTTTTTGAACTGCCAAGGGTCCTCAGCTTCTATATTAAGTGAAATGGAGGAGGTGGTACAGGGAAATATCCCCTCATTATGTGCTCCATCCAGACAACACAGAGCTGGACCAGGATGCTGTTTGACATAGACTGGAAGATTGGAAAATCCAATTCCATGCCATTATTGTCCCAGGATGCAGTTTTTTTGGCAGTCTGGTTCTCTGCATGAGAACAGAGGTCAAAACGTGGTAGTGGCTTTGGATCAGGTGAAAGACCCCATAGTGCGCCAGCTGTTCAAAGCTCCTGCGCTCTCAGGAATTATATCTACCTTGCTGCGAGAATTGAAACTGGGAAGTTCCTCCAGCCCCCTTATTGCAGTGTTCAATTATGAGCAGTTCAGTTATTCTGACCGCATTCTTTCCCTTGTATCCAAACATCACAAAGCTGGTCACGGACCACTAGGAGTCAGCAGAGGAGTCCCTGTGAGTGGCTAAGATTGTCTAAGCATTACTCTATGGCTCCAGATTTCCAACAGCTGGCTGTTCAGCCAAAAGTGGATTTACGGGTGGTGCAGGTCACCAAATGAACTGCTTTGCCTAGTGAAGGAGGTGTGATGTTAAAGGATACTCAGGACTGTAAAGTGGACATGGTCCTCAAGAGAGAATTTGAAGGTTTGGTCCTAGGGATTAATGCGACAGCTGCAGGTTCCTTTGTGGCACATGCTTGCCACTCCTGACTGTCAAGTCCTGGCCTTGAAGACAGAGACTCCCAAATGCTCCTGAGGTGAATTATATAATGGATGCTCTGTATGACATTAGAGTCATGAGCAAGGTGTCAGCCTATGCTGTCTCCACCCGGAAGATACTTTGGATCAGACAGTGGGCAGGAGATTTAGCCTCTAAAGCCACACTGAGCAGGCTTCCCTTTCAGGGGCAGATACTATTTGGCAAGGGTCTGGATGACCTGATGGCCAGTTATGGATTGTCACCCTAAGGCCTTGCTGAACAGTAGAACCTGGACAGTTCAGGACGTGGGGATTTTTGATGCTCTCGAATATTCTGTCCTTACGTGGGAAACCAAGAGATGCAGCGGTCATTTCAAGGGTCACAGCAGATATTCAGCAGGGGCAGGAGACGGCAAGTCTCTGACTCTTTCCCCTCTCCAGCTTTCAAGAAAGCACAATGACGCAAGGGCAGGCCAAGCCCTCCCCAGATAGGGGCAGGCTGTCAGCCTTTTGGTCAGTCTGGGCTCAGATAGGATCAGACCATTGGGTCTTAGAGGTTGTTCAAGAAGGCTTCTTAAGGAACTCGAGACAGCAGATGGAGTCCAATAAAGATTCACTCTTTATCCAGCAGAAAGTTTCAAGTTTCAAGTTTAATTACATTTGATGAATCGCTTATTACAATATCTAAGCGATGTACAGTTTAAAAACCAACAGATTGTGGTAATACATATAATTTCAATGGGCTAGACAATAGACGGACAATTTGGACAGACATGAATAAGTAGGAAAGAGGGGAAAAGTTACAATTATAATATTTGTTAAAATTTACATAAAAAGGAAAACACATTAGGTAAAAATGGGGTAAGGTAGAAATTTGATTAAATTATTAGAAGAGTAAGAGAATTTAGAATAGATCTGTCATAAGTCAAATGCGTCTTGAAATAAATAAGTTTTTAAAATTTTTTTAAAAGAAGTAATGTCTTTTTCGTTTTTAATAAAATTTGGAAGGGCGTTCCACAATGCAGGGGCCACTACGGAGAACATATCATTTCGTCTTGTACCGATAATTCTCAACGAGGGGATTGAAAGCAAGTTCGATGAGGATGATCTTAAAGAGCGAGAGGAGTTGTATGGGACAATCATTTTTGATATAAATTGGGGTTCGTTAAAGATTAATGTTTTATAAACCAGAAATATAACTTTGAAAGTGATTCGATGAGAGATGGAAAGGCAATGTGATTTAATAAATAATGGGGTAACATGGTCATATTTTTTTGCTTTGTGAATTAGTTTAATTGCAGTGTTTTGGATAATTTGGAGCCGTCTCTTTTCTTTCTGGGTTATGTTGATTAAAAGGGAATTACAGTAGTCTAGTTTTGAGATGATTAGGGAATGAACTAGAATATTAATTGATTTGGGATCTAAAAAGGAGGAAATTGAACGAAGAAGCCGTAGTCTGTAAAAGCAAGATTTAACTATTTCACTAATATGTCTATGAAATGAAAGATCTACGTCAATTATTACTCCAAGAATTTTCAATTGGGTTACAGATTCAAGAGGAGTATTGTCCAATATGAATGGTGTTTTTGAAGTTATGTTACCTTTCCAAGTAAAAAGCATTGTTTTTGATTTTTGAATATTCAGGGCTAGTTTATAAAACACACTGACCTGGTCACAAATATAGGCTGGATTTCTTCATTTTCCTTCAGCTGTCAAAGACCACTGCACCGGGGGAAAAATCCTTATATTCCCCACACCTCTGCTGGAGAATAACTTCACTTAGAAAATGGTGCTATGGGGTCACGTGATGCATTAGTCTGGGCAAGACGTGTGCTGCTGGGCTCTGCGGCCAATGGATGAATATTGGCTATATTTCGGTACCTATTGTTTATATCCTGAGGGCGAATCGAGTTTCTGCGATGTACAAAAGGGTGCTTCCCTCTGCAAGGTACGCCTGAGCCCTTGGGGAACTGGTATGCCGGCAAAACCCCCAAAAGCCATTAGAAGCAGATTGTCTCCGCTGTATACCAAGATGGCATCGGTGTCAGCACCTGATCCCTCTAATGCTGGTGAATGCAGGAAATTTCTCGCCTGGTTACCAGGGCCTTGGAAGATGGGCTGAACAAGCTACAGTCAGCAGTTGATGGAATCAACAAAAAATTTAATGCCCATTCCCAGCACATCACAAAGGTTGAGCGCTGCATATTTGATCGCGAGGATGAGGCTCAGCAGGATCATGAGCAGGTTGAGAACCTGCGAGCGCAAGTCACCACTCTCCAAGACCGCCTGGAGGAACATGAAAATTGGCAGTGCAGAAACAACTTCCGGGGTGGTGGGACTCCCGAAGACTGTTGCTGATTTGTATGGTTTCTTTAATACTTGGCTACCTAAACATTTGGGACTGTCCCGCTCTGCTACTACATATGTTTGTGAGTGGACGCACAGGATTGACGCCAAATCGCAGGAGCAGACTAAGCTGCAGGTGCTAATGCCCATTATGTTAACTGGCATGAGAAAGAGATGATACTAAGAAAATGGCGCCATAGTATTCAATTTAACAACGTTGTTGAAAATCTCAACTTACTTTATTTCAATCAACTCTGTTGACAGGAACAGCCCCCAAAAGAACACGCAGGCAGAAAGAGAGTGCACGATTAAAACACATTCAAAAAAGAGACACCTATATTAAAAAAAGATTCTCCAATTAATATTAGAATTAAGATCCTGAGGATGTAAACTCTTTAATCAATATATCCAGTGTTGTTCTAATCTTTAATTTGTAACTGTTTCCTTGACTTAGATGTAACTTTGAATAGAAGAGTTACATACAAAGGTACATTTTTTTCTGTTACATGCCCCTCTTCATCTAAGATTGCAGCTTGATCAGCCTTGATATTTGGAGTTCCTTTGATAAAGGGTTTTTGTTTTTTTTTTGTAGTATGGGCTTAATACTTATATATCAGATTCTCATTTTTGCAGTGCTTAAGTCATATCTATCGGGTTCTCATTTAGTTAGAGAATGAGTTATTACCATTGTACTTTCACTTGAAAAGTAACCTAAATTTAATCATGTCTAGTCCTGAACTTCTCTACACACATTCTGGCAGCACTGTGTACATATCATCAATTACTGGTCTATTGAGAAAACACAGGAAGTATTGTAAAATCTGGAATGAAAAGGTGCGAGTATGCATTGAGGCAGTTGGGGAGGGGTTAGTTTTATAGGTGAAAGTTTGCAGGCTGGTAGGATGAGATTAATGTTAAGGGTTGGACTAGATTGTAAGGTGTTGGGCAGTTATGGGGGTTTGGGAGCACCATAGAAAAGGGTAAACTGGTTGAAGAGGAATTTCTTAATTCTTATTTTTCATTGTATATAAGTATCTGTGTTGCAGAAACTGGGACTCCTTCCATAGAAATGCATTAGGCCATTTTGGGGGGATGGAGAAGAGGTGTTATTTCTCCAGAATTCCTGTTCTGATTTAGTCCATCCTTGCTCTTTTTTTCCCCATGTACATGCACATACATAGATTACAAATACATCCTAGCTATGTTGTACTTCATTAAAATTATTCATATATATGTGTGTGTGTGTGTGTATGTGTGTATGTATATATATTTAAGTTTTTAAAAATTATTTCTACTGTGAAGCTTTCTAACTGAATTGTATTGCTTTTATCGGTTACTACCAGAGCTGTACTAAGCATTCATATTTCATTTGATCCCAAATACGTTATTCAGATTCAGCCGAATATCAATTTTAAATTTGAATAATCCAGAGCTCTACTGTGCTAAATCCTACTAAAATAAACACTTATCTCTGATTTCATGTTCTTCTTTGGTGAATGTCTTTAAATGAGCAGTGATGTTTGAGTGGCATATTATGTGGCCTCCCTTCTTGGCACAATCACTAATAACCCATAGAACACAGGGCTAGTCTTTTCTTCCCATAATCCAGTTTCCCCTCTGTCCCTCAACTCATTTTCTGTTGCGTCCCTTCCAGATTCTATATGCTGGGTGTTCAATCCCAACCCGCAATCTTGGAGTTGCAGAAATCCAACACTTTTCTGAGCTCATCCAACACTTTTCTGAGCTCATGCTCCACCCCCTTAGCCTGAGAGATAGCAAACATAACCAATTACAGTTTGTCCAAGCAATCCGTGCAGAAGTCTTTTGCAGTTGTTCTGCTTCTATTTCTTATTTTTTTACATAAAGTTCATTATCTCAGTGGCTTCAGTGCCTTGAGACTCCTTCCCAGTGGTCCCCTGCCAAGAGGAAAGGATGCAGTATTGCGGTGCCCCATTGACCTAGAAGGCTTCCCTCCGACTTCAGCTTTGACATGGGAGGAAAGCCTGGGTCGGCTTCATTGGAGGGGCTGGACAGGAAGGAGGGCATGGGATCCCCAGCGGTGGCAGCCATTAAGGAGGAAGTGGCTCGCGTACCCCTAAGATTACGCATACTACGTGTTGAAAAACTCTGCTCTAGCTGACAAGCTCAGCAGATTTCTTTGGATGCACAAGTGGACTCTCCATTCTAAAGTATTGTGTCACATTTGCTCACTATGGAGGACTCCTCAGATAGACCTCTTTACATCTCCCCTCAACCACAAATTGCCTCACTTCTGCTTCAGGCAGTACTTTCCTTATCTCAAAGCAGATGCCTTTCTTCTGGATTGGCCGGTATTGGGCAGGAAGGTACTTGCACATGCGCAGTGCATGCAGTCACATAGTTTCTGAAAATTTAGTGCAAATACACTTTTACCGCTGTCCTTACTGGGCTCCGTGGATGATATCCCCCACTTGTGAGAATATCTGCCTGCTGACCCAGAATAGCACCTGTTACGGTAACTGTGCTATTTCAGTTACAACTCAGATCTTATGTAATATAAATGGATGGATGTTTTTAGCAATTTGCAAAACTCTATTAAATAGGGCTTTCCTCCTAATTCTGTGAGTAATAGATTCTACCACTTGGCTGCTTGGTAAGTAAATTATATTTGTACTCAGATGTCGTCTTTTTGTCTTACTTTTAATTTTTTTTCTCTTCAACTTTTATTGATGGAGTTCCTTTCTGCCTTTGACTATATATTTGAGGATTTGTAAACCACTTGTGCATGCTAACGGCAGTATATTAAATGCCAAATAAATAAATGAAATAGTAGTGGTGGTCAGTGTTCCCTCTAAGCGGGCGGGTGTTGTGAGCAAACTTTTTTCACTGTGAGCTAAAAATATCGGGCGCCAGCAAGTTATGAGCCAAATAAATATGTTGTCAAAGTTGCTGATACATGAGGACGAGGTATTCAAAGGAATTTTAGGCCTACACGCTAAATTAAATAACGTTAAATAATATTTTTAAGAACACAGAAATTGTAGGGATGAAATGATATCTTAATAAATGTTTTACAACAAATGTAGTTATGTCTGTTACATCCATATGTGTAAACTGTAAATTAAAAACAGTCCAGAAGACAATACGTTTGATGCTTTCAATTTCTAGACCAGTGTTTTTCAACCTTTTTTGGGCAAAGGCACACTTGTTTCATGAAAAAAATCACGAGGCACACCACCATTAGAAAATGTTAAAAAATTTAACTCTCTGCCTATATTGACTATATATAAAGTAATTCTCTTGAATAGGAATCAAATAAACACAAATAAAGTATTTTATAATTACTTTATTATGAAATAAAAATTATAAAAATTATAAAATACTTTATTCAGTGCGAAACCTGGGCCTGTTTGGCTGAACACAAAGCTGATATTCTGGCTGGAATGGAAGAAAGACACACACGTAGCTCTTCGTCAACAGCTCTCAGTCTCTCTCTGTATTTGGTTTTTATAGCATACAAAAATAGACAAATATACCCTCCATCCTTTTTATTAAACCACAATAGCAGTTTTTAGCGCAGGGAGCTGCGCTGAATGCCCAGCACTGCTCTTGACGCTCATAGGCTCCCTGCGCTAAAAACCACTATTGCGGTTTAGTAAAAGGGGACCATATTGTAAAATATAGACCGCAGATATAAATTCAGAACTGTGCATAGTAAGTGAAGGGAAGTTTTCATCTCTGGGAATTTACCCAGTTAACTATTAAGTTATTTGGGCAAATTCCTTTGAAAACTGTGGTAATACTGCCTCCACTTTGCTAAATTTAAAATAAAATCATTTTTCCTACCTTGTCTGGTGATTTCTGGTTGCACTTTCTTCTTCTGACTGTGCATCCAATCTTTCTTCCCTTCTATCAGCCTGTATGCTTTCTCTCCTCCACACCTCATTCCCTCCCCCAACTTTTTCTTCCTCTCTCCCTGACCTTTCTTTCTTTTTTTCTGTTTCTCTTCTTTCCTTCTGTTTCCCTGCCTGCCCCCTTTCTTTCTTTCTCCCAGCCTCCTGTCCAGCAGTAACTCTCTTCCCTTCCTCCCCTCCCAGCAGCATCTCTCCGTCTCCCTCTCCAGTAGCAGCTGTCCCTTTTTTTTCCTTGCCCAGCAGCTTCCCAGATTCCTTTCCCTCCTCCCCTCCCAGAAGCATCTCTCCTTCTCCCTTTCCAGTAGCAGCTGTCCCTTTTTTTCCCCTGCCCAGCAGCTTCCCAGACTGATAGTGGTTTTCTCCCCTCCCAGCAGCTCTTCTTACTTCCCAGCGCAGCGATTCACGAAGGCAGCCTCGGGTCCTTTGTTGTGTCGCGCCGCCTCTGAGGAAAGAGGAAGTTGCATCATCAGAGGCAGCCATGACTCAGCAAAAGCCCCGAGGCTGCCTTCGTGAATCGCTGCGCTGGGAAGTAAAGGAGAGCTGCAGAGAGGGGAGAAAGCCACTGTCGGAGGCTCCCCAAGATCTCTCCGGCCCAGCGCACGCTTCCGATGCTGATCTTGCCGGTCCTGCGCGGACCGGCAGGAAGTTCAAATGAGTCAATCTTGCCGGTCCTGCGCTGTGACCAGAAACTTGTGCGCTGCGACCTAATATTTTGTGCGCCAGCTCACGCCAGCGCAGCTTAGAGGGAACACTAGTTTTGAGATGCTATCATTGGGGGATTTGGACAGAGGTGATGAGTTTTGAGACAGTTTATTGTGGTTTGGTTATATATTTGTTTGATATACCATATTTTCTCGCATATAACGCGCGTTATACGTGGTTTTTACAAACCGTGCATACCCTTGCGCGTTATATGCGTGAGCGCGTTGTACAAATTTTTTTTTACATAGTCCCCCCCCCCCCCACGACGCCCGATTCATCACCCGGAAGGAGCGCTCACACTCCCACCCCGAAGGACCACTCGCACCCCCACCCCGAAGGAGCGCTCGCACTCCCACCCAGAAGGACCGCTCGCACCCCCACCCGAAGGACCGCTCGCACCTCCACAGCCTCCCCCCCTCCCCCATGGAGAAGCTGTCTACCTTGTTTCCGGATGCCAGTGAGCCCAGCTGTTTCCTCTGCCGGCGGTCCTGCCCCTTCTCAGAGCCCTGTGCTGCGCTGCTTCCTCTTCAGGCGGTCCCGCCCTTTCTCTGACGTCAGAGAAAGGGTGGGACCGCCGGAAGAGGAAGCAGCGCAGCAGGGCTCAGAGAAGGGGCGGGACCGCTGGCAGAGGAAACAGCTGGGCTCGCTGGCATCCGGAAACAAGGTAGACAGCTTCTCCATGGGGGGGGGGAGGCCGTGGGGGTGCGAGCGGTCCTGCGGGGAGGTGAATCGGGGGGGGGGGGCATCAGGCTTTCAGGGTAGGGACAGGCTTCAAGGGGGAAAGGAGAGTCGGGGCGGGCGAAAAGAGAGTCGGGGTCTCCAGAGGAGAGTCGGGCAGCATGCGCGGTATACGGGTGTGCGCGGTATATAAAAATTTCTGTACATAAATTTGTGTTTTCCGCGCGCTATACCCGTGTGCGCTTTTTACACGGGTGCGCGTTATCTATGTGAAAATACGGTAATCTTACTGTAAAGTCTACTATATTCAGAGAAGATTTTTTTCTTTTGAGAGTTTTAATCACTTGCTTGCATTTTCCTTTTTGAGTTTATGTATAAGTTCTTTTTGAAAATTGTACTAAAAATTGTCATAAGTTAAATTCTTTATATCCTTTATTACATTGCCTCCTAGACATTTGAGGGATGGAAGTGAATGGGGAAACTTTAAAGGTGTACTGTTGGCTCTGGGTGTTCAGTTGGTGTGCTTTTGATTTGATGATAAATTTGTGATTAGTTTCTACTGATGTAATTGTGATTTTCTGAGATTCACTTGATTTGATTTGGTAATTTAAAATATGCCTGGTCGCAGGCAAGCTGTTCAGGGAAGAGAAAACAGGGAAAAGCCTTTGAACCCCTTTCAGGAAAAGGGTGTGACTAACAGTTTCCCAGCACATAACTAGCTGTATTTATTTCTCCAGAGGCCGATTATATATTCATCGTCTGTTGACTTTCTCATGGAGGGATTCTGCAGCTGTGTTCAACTTACAGTATGTTAAAAGCCAGAAAATGAAAGAGGAGAAAGCATTTGATGGCTCCAAAACAATAAGTACATTTTCTATTATCTGAGCATAAAATATAAAACAAATTTTACAAACAAATCTAACCAACAATAATCTTTTCAAATGTCACTCTTAAGTACTTTAAATATGTTATGACATTGATGTTAATGTGCAAGTTCTTAGCTTCTGAAAAATTTAAATTATTGCCATCTGTGGTCTTGGCTAATAGTTTTAACTGAATAAAAAGGTTAACATCTTTTAGGAGTTTTTGCTAGGATGTGGTATAAAGTGGCCCAGTAGCCTGTTCTCATGGTAGCCAATCCAGGTCACTAGTACCTGGCCAAAACCCAAGATGCAGCAATATTCCTTGCTACCGATATAGGGCAAGCAGTGGCTTTCCCGGTGTCTTACTCAATAACAGACTATGGACTTTTCCTCCAAACCTTTCTTAAAACCAGTTACGCTATCCGTTCTTACCACATCCTCTGACAATGCTTAACTATTCTCTGAGTGAAAAGAAAATTTCCTCCAATTGGTTTTAAAAGTATTTCCCTGTAACTTCGAATGTCCCCTGGTCTTTGTAATTTTTGACGGAGTGAAAAATCAATCCACTTGTACCCGTTCTACTCCACTCAGGATTTTGTAGACTTCAATCATATCTCCCCTTAGCCATCTCTTTTCCAAGCTGAAGAGCCCTAACTGTTTTAGTTTTTCCTCATACGAGATGAGTTCCATCCCCTTTACCATCTTGGTCGCTGTTCTTTGAACCTTTTCTAGCGCCACTATATCTTTCTTGAGATAAGGAGACCAGAATTGAACGCAATACTCCAGATGAGGTTGCACACATTGGGTGGAAGGTTTCATCGTATTGTCTACGATGACACCCAGATCCTTTTCTTGGGTGCTAATCCCCAAGGTGGACCCTAGCATCCAGTAACTGTGATTCAGGTTATTCTTCCCAATGTGCATCACTTTGCATTTGTCCGCATTAAATTTCATCTGCCGTTTGTACGCCCAGTCTTCCAATTTCCTAAGGTCAGCCTTCAATTTTTCACAATCTGCATACGTTTTAACAACTTTTAACAGTTTAGTGTCATCTGCAAATTCAATCACCTCACTCGTCGTTCCAATTTCCAGATCACTTTAAGCTTTAATAAGCTTTTAGACTGCCTGCACTGCACATGTGTGAATGTCTTCCTGCCTGACACCAGCTCGCAAGGTCATCAGTTTTTTGTTTTCTGCAGCATGAAGAAGACATATCTTTTGTTTCTCCATCGAGTTGCCTTCCTGTTTATATTTTTTTTTTCAAGTTTTTCTGCTACTTTTCTTTTGAAAACAAACGATGAAGAAAAGTAGAAAGGAAAAATAAATTTTGGACTTTCTTCAAACTTCTTTTACTTAGTGGCCTTCACACAACTTGCCATCCTGACTTCCTCTGTGAATAATAAATAGTAGTAGTATCATCGATGGATTTTCGACTTTGTTTCTACTCCAACCCGGCTTGCCCTCTCTGATGGTAGCTGGCTCTGGGGCTATAGATTGGAAGAAGGAAAACACTATTGATTGATGTCAAAGTTTTCTTTTTCTTGTTTATTTATTTCCACATACAAGTTTGGAGTTAGACTTCCAGTGACTGGGATTGGCCAGTATTGGAGGACATCGATTGATGCTTCCATTGGTGACATATTAGAATTGAGTCTATTTGATGCATACCTTCTGTACCGATGTTTAAACCATGTTGATGCAAACACATCGCAGCGGACAGAGCCCTGTCATTAAGCATCAAGTCTGCTATGGACTGCGGTGGCTATGAGACGTCTAGCTTGACTAAGAGTCTCTGATATGGATTTCAATCTCCAGGATAGATTAGCCAATATTTCATGTTTAGGAGAAGAATGTTTTGGCGATTCCATTGAGGCGACCACGCAAAAATTGACACAACATGAAAAGAAATTCTTTAGTCAGAACAAAGACTAAGCCTCCAGTCTGCTAGTCCTTCCTATTCATATCAGAGGCGATATACTTCTAAACCTTCTGCTTCTAGGCCACCACCGCAAAAGAAGCAAAAATAACCAATCAAGCAAAAAGTTGAAAAATGCTATGAATGCTTTATTACTTTATCCTCTAAGCAGGATCAACAAGGGTTTTTTGTGGGGTTTTTTTTTTTAAACTGAAACACACCTCTCATTGTTCCATCAATGTACATAGCATATTTGGGCTCGCATAGGTAGCCAAGGTAACTCAGCTAAAAAAAAACTTTCCTAATCCTGAAAATCAATCAGACAGAAGTATTTTGAATTGTTAGTAACCTAATAGGCAGCCCCATATAAAGGACTTCTACTATTTAGTACAGGGTGGGCAACTCCGGTCCTCAAAAGCCGGAATCCAGTCGGGTTTTCAGGATTTCCCCAATGAATATGCATTGAAAGCAGTGCATGCAAATAGATCTTATGCATATTCATTGGGGAAATCCTGAAAACCCTACTGGATTCCAGCCCTCGAGGACCAGAGTTGCCCACCCCTGATTTAGTATGTACCCTTAGAGTCAAAATCTCCCTGAACTCCAATGTTGATTAAAAACTGAAGTGGAGACCTTTCTATATCATAAGCACTCTTCCAATGCAACTTAAAGAAGGACAAACACTTCCTCCCCCCCCCCCCCCCCCCCCAGTATATGTCTGGATATCATCTTGAGACCACGAGACTTAAAGAAATGAATAGTGAAGATATCTGCAAAAAAATATGTATTATCCTTAAGTGCTTTTAATTTTACCCTGTTATTCTTGCAGTATTTTGACTGCTTATAAAACAACTTTTCAGCTGTGTAGGTAAGTGGGGGCAGTGATGATTTCTGTAAATTCACTCAGGAACTTGCTTAACTTGTAGTCACCCTTGATTGGTTGAAACAATTACATCCCCGTGGAACAGCTGTTTCCTGCAAATAAAAATAGTTCTAAATAAAATGTAGTGAAGCTAGAGCATCACTGCTTGGGCTCCTACTGTGAAGTGCTAAACTTATGAACAGTATATCCCAGTGGTCTCAAACCTAAACCCTTTGCAGGGCCACATTTTGGATTTGTAGGTACTTGGAGGGCCTCAGAAAAAATTAGTTAATGTCTTATTAAAGAATGACAATTTTGCATGAGGTAAAACTCTTCATAGTTTATAAATCTTTACTTTTGGCTAAGTCTTAATAATAATATTGTAATTTATAGCTAAAGAGACATATGATCAAAAAACTGTTTTATTTTACTTTTGTGATTATGATAAACATACCGAGGGCCTCAAAATAGTACCTGGCGGGCCGCATGTGGCCCACAGGCTGCGAGTTTGAGACCACTGGTATATCCTAATACAGAGCCAACAAAATGGCTAGTGTAACTGCAGTGGAATTGGTGCTTAGATTGTGCATGCACTTGTGTGTTCTTCCTTAATTTATGGCTCAACTATTTTAACAACTTGAAACCACCACCTATACAGTTTTAATTAACAGTGTTCTTAAAGACTGAAATAAAAGAATGATGCCAAATTTGTCTTACAGCATCTCATCCAGTATTTTCCATTCAGCTTTTAACAGTTTGTAAATATGCAAATGCCTGTGAAACTAACGAGCACAATTGAGTTTTCTGCTATCATTTAATATCAAGAAAATTTACACCTTTTTCGACAACACTGTATAATAGAAAACTGTGGTATAGTTCAAAGCACATTCAGCCAGTAGTATGGTTGAACAGTAAGGTGAATGTACAGCCCAGAAAGCAGTATTTTATAGCTTGAAAATATAAAATTAGAATTACACTTTTGGAATAAAGGTTTGTCTTGTAATCTCATACATTTAAATACTTTTCAGTGGTGTAAAATTGCAGGTAGTCGGACATCAGAAGAGTAGCTGCGCTTCAGTGATTCTTATTTAGTGGCTGTTAGGATTAGAAGACAGTGGAGTGAAACCATGTTTAACTTACCAGAAGGAAAAAATATATACAGGTGGTCGTCGACTTATGACAGCAATTGGTTCCGACTGCTAGGTCATAAGTGGATCAGGACGTAAGTTGGCCTATGTTAAATTAAGGCAAGAATATTAGACTGGGTAATGATATTTTAATAATTTTTATCATCTTAAAGCAATCTGTTAACAACATTTTCTTTCTTTCTAAGTCAAACAACAATATAATTGTGGAAAAACAGACAAAAATAAGAAATACAGTAAAGTACATTTAAGTCATGGCACCACTGGTGCTTGGCTGTGGATTGTTGATATCTCCTTCATCAGACGAGGCTGCGGAACCGGTAATGGGTGCAGTTGCTCTTTTCATAAACATAGTGAGCTTCGTCTGAATTGTTTGCTTTTTTTCTCTTCATAAATTTCGCAATAAGGACGAAATGTGTCGCTTGCCATCCGTTCAATCCTCACAAATCGTTCATTGTTTGTGTCCATGTCTTCAAAATGGGCGAGGAGTTTGTGGTGAACATTTGTTGTGGCGCCTCATCCTCTTAGTCTTTCTCTAATTTTTTATTTTTTTCTTCCGCCACTCTTTCTTCTTCTAATTCTATCAGCTCTTCATTCGTAAGTTCCCCTGATTCCCGGTCTAGCAAATCCTCAACATCTTCCATTTCACATTCCAATGAAAGGTCTTTTGACATTTTCACTATTCCTTCACAAATCTCATAAAGTTCTTGTTCACTGTTTAATCCAGCAAAGGTGTTCACATAGCACTTAACACACTTCTTCCATACACCATTCATACACTTTTCCGTCACTGAGTCCCAAGCAGTAGCAAGATTTTTTTATGCACTTAAGAATGTTATAGTGTTTCCAACAGTCATGTAGTGATAGTTCAGAGTCGGCATATATAGCAGCTATGGCTTGAGCGAAAGTGGTTTTGAGATAGTTTGCCTTCAAAGTAGCAATCGCCCCTTGGTCCATCGGTTGAATAAGTGGTGTAGTGTTCAGGGGCATAGAGGGGGGATAGAGATCAGCTAAGTGATGTGGATGTCCAGGTGCATTATCAAGCAACAGTAAAATTTTGAAGGGGATTCCTTTCTCCAAACAGTACTCACGTACTTGAGGAATATAACAATTACTGTACCAATCCTCAAATAAAGCCTGGTTTATCCAGGCATTATGGCTTGATCTATAATAAACTGGCAAAGTGTAATTGTTCACATTCTTAGATGCACGTGGATTTTCAGAATGATAAATTAATAAGGGCTTCAGCTTGAACCCATTGATATTTCCTCCAAGCATTAGAGTGAGTCTATCCTTGTGTGCTTTAAATCCTGGCATGCTTTTGGCTTCTTTGTGGATGTAAGTGCATCCTGGCATCCGCTTCCAATATAATCCCGTTTTATCCACATTAAAAATTTGCTCTGCCGGGTAATCCTCCACCTTGATTATCTATATATATAAAATCGGAGGTATGTATGTGTGTATGTGAAACATAGAAACATAGAAATAGACGGCAGATAAGGGCCCACGGCCCATCTAGTCTGCCCACCTTAATGTCCCTCCCCTACCTTTGCCCTGTGAATAGATCCCATGTGCCGATCCCATTTGGCCTTAAAATCAGGCACGCTGCTGGCCTCAATCACCTGTAGTGGAAGACTATTCCAGCGATCAACCACTCTTTCAGTGAAAAAGAATTTCCTGGTGTCACCTCGTAGTTTCCCGCCCCTGATTTTCAACGGATGCCCTCTTGTTGTCGTGGGACCCTTGAAAAAGAAGATATCTTCCTCCGCCTCGATGCGGCCCGTAAGATACTTGAACGTCTCGATCATGTCCCCCCTCTCTCTGCGCTCCTCGAGCGAGTATAGCTGTAATTTGTCAAGCCGTTTTTCGTATGGTAGATCCTTGAGTCCCGAGACCATCCGGGTGGCCATTCTTTGCACCGACTCCAGTCTCAGCACATCCTTGCGATAATGCGGCCTCCAGAATTGCACACAGTATTCCAGGTGGGGCCTCACCATGGATCTATACAATGGCATAATGACTTCCGCCTTACGACTGACGAAACCCCTTCGTATGCAGCCCATGATTTGTCTTGCCTTGGACGAAGCCTGCTCCACTTGATTGGCAGACTTCATGTCCTCACTGACGATTACCCCCAAGTCTCGTTCTGCTACCGTTTTTGCTAGGATCTCGCCATTAAGGGTATAAGACTTGCATGGATTCTGGCTGCCCAGGTGCATAACTTTGCATTTTTTGGCATTGAAGTTGAGTTGCCATGTCCTAGACCATCGCTCCAGTAGGAGTAGGTCGTGCATCATGTTGTCGGGCACTGAATCTTCGTCTGTTGTGCATTTGCCCACTACATTACTCAGTTTGGCGTCATCGGCGAATAATATTATTTTACCTCAAAGCCCTTCTGCCAAGTCTCTTATAAAGATGTTGAATAGGATTGGGCCCAAGACTGAGCCCTGTGGTACTCCACTAATCACCTCCGTCATTTCGGAGGGGGTGCCGTTCACCACCACCCTTTGGAGCCTACCTCCAAGCCAGCTCCCAACCCATTTCGTCAATGTGTTACCTAATCCTATAGAACTCATCTTGCTCAGTAACCTGCGGTGTGGTACGCTATCGAATGCTTTGCTAAAGTCCAGGTACACGATGTCCAGGGACTCCCCAATATCCAGCTTCCCCGTTACCCAGTCAAAGAAGCTGATCAGGTTGGATTGGCAGGATCTCCCCTTAGTAAATCCATGTTGTCGGGGATCCCGTAGATTCTCCTCATCCAGGATCTTATCTAATTGGTGTTTGATTAGATTTTCCATTAGTTTGCTCACTATCGATGTTAGACTCACTGGTCTGTAGTTTGCTGTCTCCATCTTTGAGCCTTTCTTGTGGAGTGGAATGACGTTAGCCGTCCTCCAGTCCAACGGGACGCTGCCTGTACTAAGGGAGAGGTTGAAGAGCGCGGACAGTGGCTCCGCCAAGACATCACTCAGCTCCCTAAGCACCCTGGGGTGCAGGTTGTCCGGCCCCATTGCTTTGTTAACCTTGAGCTTTGACAGCTCACTGTAGACACTGCTGGGCGTAAACTCAAAGTTACTAAACGGGTCAACTGAGCCAACCCTTGTCTGTAGCTGAGGGCCGAGCCCTGGCGCTTCTCGGGTGAAGACTGAGCAGAAGTATTCATTTAATAGTTGGGCTTTTTCCGAATCCTTTTCCACATAGTCTCCGTCTGGTTTCCTAAGACGTACAATCCCGCCTGAGTTTTTTCTTCTATCACTGATATACCTGAAGAAGGATTTATCTGCTAGAGACTCCTCCATGAGGAATTTAGCCTCCCTGACTGCTGTTTTGACGGCTTTTGATTTGGCCAGGTAGTCTGCTCTAGAGTCCTGCTTCCCTGATTGTTTGTAAGAGATGAATGTGCCGCGATCACGCAAAAACGGCTTGACCGATTTGAACAAAACTTGGTATGCAGATCCCTCACTACCTGGGATGATATGTTCTGGGGGTCTCGCGGCCCACCTGCACACGTGGGCGGAGCTACAAACATAAATTCAGATTTCACCCATTCATGTCAATGGAAAAAATGTAAAAAGCTGCCATTCTCACAGTTATTCAAAAACGGCTTGACCGATTTGCACGACACTTGGTATGCAGATCCCTCACTACCTGGGGTGATATGTTCTGGGGGTCTCGCGGCCCACCTGCACACGTGGGCGGAGCTACAAACAGTAAATCAGATTTCACCCATTCATGTCAATGGAAAAAATGTAAAAAGCTGCCATTGTCACAGTAATTCAAAAACGGCTTGACCGATTTGAACGAAACTTGGTATGCAGATCCCTCACTACCTGGAGTGATATGTTCTGGGGGTCTCGCGGCCCACAACTCTATGTTGCTTGCTCAAGGGTGGATTCACCCAATAATTTATATGTTCTTGCTCCAGGAGGTGAAACTAAAAATGTTGTTTATAATCACGTTTTGCGTTAGTTGTATTGTATTCATTTTGTCAAATATTTCACATTATAATTTGAATATTGTACTTTTTATTTAGCTATAAAAAAATAATTTCATTCACCACTATAAAGTATCTTTATTTGAATCCATTTACAGTGTTATTGCTATAATTAAATACCCGTGCATCGCTGGGGCATCAGCTAGTTTCTTTTAAACTATCAACAAATTTTTAGCTCCTTCCTCATCTGCACTCGCTGCTTCTCCAGTCACCCGAACATTATGCAACTGGAATCTATTTTTAAACCTCTTAAACCAACCAGTACTTGCCACAAATTCTTGACTGTAGTCTTCTCCAGCGCGTTCCTTTAAAGTCCCAAACAGACTTCTAGCCTTTGACTGTACTGTAAAGAGGCTTAAGGGTGTCCGTTTTTGAATCTGATCTTCCTTCCAAATGTTTAACAATTTCTCTATTTCATGGATGGACCCAGTACGTTGCTTCGTAATCACTGTTGACCGCAAAGGTGCAGAACCTTTCACAGCTTCACAAATTCTATTTTTGTCTTTTATAATAGTAGACACAGTAGAGTGTGATAGCTTTAGATCACATGCAATCACATTCACTTTCTTTCCTCATTCATACTGTTTCATTATCATCATTTTGGTGTCCAGTTCTATGGCCTTTCTTTCCTTTTTGGAAGGCTGAGGAGTGGAGAGAGACAATTTCCTGTTCGTTGTCATTTTTACTGCATGAAATCGCCAAAACAACTCATGTGGGGCAACACCCCTGCGTATGTTATCACGCTGCGTTGCGAGACTTCGGAGACCGGAAGTGGCGTCGTAAGGTTGAACAGTCGGAACTTGGATAGGTCGTAAGTCGACGACTACCTGTAGGCTTGATATTGAAAAGCATGTTTGTTTATAGTGCCCTATTTGTGAATTTTAAATGGTGCTATACATAGATAGTGCCTAGGTGATCTAAGAATTTTTTCCGGCACTATCTGGATAGTGCTGATATGGAGCGGAGAACATTCTTTCTAAATTATATGGATAACCAGTAATAATCAGCTGTATGGATAAATTTAGGTGTGCCAAAAGGCTGTCCTAAATTTATTCATATAGCTATACAGATAATGATTGAATATCATCAGTTGGCTGTATAGTGGTGGTTGTGTTTACTGATGTATACATTATTCTTCACTTTACTGTTCTCTATTTTTCTCTGTTAATCCTCTCCCATAGTGGTATTGTTCATCCTCTCCTGTCTCAACATAATGGAATGAAATTGGCCACTGGGGCTATGGTCTTACCAATATTCTTCCCAACACAATATCAACAGAGAGATTGGGGTAGGAATGGGTATTGATTTGTTTGGCTCCTTCAACCAAAGAGGCAATTTGGTTCCCCTGATCATACTAAAGATAACTGGGAAGCCTGAAATGCAAGGAAAGCACCATACCAAGTGCTCCTGTGCTTCATTGTTCCTTGCTTTGCTCAATATGCTTTTTTTTTTTTCTTAGATTTAAAAATTCATGCATGATATGAGAGGATCTGATAGCAGGGCTTCCTTTTGACAGATAGTGAGAGAACATTGCCAACAACAAACACTTTTCTTTCTTCCCTTTACTGGCCTGAAGTAGAGCAAAATGCCAGTAGAATATTGTACTGTCCCACTTTTGAACTCTGGGTACATATATTGCAAATTTGTAGATTTTACTATATAGTCATACATCTCGATTTTAAGTGCAGTTGAGAGAAATAAATCAGTTGTGAAATAGTCGGTAGGAACAGAGCAGCTTTTTTAGTAATGGAAAACCTCACAGAATAGCCAGTGAGTTCTGAGAATTACCGTATTTTTGCTTCATAAGACGCACCATAGATTTAGAGGAGGAAAACAAGAAAAAAAACATTCTGAACCAAATTGTATACTAATATATACTGAACTCTGCACCCAGCCCCCCTTCCCTCCCTGCCCTCCCAGGCTTTGCTGGATCAGCAGGAGATGCAGCTAATCAAACCCTAATGCAGGGATGCCCACACTTTTTTGAAATATAAAGCAGTTACTGTACCTCTTTCTAAGTTTGACCCAACTAGTCTTTAGTGGAGGGATACAATCCCATGTCTGGAGAAGAACATTAAAGCAGCTCTGCTTTCTGACAATACTTCTGGCTACCAGCCCCATGCCCAACATTTCTCCTTCTATCACCCATCTCCAGCACCATGCCACATCTCTCCTTCCATTCCCTTCACCACTGTCCAACATTCCTCCCTCTTGCATCCATTTCAATCTGTCCCATTGTTCCCTTGCCACCACATTTCTCACTCATCTTTTTCTTCCCTATCATATTCTGTACCTCCCTCCCTATGACCAAAAATTCTCCTCTTTCTTCCATTCGTCATGTGTACACAACTATCTCTCTTTCCCGCTCACTGACACACCCACACCCAATTCTCCCTTTCTATTCCCTCCCCCACCTCAGCATTTCTTTCCCTCCCTTCCTCTCTCCCCAGTTCTTGACTTCTGTGTCCAAAAATGCACTCCCTCCCACCACTTCATTCGAGTTCAGAGGTTGGAGGCAGCCTGCAGCACGCCATATGTAGCGACCCAGAAGTCTTCCCCCGAAGTCGGAGCTGAAATCGGAGGGAAGGCTTTGCATCAGTCTGGCAGCGGCTGAGGTGTCAGGTGAGAGGGGGTAGATACTGGATGTAGGAGATGAGAGGAGACAGACTGTAGATAGAAAGGGGGAGGGATCAGACACACTGGATGAAAGGGGAAAGATAAGATAAGCTGGAATGCCTGGGGAGAGAGAAAAAGACAGATGATGGATATAAAGAAAAGGAGAGGGGAGGAAGACATTGAATGGAAAGGAGGAGAGGGGGAGGATACGGATGGAAGGGAGAAAAGAGAAAGATGGGGCAGACACTGGGGGAGAAAGAGAAATGAAGCAGATGCTGGGCTGAAAGGGGGGAAAGATGGGCAGATGCTGGAAGGAAGGAGGAGAAAGAAGGGTGGATGATGGATGGGATGACAGAGGGGACAGAAAGGAGGAAGAGAGGAGACAGATCAGATGCTGGGCAGATGATGGATGGAAAGAGGGGGAGGGGCAGATGCTGGATGGAAAGGAGAAAGAGAGAGAGAGGGCATATGCTGGATGGAAATGGAGGAGAGGGAAGATGCTGGAGAGAAAGGGACCTCAGGTCAGCATCAGAATGGCCGTGCAAGTCTACATGGGTCCAAATGGTGCCACACACTGCTAGACACCACCCCCCCCCAGTCCATTGTGCTTTCTAGAAGCCAGTATTGTGGTGCAGCCAGGTCCCTGCTAGGTTTTCTCCCCCGAGAATGGGACAGACTCTGTACTTTTGCAGGCAGAGTGGTGAGCCAGCATGATGGCGCAAACAAGCCCCCCCCTCCACTCCCCCCAAGTGTCCTCCACCCAGAACAGGACCGAATCTGGGTTCCCAGTGGCTGAGCAGTGAGCCGGTGCCGTGATGCAGTCCAGCCTACTGAGGCATCCCCTACTGGATGGAACCAACTCTGCATTCCCGGCCTTTGTATGAGGGAGGTCTGGTGCCCCAGAGAAAGGAGACCTGCAGCCATAGAGCAAACAAGCAGCACGTACATAGCTGAGAGCCTTGCTTGCTGATCCCGCCCCGCCATGCCGCTAGACCAATCAGCAAGCAAGGCTTTCAGCTGTGTACGTGCTGAGCTCACTGCTCAGCATGGCTGTTTCCGCCGTGATGCCGCATTTGTCTCTCAGCTGCATGCCTGCATCGCAAGAATTTAGGAGGGCCTGTTTTCATCTCCGTGGGAGTCCCGTGGGCCAGGGGGGCGTCCCCTTGGGAGTCCCATGGGCCAGGGGGGGATCCCGCCGCAGAATTCCCGTGATCCCCGTTCCCGTGCAGACCTCTAGTTCCAACCCCCCCCCCCAACGGCAGCGCGAAGATTATGAATTAAACTGGGGGGGTCCCCAATCACACCCCGTGTCGGAGCTCTTTAAAAGTAAGTTTTTCGCTGGCGCGCTGGTGTCTTGCACTGAATGGTCGGCGCTGCATTGTCGACGCACCGATGTCTCGTGCGCGAATGACTATGAACCGTCCCAGATAGGGATCACAATCTATGCTGAGGTGCCTGGAAAGTAATGATGGAAACTACGGTATGTGCAAATAGGGAAAAAGAATAGACAATATTAAGATCGAATAAAGAAGGAGAAGAAGAGAGCAGGTAGAGAATCAGAAACATAGGAAAAAAATTGTATGAAATAAAAATAAAATAATAAAAACAAAACAAATGTAAGAAGAGGAAAAATAAATAAAAATAAACGGGGAGTAAATTGAAATCAGTTACCAATTAAGCAGCTCAGCAGATCTCTGCAAGGTTGGCTCAGTCGCCAGTAAAAGGTCCTGAAGCATCCGAAGGCAAGGAGGCAGAGGCAGGAAGGGCCCAACAGCCGAAGGTAGAAGGCCAAAGGAGGGAAGGGGGCTGTCTTAGGGCCCAACCGGCAGCTGTTTCCATCAGGGCTGACGCATGGGCTGTACGCTGCATTTGCATGCGACACCCTCGTCTATGACTCCATCAACCGCAGGTGCTGGCTGCTCTCTATAGACATTATACGCCCTTGACATTATACGCCCCTGAAAGTCTGTGCAGGATGCCCCTGTAAGCCGTCTCTTCTGTCGACGCACCAAGCTCCTCACTATGTATCGCTCTCAACCCAGCAAGCCAAACAACCACAACGGAGCCTGCCTGTCTCTGCGCACCTTTTAACCATCACGGTGGTCTACTAGGGAGGCCAGCTACTGCACACAGCCCCGCCGAAACCGTCACTGTTTTGGAAGTTTGGAAGGTACGCCCCGACATTTCCACCCACTTTTTTGGGGGAAAAATGCATCTTATGGAGCGAAATATACGGTAAACTATTACCCAGTTAAATTTCATGAGCTATGGTTTTGTATTTTTTTGTGATAATGTATTATACTCTGCTTCAAACAGTCTGTGCCTGAAGTTAACGGGATATATATTAGTTTTAATTAAATAAATAGCCAGCAATGAAGGTCTTTCTTGCTTCTCTCACTGATATTAGTTGTAACATTGGCAATTTGCTTTATCTTCCATTATCAGGTACTCTGTAGACTGTAAGCTCTTTGAGCAGCAACTTAGATATAGAAATACATGTATCTAATAACATAGTAAATGTCAGCAGATAAAGACCAAAAGGGAGAAAGAAAATCCAACGTAGTCTGCAGTAAACAACAGCAACCAGAAAACAACAAACAGACTGCAGACAATGTACAAGATGCAGGCGTTGTTTATTAGTAAATGCAGTAACATATACAACCTTATAGCCAACCAAGGGACCCGACACGGTCCGTGTTTCGGATGACACGCCTTCCTCAGGGGTCCATGGTGGTTAAGGTATAAAGCAAACTGCGTAAAAGATAACAAACACACGCCAATCACGATCAAATGGGGTCAAGCAAGTCTTACACAATGGTAAAAACAAAAACAAAAAAACTTGCTTGACCCCATTTGATCGTGATTGGCGTGTGTTTGTTATCTTTTACGCAGTTTGCTTTATACCTTAACCACCATGGACCCCTGAGGAAGGCGTGTCATCCGAAACACGGACCGTGTCGGGTCCCTTGGTTGGCTATAAGGTTGTATATGTTACTGCATTTACTAATAAACAATGCCTGCATCTTGTACATTGTCTGCAGTCTGTTTGTTGTTTTCTAGCAGATAAAGACCTACATGGCTTATCTAGTGTGCCCAACAAGGTGACAGAGTTGTATCTGGCACTCTACACAGGTTCTACTACTACTTCATTAAACACTGTAGGGGGTTATTTTCTCTATTCTTGTTTTGGACATCTGAAAACTGGCCTTTAGATGCTCATATTATATACCATATGCTCTGTATAATCTCATCAGAGTTATGAGTAAGGCATCAGCCTATGCAGTCTCCACTTGGGCGGATGCCTGGACCGACAGTGGGCAGGAGATTCTGCCTCTAAAGCTATGATGAGCAGCCCCCCCCCCCCCTTTAAGGGGCGTGCTATTCGTCAAGAATCTGGCAAACTTGATGGTAAACATTACGGACCATCCAATCCAATCCTTAGGTTTATATACCGGGTCTTCTCCTACATTAGGGGCTTGACTCAGTTGACAAAAAGAATTGAGGAGATGGAAACCAAAGGTAGTTTAAAGGACCTATGAATCAATTATAGCAAGAGCACATTTTGAAATCCTCAGTAAAGTTACTCATGTTTTGATTGTTGAAAAAGTAATGTTTTTAAAGATTTTCTAAAAGTATAGAGAGAAAGTGCTTCTAATCTCAACAGTGTGGCATTACCTACAAATCTTGGGGGTCAATGGCAACAGCCAGGGAGAGTGTGGCGCAGTGGTTAAAGCTACGGCCTCAGCTCCCTGAGCTTGTAGGTTCAAACACATGCTACGCCTTGTGACCCTGGGCAAGTCACTTAATCCCCCCATTGCCCCAGGTACATTAGATAGATTGTAAGCCCACCAGGACAGACAGGGAAAAATGCTTGAGTACCTGAATAAACTCATGTAAACCATTCTGAGCTCTCCTGGGAGAATGATATAGAAAATTGAATGAATGAATAAATAAATAAATAGAGGTGGTCCTATAAGTGAGAGCACACACGAGACCTCTCTTAAGACTCTTTTTTCTTGCTGGTCTTCTCAGACAGACTTGCTTCAGCAGCTGCTCCCATGGTTGCCGGTAGGGGGTAGTGAAGAGCAGCATGCAGTGGTGGCTGCAGCTGGCTGCCATCTCCATGGGCATGCCTCTTTGCATTTCCACTTGGCAGCCATTAACTGATGCTAGCCCTTATGGCTGGGGGAGTCGTCATAACGATCACCCATTCCAGGGTTGTTGGACACTGGCTTATTAGATGTAGTCCATAAATTTCCTGGAACTCAGAGTCATTTTGTTTCAGGCACTGGTGAAGTCTCTGGAAGACAAGGCAGTTAGATAACTGCTATCACCTTGTCTGAGAAGACTATGCCAACAGGCAAGGAGGCACAAGGAGTGCTCCATTGCATCTAGAAGCTCAGCTCCTCTTCTAGTGGGAGGAAGCTCATCTGCAGACACTCAGCTGTGCAGGTTGCGGGAGTAGAAAACGTGCAGGCTGACTATCAGTTGGTAGACACTCGACCTGGGAAAATGGCCACTGTCCCCCTGGGCATTCAACACCATAGCAGTGGTGGGAGCCTCCACGGGTGGATCTGATGGCCTCTGTAGTAAACACAAAGATGACTCACTTTTTTATTTGAGGGTATGAGCCCAGAAGTGAGGGGTTGGATGCGTTAGTCCAACTGTGGCTGGAGCAAGAGCTCTTATATGTGTCCCCTCATGGCCTGTGCTCAGGTGAGTTATTCGCAGGATTGTGAGGCATCCGGAGTTGGTAGTCCTAGTGCAGCCCGATTAGCCCCACTGGTTATGGTATGCAGATCTAGTCCGTCTCCAGAGGGCTGATGGCCTCAGGTTGCTGGTTCAAGTGGACCTTCTCAGGGTCCAGTTTCTTTCCAAAATTCAGAACTCTTTGGGCTTATGACATGTCTCTTGAGCAGGTGGCCCTGATGAGCTAAGCAGACATCCACCGTGGCTAAGGCCTGGAAGTCCTTTTAATGCTGGTGCTTTGTGGTAGAGCCCTTTCAAGCTCCAGTTTTGGTAGTTTTGGACTTTTTGCAGGAGGGACTACAGAAAGGCCTGCTGATCAGTTCACTGAAAATGCAGATAAGCAGGCCTTTCCTGTTTCCATTGCTATTTTGAACTGGTGCCAGCAAGAACAGGAGCAACTAGGAAATGCTCCCAATGTGCAGCCCCTAGACCAGGGGTGTCAAAAGTCCCTCCTTGAGGACTGCAATCCAGTCTGATTTTCAAGATTTCCCCAATGAATATGCATGAGATCTATTAGCATACAGTGAAAGCAGTGCATGCAAATAGATCTCATGCATATTCATTGGAGAAATCCTGAAAACCCAACTGGATTGCGGCCCTCGAGGAGGTACTTTAACACCCCTGCCCTATACCATTAGGACTATCTAAGATTGGTCAAGGGATTAAAAATTATTCAGAGTAGTGAAGACACAGGGGGATTGCGAAGATCTACAAAGTGACCTAATCAAGCTCGAGAAATGGGCAGCGACATGGCAAATGAGGTTCAACATGGATAAGTGCAAAGTGATGCATGTCGGTAACAAAAATCTCATGCACGAATACAGGATGTTCGGGGCGATACTTGGAGAGACCTCTCAGGAAAGAGACTTGGGAGTTCTGATCTGCAAGTCGATGAAGCTGTCTGCACAATGTGCTACTGCGGCAAAAAGGACGAACAGAATGCTAGGAATGATAAAGAAGGGGATCATGAACAGATCGGAGAAGATTATCATGCTGCTGTACCGGGCCGTGGTGCGCCCTCACTTGGAGTACTGCGTCTAGCAGTGGTCACCGTACATGAAGAAAGACACGGTACTACTCGAAAGGGTCCAGAGAAGAGCGACTAAGATGGTTAAGGGGCTGGAGGAGCTGCCGTACAACGAAAGATTAGAGAAACTGGACCTCTTCTCCCTCGAACAGAGGAGATTGAGAGGGGACATGATCGAAACATTCAAGGTACTGAGAGGAATAGACTTAGTAGATAAGGACAGGTTGTTCACCCTCTCCAAGGTAGGGAGAACGAGAGGGCACTCTCTAAAGTTGAAAGGGGATAGATTCCGTACAAACATAAGGAAGTTCTTCTTAACCCAGAGAGTAGTAGAAAGCTGGAACGCTCTTCCAGAAGCTGTTATAGGGGAAAACACCCTCCAAGGATTCAAGACAAAGTTAGATAAGTTTCTGCTGAACAAGAACGTGCACTGGTAGGGCTAGTCTCAGTTAGGGTGCTGGTCTTAGACCAGAGGGCTGCCGCGTGAGCGGACTGCTGGGCATGATGGACCACTGGTCTGACTCAACAATGGCAATTCTTATGTTCTTATTGTAAACTGTATAGAATTTCACGGTCCTGGGGTATATAAACTGGGGCTCTTTTCCCTAGAGAAGCGGAGGCTTAGAGGGGACATGATAGAGACTTACAAGATTATGAAGGGCATAGAGAAAGTGGAGAGGGACAGATTCTTCAAACTTTTGAATACTACAAGAACGAGAGGGCATTCGGAAAAATTAAGAGGGGACAGATTCAGAACCAATGCTAGGAAGTTCTTCTTCACCCAAAGGGTGGTGTACACCGGGAATGCGCTTCCAGAGGGTGTGATAGGTCAGAGCGGGGTTCAAGAAGGGATTAGATGATTTCCTGAAGGAAAAGGGGATAGAGGGGTATAGATAGAGGATTACTATACAGGTCCTGGACCTGATGGGCCGCCGCGTGAGCGGTGATCTCTGGTGTGACCCAGCAGAGGCATTGCTTATGTTACATTACATTAGAGATTTCTATTCCGCCATTACCTTGCGGTTCAAGGCAGATTACAAAAGATATAAAAAAATGGGGGTTACAAAAGATATAAAGAATGGGGGTTACAATGGAAGAATAATTGTCATTTCTAGCGTTGTAAAGAGTAGATCATTTGTAGAGTTGTAAAGAGTCGATCAATTGTCATTTCTAGCGTTGTAAAGAGTAGATCATTTGTAGAGTTGTAAAGAGTCGATCAATTGTCATTTCTAGAGTTGTTAAGAGTAAGTGTTGTTAAGAGTAAGAGTTGTTAAGAGTAGGTGTGGTTAAGAGTAGGTGTCTTATGTCACTCTTTAAATTTGAAAGGGGATAGATTCCGTACAAACGTAAGGAAGATCTTCTTCACCCAGAGAGTGGTGGAAAACTGGAACGCTCTCCCGGGGGCTGTCGTAGGGGAAAACGCCCTCCAGGGATTCAAGACAAAGTTAGACAAGTTCCTACTGAACAAAGATGTATGCTGGTAGAGCTAGTCTCAAGGCGCTGGTCTTTGACCAGAAGGGCTGCCTTGTGAGTGGACTGCTGGGCATGATGGACCACTGGTCTGACCCAGCAGCGGCACTTCTTATGTTCTTATGAGACATGATTGAAACATTCAAAAAACTGAAGGGGACTTAGTACATAAGGACAGGTTGTTCACCCTCTCCAAGGTAGGAAGAGCGAGAGGGCACTCTCTAAATTTGAAAGGGGATAGATTCCGTACAAACGTAAGGAAGTTCTTCTTCACCCAGAGAGTGGTGGAGAGTTGGAACGCTCTTCCAGAGTCTGTTGTAGGGGAAAACACCCTCCAGAGTTTCAAGACTAAACTGGACAAGTTCCTGCTAAACTGGGACGTACACAGGTGAGGCTGGACTCATTTTAGAGCACTAGTCTTTGACCATGGGACTGCCGCGTGAGCAGACTGCTGGGCACGATGGACCACTGGTCTGACCCAGCAGCGGCATTTCTTATGTCAATAGGGGTGGGTATGAGGTTTAAACATTTGCAGAGTTGTGTCTTCAAGGGTTAAGGGGGGTTTGGGGGTTGAGGTGCATTTTCATGGGGGATCTTTGCTGTTGATAGGGGGATCCCTGGATCACATATGGAGCTAGGGAGGATAGGGTGGGGACTGGAGACCTTAGGGTGCTTGGGAGTACATCGAGGAAATGGATGGAGCATGCATGTGCGGAGGGTGGGAGCAGTGTATTGAGGATAAAAGGGCAAAAATTACTCGGGTGCCACATGTTTTGCACTGGCAAGGGAGACATACTGTATTTTTTGCTGCATAAGACGCACCTGACCCTAAGAAGTACCCATGATTCAGAGTAGGAAAAAAAAAAAAAAAAAAAATTCTGAACCAAATTCTCCCTGCCAGGCTCTGCACCCAACCCCACACTTCTTGCCATGCTATGCACCCTGTCCCTTTCCCTGCCAGGCTCTGTACCCTGTCCCCCCTCTGGTGGTCTAGTGGTAGGCTGTGACAGGGCACAGAGCAGGCTGGGACAGGGGACAGGGCGGGCAGGCAGGACTAGTGGCCTAGTTGCTGGAAGGCAGTCCTAGCAGCCTAGTGACAGACAGGCAGGGCCCCCCCCACCACCCCGACAGGGCCCCCTAACCTGAGACAAGCAGGCAGGGAGGGCCCCCCACCCGGAGGCAGGCAGGGTCCCCCCTTACTTTAACTCTTCTGGCGGTCCAGCGCTGTAGGGCAGGAGCTTTCAGCCTCCTGTCCTTCCATCTGGCTTTCTCCCCAGTGATAGCGGCAGAGTTGGAGCGGCAAGAAGGCAGGTGCGAGTTTTTCGCTTCCTGCCTAGCCGCTCAGTGAATGGCGGCTCAGCACTGCAGGACAGGAGCTTTCAGCCTCCTGCCTTTCTCTCATGCTTTCTCCCCCTGAGTGGCACCGGCAGTGGAAGAGCGGCAAGCAGGCAGGTGTGCGTTTTTCACTTCCTGCCTTGTCCTGCGCTGCTCCATGAATGGCTGCCCCCATTCACAGAGCGGCACGGGACAAGGCAGAAGCGAAAAACTCGCATCTGCCTGCTTGCCGCTCTGCCGCTGCTGCTCGGGGGGAGAAAGCAGGCGAGAAGCTGAAAGCTCCTGCCCTGCAGCGCTGGACCGCTATTCACGGAGCGGCAAGGCAGGAAGTGAAAAACTTGCGCCTGCCACCTTGCTGCTCCAACTCTGCTGCTGCTGGGGAGAAAGCCAGATGGGAGGGCAGGAGGCTGAAAGCTCCTGCCCAAGAGTGCTGGACTGCCGGAGAAATTAAGGTGTGGGGGGGGGGGTTTGTTTAGTTTTTGCTCCATAAGACACACCCTTATTTCCACCCACTTTTTTTGGGGGGAAAAAGTGCGTCTTATAGAGCAAAAAATACGGTAGATGCATTAGAATAAAAACTTATATTGAAAAATCTTGCACTGTAACTAACAACTTTAACCTGTAAACAGTATATTATGTATATTGGTTTTAGTTCCCTAGTATGTGTTGAGTTAAGATAAAAACTTGTACTATAACTATGGCAAATTGTAATCTATTAACTGTATATTATGTATGTTAACCTGTAGCCCGTTCTGAGCTCTTTGGGGAGAATGGGATAGAAAATGAAATAAATAAATAAATAAAAGCAGACAAATGAATCTCTTGGTTGACGTGAAAAGCTGATGCCACCTTCGGAAGAAAGGAAGGTACTGTACACAGTGTAACTCCAGCCTCTCTGAATCTGAGGAACGGTTCTGCTTGAGAGAGCTTGTAATTCTGAGATCCATTTTGCTGAGACTATTGTCACCAGAAATACTGTCTTCACCATGAGGTTCAACAGACGCTTCTTGCAGAGGCTCATATGGAGGCTTATACAGATCCTTCGACTATTTAAGATTCTAAGATGGGAAGAGCTGGTGCAAAGGAGGGTGTAATCTTAGTGCCCCCTTCAAGAACCAGGTGATGTCTGAATGAGAAGGCAGTGATAGCCTTCCTCCTCGAGCTTGGAAGCACAAGAGGTCTGCTACATGGACTTTGAGAGACAATACTGCTAGCCCTTTTTCTAGTCCGATTTGCAGAAATGCCAGGATCGCAGGAATTGGTGTCTCAAAAGGTTCTATCTGTTCACAGGTGCACCAGATCTGATGCACCAGATCCAGGCCTTAGTGTACGCTGCAAACATTGGCTTCTTTGCTTGAAGCAGTCTCAAGATGACTTTCTCCGGATAACCTTCATGGGCTAGTGCCTTTCACTCAAGAGTCATGCTGTAAGACCAAAGCGCTCCAGATGCTCCATGGGAACTGGACTCTGACTGAGGAACCCTAGATAGATCGGCAGCTTGAGATATCTGTCTCTGTAGTTGCATCAGATCTGCATACCAAAGCTGATGAGGCTAGTCTGGAGCTACCAGAATCATGAACCCTGGGTGATTTGAGACTCTGCGGATGATCTGACCCACCATGGGCCACTGTGGGAATATGTAGAGGAGACTCTGTTGGTCAGGGTTGAATCAAGGCGTCCAGGCATCTAGCCCTGTGCTTCCTGGTTTGGTTCTTCAACTGTAGAAGTGATGTACCTTTGTGTTCTTGGCCAATACCATTAAGTCAATATCCAGTCTCCTCCAGTGCTGCGCATTGAGATTGAACACTCTTGGGGACAGAGACCCATGAGTCCAGAATCTGCCAACTAAGAAATTAGGCCTGAATGTTTTCTACTCCTGTTACATCATGTGTGTTTTAATAAGAACATAAGATTTGCTGCTGCTGGGTCAGACCAGTGGTCCATCATGCCCAGCCGCTCACGCAGCGGCCCTTAGTTCAAAGGCCTATTTGAGTATAGCCTTACCTGTGTATGTTCTGGTCCAGCAGGAACTTATCTAACCTTTTCTTGAATCCCTGAAGGGTGCTTTCCCCTGTAGCAGCCTCTGGAAGAGCATTCCAGATTTCTATCACTCTCTGGGTGAAGAACAACTTCCTTGTTTATACGGAATCTATCCCCTTTTAACTTTAGCGAGTGTCCTCTCGTGCTCTTCACCTTGGAGAGGGTGAACAATCTCTCTTTCTCTACTAAGTTAATTCCCTTCAATATCTATGTATGTTCTTATGTAAACTGCTTAGATTTAAGCTGTCTATAAATTTGTAAAATAAATAATAAATACAAATATTTTTGGTTTTTGCCAAGTACTTGTGACCTGGGTTGGTCACTATTGGAATCAGGATCCTGGGCTAGATGGACCATTGGTCTGATCCAATATAGGCTTTTTCTCATGTTCTTCTATATATATGTATAATGAGAGAGAAAATGATTTTCTGTTTCTTTTTGATGCTGCTTGAAAATTATTTTTCCAACATTAGCCATCATTTCAGCTTATCTAATAAAGTTTATTTTGCCTGATAAATATGCAAAAAAATGCAGTTGAATTGGCAAAAATTTGCAGCTTGTGAACGGTAGTACCAATTGTTAGTAATACAAATAACATTTTGTTTGGAAGGTAAGGTTACAAAACACGGGTTACTTTCCAGGCATTTTTCAGTGGTAGTGACAGCTGTTGATTTGATGATTTTCTCCCTTCACACGGTCCTCTCTGTATTTTGCCAGTCTCTTTGTATCCCTCCCAAACATCATTTACTCCACCCAAGCTCCATTGCGTTCTCTTTCTGTCCTCCCCTCCATCATTTGCCGCTGCTCTCCCCTCCCTTCCCCCCCCTATGTTCCCTTCATCCCTTTCTGCTTGGCAACCCATATAAATATTGTCATGCCAATTAAGTTATCCAAATCCTGCCTGTCCCATTCTTGCCCTCCCTTCTGTTTCTTTTCTTATCATTCTCCTCCTCTCGTTTTCCTTTTTAGGAATCTTCTGCTCATTCTGTCACTCTTTTCTCCTTGCCCTTCCTTCTCTTCCTCACATTTTTAAATGTGGTTTAAAACAGCTGGTGTGGCCAGGGAGTGGGGGAAGTGCAGCTGAGCCAGACGCAGCCTTGTCTTGCCTCACTGGCTTATTCTCATTGCAGAGAGGCAACAGAGTACTGACGAGCATCTTCCTCCTCCTTCTGTCCTGCTTTACTGGAGGAGTGGAGACGTCAAGGGTAGAAGGATGGGGGATGTGTTTTTGAAAGGAGCAGTGGTCACCTCCCCTTTCTCAAACACCTATCTCGTTTTCACATCGGGAGCTCTTTCCTTTTATGTAGAGTGGATGAGGTCACTGCTGCAGTGACTCATTCTGCTCTCACAGTACAGATATATGGGGCTGATATGATTTAATGCTTGGATCAGTGCGTTTCATTTTCTACTGTTGTGGTATTTCAAATTTCATAGGATAATTTTCCAGTGATGATCTCTTTGAAAATGATTGAAGTAAACTCTTTATAACTGCCCGTTGACCTTTCAGTTCTACAGTATATATTCATTTCAGCATAGTGAAGAGAGTTTGTTGCTTAGGATTAGTGTTAATGCATTTTTAACTACATTGTGTATGTGTGAAAATTTTAGCTGTACCTCTTTTGAACTCTCCATTTCTTTCCCTATGAATGAATGAACCACAGCACTGTGAGGTTTTTCTAATGATTTCTTGTCACAAACTGCTACCACAGTTTTTGTACAGTGAAATGCCTCTCTTTGTGCAAACCTCTTTTTGTATCACTCTGGGGCCATACCTAGATGTTTCCGTGGAATTATCTGCGTAATAACATTTAAAATGTCTGCACACTGCCCCCATTCGATAATTTAGGACAGCGAGAATCCTTCCGAGATCATGATTTGTTTCCTAATATGTTGGTTTTAGAGTAATCACCTTTAGTACATCACAGCTAAAGGTAAGAATTGGGCAACAGGGACACACAGCACTATATGACTTGTGATCATTTCCAGAGCTTTCATGAAATTACCAGATTACCCCTTTCTGGATGGGGTATAGAAACAAAACATTGTTCCAAGTCCTGCTTCACTTCCATCACTTCATTAAGATTTTACATCAGTTTGCAAAACCAGAAGTTATATCGAGGAGGGACTCAGCAGAAGGAAGGCCCCAGAGCTGCCTCTGAAGATGCTCCATGGCGTGACTGAGGATCCTAAAGACAAAAGACACTGGGCGAGAGGAGAGCTGGAGGAAGGTTAGAGATGTCGATCCGGGCACAAATTTTATTTTATTTTTACCATGGGAGCAAGGCTTTTTACTGCTCCTGTGGAGTGGTAAAAATCCTTGTTCCCATTCCCGTGGTAAACTGGCTGCAATTTTTCCCATTCCTATGTCATTCTCTAGTATGTATCGTATTTTTCCCGCTTCTTTAGATGGCACCTGATCATAAGACGCACCCTAAATTTAGAGGAGGAAAACAAGAAAAAAAACATTCTGAACCAAATTCTCCCTGCCAGGCTCTGCACCCAACTCCACACTCCTTGCATCCTGCATCCTGTCCCCTCTCTGGTGGTCTAGTGGTAGGCAGGGACAGGGCAGGCAGACCTAGTGGCTGGCAGGCAGGTAGGTACAGGGGACAGGGAAGGTAGGGAGGGAGGCAGGCCTCTCCCCCCACCCAGGCAGTCAGCAGGAAAGCCCTCTCCCTCCTCCCTCCCTACCCCCCAGGCTGGCAGAAGGCAGGCCGGCCCCGGCCCTCATCCGCCTCGCCCCCCCCCCCCCCCCCCCCGCGCATCTTTTTTTTTTTTTTTTAAACTGGTGCCTCAGTTGCTGAGAGCGGCGCACAAGGGTTGCTGGCTGCCTGGCCCCTGCTAAGAACAGCAGATGCGCCTGCCTCCTCGTCTGTTCTCTCACGGCATAGTGGCGCACCAGGTTGCCTGCCTGGTCCCGCGCCGCTTCCCACAAGAACTGAGTTCTCGCAGGAAGCGGCGTGGGACCAGGCAGGCAGCCTGGTGCGCTGCTATGCCGCGAGAGAACAGAAGAGGAGGCAGCCGCATCTGCTGTTCTTGGTTGAAGTCAGGCAGCCAGCAATCCTTGTGCGCTGCTCTCAGCGAGTGAGGCGCCAGAAGTTAAAAAAAAAAAAAAGGTGCGCTGGGGGGGGGGGGGGGGGGGTAGGAGGAGGAAGAGGGCCTGCAAGAAAAGGAGGGTGGCAGCATTAAAATAAGTTAACGGGGGGGGGGGGGCAGGGGTCACTTTGGGTATTCACTCCATTAGACCCTTAGTTCCACCCACTTTTTGGGGGGAAAAAGTGTGTCTAATGGAGCGAAAATATGGTATTTCCGAGGACAGCAGGCAGATACTCTCACAACCATCCCACCTCCCCTAGTTTGCTTCTTAGCTGTTTTTCTGAACTGATGGTAGGTTGGGAAGGTACCATTACATGTGTGGTAGGGGCGGTCTTCAATAGATTTCTTTTGCTATTGACTCATCACTGAAGGATCTCTCTTAAGATTTGTTTAGGTTTGAAGAAATTTTGCTGTTCAATTTTTCTCTCATTATCAACTTTGAGGGTCTCTTCACTTCCCTTTTTTTTTTGTCTTCCTGCTCTCCTAATTTGCTGTTTCCCAAACTTTATCCACTATGATACCATTTTTTTTTTTTTAAAGTAGACATATCTTTCACTTATCCTCCTCCTCCCTTCCCCCCATTCAAAGTATGAAAGCAACAGCAGCAGTGTGTACTCACAGGCTCCGGTACTTTGCATAGGCTTTCAGCAGAACTGGAAGACCACAGGAGAGAGTATGACCTGTGAATATTCACTGACTGTCATTGCTGGGCAAATGTGATTAGTAGAGTCCCACAAAAAACTCAGAGGCGTAGGAAGAAGTTTTTGGCCTTGCGGCCCAGAACCCTAGCCCTCGAAGCTACTTTTTTGTTAAAGTTTCCAGCAAAATGTTTTATTTCCTATCAAAATAAAAATTTTATTTTTTTTGAACCTAAACAATTAATAGATTTTTTAAGACCAAAGGAAGGGTCGGTTTAGTCCATTGATTTATGACCTGACCATCGGCTGTATCGTGGATACCAGGGCTGTTACTCTATTTAGGATAATTTTCTTATTACAATGGAATGTATTATTATTTTTTATTTCCATGTCTTGAATCCATTATTTGTGGACTAAATAATTGTTTTGTATTTCTTATACATTTATGCGTATGCATATGTTAATTATTATTTCCTATTTGTGCATATTCTGATCCTTTGTCAAGATTGTTATGCTTGATGAAAATGTAAAACTATATAAATAAATAATTAAAAAAAAATGTTTGACAAGGGCATTGTATTACATAAATAACTTCACTGGTATTACAATTAGAAGAAGACTTATTGTGTAATGCCCACTCGGGTAAAGCCAGTATCTGCAAAGATACAGTATATGTACAGTATTTGCACTTTCCACATGCCAAATGCTCCTTTTTGGGCATAGGAAGAGCATCACAGGCAGATTTGAATTGGGCTCTCATTAGTTTGTGTCTCACTTTGAAAAAGTGAATCGTGGTGGCTCCTGGAACATTGTAAAACATTCCAATGAGATCTTATTATATGCTTAATTTTAAATGAATGTTGTGAATAAGGCAGAACACAGACCAGAGATGGGTCACTAGCTCTTGCAGAGGAATTCAATAGTCTCTCTCTGGGCATATAATGCCTTCTTCTATGCCTTTTTGACTATAGATGAGGGATATCCAAGGGCTAGAAATCTTTCATCTCTCCAGCTTTAGTCTGAAAATATTGATAGGAGGAACAAATCTGGCGTAGACGTAGAAACTGACTAGCATGTATGTTATCATGCAGGTGTCTCGGGTGATAACTATCATACCGCAATAGATTGTTATGATCTGTAGATTTTCTAAAAGCCATTGTACTGAACTTTCTTCCTTCCACAGAAATCATCTAATTCAAAAATGATAACTGATTTGGATAAGAATTGACTGAAACAGTTAATTTGGATCACACTGGTTGATCCATGTAACAAATTGATCTAACTCCAACTGAGTACCACCCAACCATACAACAAAAATATTGTCGATATAGCTCTTTCAAAATAACATCTTGGAATAATGATGAAATGGATACAAAAAAGATTCTTCATAATCCACTACATACAAACAGGCTACTGTGGGTGCCATTTTTGCACCCATGGCAGTGCCTTTAATTTGTATGTAATATTTCTCGTCAAACTGGAAGTAGTTCATACTTAAAGTTATACGAGCTAGTTTCACCAAAAAATCAATTCTAACATTGGAAAGATCCAGCTGATATAAATGCTTTTCTGTGATTTCTAACACTGAACCCTGGGGTATGTTGGTGTATAGAGCTGTTATATCAAGTGTCACTAATAAGCCTGAGGAGGAATATGATATTGATCCAAAAACGTGATCATACTCATGATGTCCTTAACATAAGAGGAAATCTTGGGAACTTGATCTTTTAACTAGAAGTCTATGAATTCTGACAGTGGCTCCAAAACAGATCAAATACCTGCAATGATTGGGCGGCAGGGAGGATTTAACGACGACTTATAAATTTTATGCACAAAGTAAATGACCGGCAACTTTGGATGTTTACATAATAAGAATTTGTATTCCCCATCTGTAATTACTCCAGCTTCCAAAGCCTGCAGCAAAACGTGAGAAATGGGACAATTCTTTTATTGGATCATAAATCATATTCTAAATAATATGAGCCATCAGTTAGTTGTCATTGGGCCTCTTCTACATATGCACGAGCATCCATGACAACCAGCCCACCACCCTTATCAGCAGGACAGATAATAATGGTCTGATCCAAAGTTAAAGATGTAACTGCTTGTTGTTGTGTCCTTGTAAGATTATATCTGACTCTCCAATAACTTAAGAACATAAGAAGTTGCCTCCACTGGGTCAGACCGGAGGTCCATCTTGCCCAGCGGCCCGCTCCCACGGTGGCCCACCAGGTCCTTGACCTGTGAAGTGAATTCTTGACCTTTATAATCTACTTCTATAACCTACCTCTGCTGCTATCTGTACCCCTCAATCCCTTTATCCTTTAGGTACCTATCCAAACCTTCCTTAAACCCCTTTACTGTGCTCTCGCCTACTACAACCTTCGGAAGAGCATTCCATGCGTCCACCACCCTCTGGGTAAAAAAGAACTTCCTAGCATTGGTTCTAAACCGGTCCCCTTTCAATTTCTCCGAGTGACCCCTGGTGCTCGTGATTCCTCGCAGTTCGAAGAATCTGTCCTTATCCACTTTCTCTATGCCCTTTTTCTACCAACTGCTCAAAAGCTTTTATAATGAGCATCAGTGGGTCCAGGAGGACACCATGTTGATTTTTGCCTATTGGTGTATATCATTTCTGACTGTGAAGCGGAATCTTGAAAAAAATGTTTTGAGTTTTCTAATGAATTTAAACAAACAAATACGGGTATCCAATGGGTCATACCTATGAGTAGGTACAAATGATAATCCTTTATTCAAAACTGATAATTCTATAAGGCTCAGCGATCTGCTTGACAGGTTGAATATGTTGGACACTTGGATTACGGTTTCTGGCTCTTCTGATGTAACGGTCTCGGATTGGTAAGTTTGGCTGTTGTGAACAAAAAAATTCTTCTTTTGTGGTACTTTTGATGATGTATTATTGCTGATGGTAATGCTACGTGTGTCTTCTAAAGAATCACTTGATTTCATATATGTTGGTCGTTTAGTAGCTCTGTCGAGTTTTGTCCATCCAAACATAAATCCCTTGACATAATCCATTTTGTCTCTGCACAATTTTTTAATTTGTTTGTTTAAACTCAGCCCTAAAATTATCAATTTTATTATTTAAATCCTGTAATTGACTACTAAATGTATCTTCAGAAATGGAAGCTTTCAATGTATCTACTTGTAATTGATAATATTCCTTATATTGATCTAATTCCGTTTTTGTGGTTTCAGTGATTAATATCATCAAGTCAAAAGAACATTTGTTCAAGATGGCATTCCATTTGATAAAAACTGTTAAAAAAAACAAACCCCCAAACAAACAACAAAGAACAATATAAACGAGTTGGATAAAAGGGAAGATGGCAGAGCATGTATTCATTGGTACAACGGTTGGTACTTTCAGCTTCCAAACAACAGTCTAGGCTTCAATAACTGGTTCTGGTTTCTTCTGCTAAGAGTCAAGAGACTGGGGGTGTTTGCGATAATTATTGGTCTTATTGGCACCATTGCTAAGGTTGCAAGAGTAACATAACAGTAGCCATATTAGGTCAGACCAGTGGTCCCATGTAGCTCAGTATTCTGTTTCCATAGTGGCCATTCCAGGTCACAGAACATGGCATAAACCCAAATAGTAGCAACATTCCGGACCCTCAGAGTATTGAGATTCCATGCAGAATCCCAAAGAGTAAAAAGATTCTGGAATCCCAAAGAGTAACAACATTCCATGCTACCGATTCCATGGCAAGCAGTGGCTTTCCCCAAGCCTGTTTCAATAGCAGATTATGGACTTTTTCTGCAAGAACGTGTTCAAACCTTTTTTTAACCCATGTATGTTAACCACTGCTACCACATCCTCTGGAAATGTGTTCCAGAGCTCAACTACTCTTTGAGTGAAAAAATATTTCCCTGTAGCATCGAGTAGCTCCTAATCTTTGTAACCACAAATGAAAAATACACCTTGTCCCCGGGGCTAACAGGAATCACAATATTACTTTGTTGTGTGAAATCTGGGTATTGTAATTTTAGTATGTACAGTGCTTTTATCCAACACACTACCCCTCAAATTCTATAAACGGCACCCACGAACTTGAAAAAGGCCTAGTAGTGGGCTCCCTTAAAGTGAGTTTCTTGTGCTTCAAACCTCGTATCAGCAAAGGAACATTGGCTTCTTATCCAGATTTTTGAAGGGTGCATTACATCTGAATCCACCAATATGGCATCCTTTGCTGGAGTGAAATCTGAATCTCGTCCTGCCAGCTCTAGCCAGAGCTCCATTTGAGCCGTTGGAGAAGGCGTCAATAATGGATGTCACTGTGAAAGCAGCATTATTGGTGGCTATCACATCTGCATGACAAGTATCGCAACTGCAGGCTCTATCCTGCAGGGAACCTTTCCTCAGAATATTGGTGACAGGAATAGTACTACATACAGTACTGTCCTTGCTGAAGATAGTAGCCAGCTTTCATGTCAACCAGGCGGTCCGGTTGCCTACCTTTGGAATCCAAGAAGATGGACAGGCTCATGAAATTGCTAGACATGCACAGTGTGTTGCTGCACTACCTAGAAGTGACTAATGAGTTTCTGTTGTCAGATCCACTCTGGATTAGTGGGCACTAGCTGCTGGGGTCAGCTGGCTTCAAAAGCGACCATTTCCAGATGGATTTGAGAGGCCATTTTATCGGCTTATATCGGGAGCGGTAATTTACTTAAGACTTCCTTGAAAGCTTACACCACTAGGAGCATCACTTCCTCATGGGTGGAGTCCAAGGCAGTGTCCACAGAAGAGATTTGTAGAGTGGCCTAATCTAAACTAAACCTTAAGTTTGTATACCACATCATCTCCATAAAGATAGAGCTTGACACAGTTTACAAGTAAATTCAATAAATGAGGGAAGGATATAAGAAATTAGAGGTTATGAAGAGGATAGCTAGCTTTACATTTTAAATAGCTTTACGTTTGGAGAAAAGCCAGGTTTTCAGATGCTTTCGGAATAATTGGAATGAGCTTAGGTTTAGCAGCGGGGCAGGGAGGTTATTCCAAATCTCAATGAATTTGAAGAAAAGGGATTTCCCTAATTTACCTTTTAACGAGGGGAAAGATAGTTTGAGTTTGTGGGCGGATCTGGTAGTGTCAGGTCTCGAAGAATTTCAGGATAGTGGAATTAGGGGAGGAAGAATGCCATGTAGGATCTTTAATATTAGGCAGGTACATTTAAAGTGAATCCTAGAAATCACCGGAAGCCAGTGAAGTTTTGACAGAAGCGGGGAAACATGGTCAAATTTGCTTTTTGCGAAGATCAACCTAGCCGCAGTGTTCTGGATCCGCCGAAGTCTTTGAAGATTTTTATTGGTTAGACTTAGATGGAATAACAATAGTCCAGTCTGGAAAGAATGATTGATTGTATAAGGACAGCAAAATGTTGTTGGCGGAAGCAGGATCTCACTTTCCTCAACATGTGAAGATTAAAAAAACATTTTTTTACCAGAGAGTTGAGATGATTATTAAAGGAAAGTGTAGAGTCAATAATGATGCCCAAAACTTTGAGAATTTGATCTGCAGTGTGGGACCAGAAGGTAGTGGAATGAGTGTAACTGATCTAATTTTTGGTCAAGCCAGAGTAGTTTTTTTTTTTTGACTCATTCATCTTCATTTGTACAGAGAAGGTCCAGGATTGGAGTTTCATTATGCAAGCTGTTATATTTTCGGGGAGGTTAGTGAGGTTCGAATCTATCTCGAGAAGGACAAGGATGTCATCTGCATATGTAAATAGAGTTTCAAAGGGAAATAGATGGAAGAATTTCAAAGAAGAATATAAATGTTGAAAAGAATAGGGGACAGGGGTGATCCCTGGGGAACACTACATAGCGGACTCCAAGGAGAAGATATGGTTCCATTCATGTTAACAGTGTAAGAGCGGGATCGTAAAAATTTCGAGAACCAGTCTAAAACTGTGGAATGCCTATCTCAGAAAGTTGGTAAATTAGGATATTGTGGTGGACAACATCAAAGGCCGCAGATAGATAGAATTGTAGTAGGATAGCAAACTTATTACGAGATTGAAGTTGTTGGATCTTTGAGATTAAAGAGGCCAACAGGGATTCAGTGCTGAAATTGGGTCTGAAGCCATATTGGCAAGGTAATAGAATGGAGAATCTTGGTCCTCTCTCCATACCTTTACAAAATTTTACAGATCTGCAAGAACCCCCTGACTATTAGTGCAGGCTGCACTCAGGTAGGTGAAGTGTGTTTCGTTAAGGGCTATAAAGCGTTCATAATTGTTAATGTTATCATTCTTTATAGTGTTATGAGCAGATTGGTTTCTCGGAAAGAATCCCCATGCCTCTCCCTTTTTTCTGTTTATTCTCCAGGTCTGACCACTCAGGTCAGGTTTTTGACTCTGATTTTGTGGTTCTTATGTCTGATGCCTATGTGAAGTACAAGCAGTCCCCATGTCCAGCAAAGACTGTGCCGGTTAGCACATAGGAGGAGGGCTCCTTCACAGTCAAAGGGTCTTCGGGAGCCTGAGGTCCAGTCAGAGAAGGACTAGGACGATTGGGGTTCTGAATTGATGCCTCTACTCTCCATAAGTGCTCCCTCTGTAGGGGATGCAGGTTCTCATGGGGACGATTCCAACAGCCCTAGACCAGGGAAAGGATCCAGCATTGTGCAGGCTTTTCAAGCCGGTTGACTTAATGAAGTTATACAGTCTCTCTGTGGGAGCTAGATTTAGAGGTTACGCAAACTGCTTCTGCACAGCACTCACTGTTGAGCAGCACAGACTCAGTCACATTTTTTCCTTTGCATCCTGAGAACACCATGATACTTACAGAGCATTGGGAAATGCTAGAGGTGCAACAGTAGCGGCTTATGCGAAAATCTGGAAATTATTTCAACACTAGTGTTCGGAGCAACAAATAGAGCCAGTTAGGGCTCCAATAGCAGCAATCTTTTCATTCCTTCAGGAAGGTCTAGAGAAGGGCTTGGTCCAGATTTTTGAAGGGAGCAGTGCAGTTTTGTCCACCTGTGCATCAAACTTGTCCTTCATGGAACCTTAAGTTCATGTTGAGGGCCCTAAATAAGGCCCCATATGAGCTCTTACAGGAGGCCATGCTAATGGACCTCACTGTAAAGACTGTTTTCCTGGTAGCTATTTCAGCTAGAAGAATTTCAGAGCTCCATGCCTTGACATACAGGGAACCATTTCTCAGAATCACGGAGGCAGGAGTGTCCCTGTGTATGATTTCCTCTTTTGTGCCAAAGGTGATGTTGGCATTACATGTGAATCAGGAAGTCCGACTGCCAGCATTTCAGGCCACAGGCGTAAAGAAGCGGTACAAAGTACTAGTGCCAGATATGGCCTCCATAACTGAAGGGTCCTCCTTCCTTACCTTGAAGTGACAAATGATTTCTGACTTTCAGATAGTCAGATAGTAACATAGTAGATGACGGCAGATAAAGACCCAAATGGTCCATCCAGTCTGCCCAAGCTGATTCAATTTAAATTTTTTAATTTTTTCTTCTAGCTATTTCTGGGCAAGAATCCAAAGCTTTACCCAGTACTGTGCTTGGGTTCCAACTGCCGAAATCTCTGTTAAGACTTACTCCAGCCCATCTACACCCTTCCAGTCATTGAAGCCCTCCCCTGCCCATCATCTACCAAACGGCCATATACAGACACAGATCATACAAGTCTGCCCAGTACTGGCCTTAGTTCAATATTTAATATTATTTTCTGATTCTAAATACTCTGTGTTCATCACACGCTTCTTTGAACTCAGTCACAGTTTTACTCTCCACCACCTCTCTCGGGAGCGCATTCCAGGCGTCCACCACCCTCTCCGTAAAGTAGAATTTCCTAACATTGCCTCTGAATCTACCACCCCTCAACCTCAATTATGTCCTCTGGTTTTACCATTTTCCTTTCTCTGGAAAAGATTTTGTTCTATGTTAATACCCATCAAGTATTTGAACGTCTGAATCATATCTCCCCCTGTCTCTCTTTTCCTCTAGGGTATACATATTCAGGGCTTCCAGTCTCTCCTCATACGTCTTCTGGAGCAAGCCTCCTATCATTTTCGTCGCCCTCCTCTGGACCGCCTCAAGTCTTCTTATGTCCTTCGCCAGATACGGTCTCCAAAATTGAACACAATACTCCAAGTGGGGCCTTACCAATGACCTGTACAGGGGCATCAACACCTTCTTCCTTCTACTGACTACACCTCTCTTTATACAGCCCAGCATCCTTCTGGCAGCAGCCACTGCCTTGTCACACTGTTTTTTTGCCTTTAGATCTTCGGACACTATCACCCCAAGGTTCCTCTCCCTGTCCATGCATATCAGCTTCTCTCCTCCCAGCATATACGGTTCCTTCTTATTATTAATCCCCAAATGCATTACTCTGCATTTCTTTGCATTGAATTTTAGTTGCCAGGCATTAGACCATTGCTCTAACTTTTGCAGATCCTTTTTCATATTTTCCACTCCCTCTTCGGTGTCTACTCTGTTACAAATCTTGCTATCATCTGCAAAAGTGCACACTTTTCCTTCTAACCCTTCAGCAATGTCACTCACAAATATATTGAACAGGATTGGCCCCAGCACCGAACCCTGAGGGACTCCACTACTCACCTTTCCTTCCTTCGAGCTACTTCCATTAATCACCACCCTCTGGCATCTGTCCGACAGCCAGTTTCTGACCCAGTTCACCACTTTGGGTCCTAACTTCAGCCCTTCAGGTTTGTTCAACAGCCTCCTATGAGGAACTGTATCAAAAGCTTTGCTGAAATCCAAGTAAACTACATCTAGCGTATGTCCTCGATCCAGCTCTCTGGTCACCCAATCAAAAAATTCAATCAGGTTCGTTTGGCACGATTTACCTTTTGTAAAGCCATGTTGCCTCAGATCCTGTAACCCATTAGATTCAAGGAAGTACACTATCCTTTCTTTCAGCAACACTTCCATTATTTTTCCAACAACTGAAATAAGGCTCACCGGCCTGTAGTTTCCTGCTTTATCCCTGTGATCACTTTTATGAATAGGGACCACATCCGCTCTCCTCCAATCCCCAGGAATCACTCCCGTCTCCAGAGATTTGTTGAACAAGTCTTTAATAGGACTCGCCAGAACCTCTCTGAGCTCCCTTAGTATCCTGGGATGGATCCCATCTGGTCCCATCGCTTTGTCCACCTTCAGTTTTTCCAGTTGCTCATAAACACCCTCCTCTGTGAAAACTCCATTTTCTCGTGTAACTTTGCCAGACAATCTCGGTCCTTCTCCAGGATTTTCTTCTGTGAACACAGAACAGAAGTATTTGTTTAGCACATTTGCTTTCTCCTCATCACTCTCCACATATTGGTTCCCAGCATCTTTTAGCCTAGCAATTCCATTTTTCATCTTCCTCCTTTCACTAATATATCAGAAAAAATTTTTGTCTCCCTTTTTTACATTTTTAGCCATTTGTTCTTTTGCCTGTGCTTTCGCCAAACGTATCTCTCTCTTGGCTTCTTTCAGTTTCACCCTGTAGTCCTTTCTGCTCTCCTTAATGGTTTGGGCTGTAGGAAGACCAGCCTCTAAGGCAGTGTCTTGCAAACTTTCGAGCTGGGGCACACTAAACTTAGTGTCACTGGCTCGAGACACCTGGAAGTGCGCTGGCATTGTCATGATGACATCATGTGCATGCGTGACAGCGCACCGCTGTCGGCGCATGCGCAAAGGCCCTTCAAATGGGCCTTAAACATAGAAACATAGAGTATGACGGCAGAAACGGGCCGACGGCCCATCAAGTCTGCCCACTCAAGAACCCTCCCTCCTCAAGAAACCGTCTTTTAAGCATTCCTCTGGAGTGACCCCACCCAACGGTCCCATCGTCCCTTGAAGTTGAGCGTTGTACTGGCCTCAACTACCTGCCGAGAGAAAGACCCGCACTGGAGAGAAGGTCCGGCATGAAGAAGAGGTGCTGGCGTCGGGAGATTGCTTGCTTACAGGATGTGCCTCTCTTCATGAGAGGCACGTCCTATAGACAGTCATCCGGCGCCAGCTTCTCTCCTCTTCCCCAGTGTACTGCGGCACATCAGAAATATCAGGAGGCACACAGTTTGCGATACACTGCTCTAAGGCCTCGATTTCCAGATGAATATGGGTGGCTGTTTCCTTTGCTTACATCAGATGTAGTAAACGTCCGCTCATTTCCTTGAAAGCACATTCCACCAGAAGTGTGGCTTTGTCATGGAAGGAGGCCAAGATGGTTCTGCTTGATGAGATTTGTAGGGCAGCTACACGGTCCACTCTATATACATTTTCTAAGTTCTACAGAGTGAATGTGGCATCACAAAAGGATTCAATGCGAAGAAGTGCAGAGTGATGCATTGGGAGGTAGAAATCCAAGGGAACTGTATGTGCTGAGAAGTGAGAGGCTGATTCTTTATTCAAAGTATTTGATTAAACGCTTATCCAGCAGTACAAAGCGTTGAACAAAATTTAAAAATTACAGAAAGACAGACGTGTCTGCAATATAAAACATATATATGTATTTAAATTATTGGATAAACCAAGACTAAACAGACAAACTCAAATCTTTGAAACAATAGGAAAGGGGGCGGAAGTACAATTTTTTATAGAAAGAATATATAAAAGGAAAATACAATAGGAGAAGGGAAATAAAATCAAAAAATGATTAAGAAATTAGTGGCATGGGAATAAAAAACATTTGAAGTTGTTAAGGTAGGTAGATAACTTATTAGCAATTATATGCATCCTTAAAGAGAAGACACTTTAAACCGCTCTTAAATTTCTGCAAGTTAGATTCTACTCTTAAATATAAAGGAAGAGAGTTCCAGGTCAAAGGGGCGGTTACTGAAAAAATAAGGGTGTGACGAGTGCCAATTATCTTCAGAGATGGGACATTGAGAGTATGCTGGGAGGCTGATCTTAAGGCTCTAGGGGGATCATAAGGGATCAAGAGTCGGTCCATAAATGCCGGGGAGTTTGTTTGTAGAGTTTTAAAAGTCAAGAGGGTGATAAGCACAGATGCAGAGAGGGACCTTGGGCTGATTGTTTCAGAGGATCTAAAGGCATCTAAACAGTGTGATGAAGCAGTGGCTGCAGCCAGAAGAATGATAGACTGTATAAAAAGAGGAGTAACCAGCAGAAGAAGGGAGATGTTGATTCCCCTGTATAGGTCGTTGGTGAGGCCGCATTTGGAGTATTGTGTTCGGTTTTGGAGGCCATATCCGGTGAAGGATATAAAAAGACTGGAAGTGGTCTAGAGGAAGGCGACGAAAATGGTAAGAGGTTTGAACCAAAAGAAATATGACAAGAGACTGGAAGACCTAAATATGTATACTCTGGAGAAGAGGAGGGACAGAGGAGATATGATATAGACGTTTAAATATTTGAAAGACATTAATATAGAACCAGATCTTTACCAGAGAAAAAAAAAAGATAAAACTAGAGGGCATAATTTGAGACTACAGGGAGGAAGACTTAGGAGCCATGTTAGGAAGTTCTTCTTCACGGAGAGGGTGGTAGATGCCTGGAATGCCCTCCCGAAGGAAATGGTGGAGAGGAAACGGTGATGTGGGGGTAAATAGACAATACTTGGTCTGGAAAAGCGTCATGAGTGGAGTGCCGCATGGTTCAGTGCTTGGACCCATGCTTTTCAACATATTTTTAAATGACCTGGAAATTGGTATGACAAGTGAGGTGATTAAATTTGCAGACGATACAAAGTTATTCAGAGTAGTGAAGACGCAGGAGGATTGTGAAGACCTGCAATGTGACATAAACACGCTCGAGAAATGGGCTGCGACATGGCAAATGAGGTTTAACATGGATAAGTGTAAGGTGATGCATGTCGGTAACAAAAATATTTTACACGAATACAGGATGTCCGGTGCAGTACTTGGAGAGACCCCCCAGGAAAGAGACTTGGGAGTATTGGGAGGGCACAAGCACAAACAACCTATCTGTCGAACTATGCCATCAATACTTTTTTGGGACTGGGGTAAGCAAACACCACAATTCTGGGTCTGGGACTGGGACGAGTAAACACATTTCTAAGTATGGGGCGAGTACACACATTTCTAAGTCTAAGGTAGGTTTACATTGTAATTCTGGGTCTAGGGAGGGTACACACATTGCAAGCTGTACCGAAAGAGTTAAGGTAGCTCAAGCAGGTATTCCACCACAGGGTATAAACACTTTCAAACCTAGGATAGGTACACATTGCAATACTGGGTCTAGAGAAGGTACACAAACTACAAGTAGTACTGAAAAGGTCCACGCAGCTCAAGCAGCAACAGCCCCAGGGAGGCTTAGCAAACATACTGCATGGAGGGCTATGTACGTCAGCGCCCATAGTTTGGGCAACAAGATCCTGGAACTTGAGACTGAAATGAGAAACGCTGACCTGGATGTGGTGGCGATAACTGAGACCTGGCTCACCGACTCCCACGGGTGGGACATGGTGATACCAGGATACAACCTTCTTCGCCAAGACAGGGAGGGCAGAATGGGGGGAGGTGTAGCAATATACACTAAGGATGATATCAAAGTCACCAGAATCACAGATATCAGGTACACAGGGGAAACCCTTTGGGTAAATTTGGCCAGGGAGAATGACAAATGCCTGTCATTTGGCATAGCAAACGCCGGAGAAACAAAAAACCACAATGGTTCAACAAGGAAATTTCGGACCTCATTAAAATGAAAAAAGAAACATTTATCACCTACAAACATCTTGGGAAAAGGGAGGCAAAAGAAGACTATCTGGCCAGATCTAAGGCTGTCAAAAAGGCAGTCAGGGATGCCAAACTTCAAACGGAGGAAGATCTAGCACGGAACATTAAAAAAGGGGACAAATCCTTCTTTAGGTACATTAGCGACAGGAAGAGAAACAAAAATGGAATAGAACGCCTTAGGCCAGGGGTGTCAAAGTCCCTCCTCGAGGGCCGGAATCCAGTCGGGTTTTCTGGATTTCCCCAATGAATATGCATTGAAAGCAGTGCATGCAAATAGATCTCATGCAGATTCATTGGGGAAATCCTGAAAACCCGACTGGATTCTGGCCCTCGAGGACCGACTTTGACACCTGTGCCTTAGGCAATCAGATGGAAACTATGCAGAATCTGATACTACCAAGGCAGAACTGCTAAACGAATACTTCTGCTCAGTATTCACCTGTGAAGCACCGGGAGATGGTCCACAACTACAAATAAGAGACAGCCAAAATGACCTGTTTCGTGATTACGAGTTTACACCTAGTAGCGTCTACCACGAACTTTCAAGACTCAAAGTAGACAAAGCCATGGGGCCAGACAATCTACACCCCAGGGTACTCAGAGAACTGAGTGAAGTCCTGGCTGAACCACTATCCGTACTCTTCAATCTTTCCATGCGCACGGGAAAAGTACCCCTAGACTGGAAAACAGCTAACGTAATTCCACTCCACAAAAAGGGCTGCAGAACAGAGACAGGAAATTACAGACCGGTGAGTCTTACATCCATAGTGTGCAAACTCATGGAAACAATGATCAAACAGGAACTTGACAAAATTCTAGACGAAGAAAATTTACGTGATCCACATCAACACGGATTTACCAGGGGAAGGTCCTGCCAATCTAATCTGATTGACTTCTTTGATTGGGTGACCAGTCATCTGGATGCCGGTGAGTCCCTTGACGTGATATATTTGGACTTCAGCAAAGCTTTTGATAGCGTCCCACACCGCAGGCTGTTGAACAAACTAAAATCGATGGGATTAGGGGATACATTCACTACATGGGTAAGGGATTGGCTAGATGGTAGGCTTCAAAGGGTGATGGTAAACGGTACCCCCTCGAAAACGTCAGCAGTGATGAGTGGAGTACCTCAAGGCTCCGTCTTAGGGCCGATTCTATTCAATTTATTCATAGGAGATTTAACCCAAGGACTGAGAGGAAAAGTATCACTGTTTGCAGACGATGCCAAACTATGCAACATAGTTGGCAAAAGCAGTGTGCCTGACTTTATGACGCAGGACCTAAGACAGCTTGAACAGTGGTCATCAACTTGGCAGCTAGGCTTCAATGCTAAAAAATGTAAAGTAATGCACCTAGGCAAAAAAAATCCACACAGAACTTACACACTAAATGGTGAAACCTTGTCCAGGACCAAGGTGGAACGTGATTTGGGAGTGATCATTAGCGACGATATGAAGGCTGCCAATCAAGTAGAGAAGGCCTCGTCCAAGGCAAGACAAATGATGGGCTGTATCCGTAGGGGTTTTGTCAGCAGAAAACCTGAAGTCATAATGCCACTGTACAGATCCATGGTGAGACCTCATCTCGAATATTGTGTTCAATTCTGGAGACCACACTACCGAAAAGATGTGTTGAGAATTGAGTCGGTTCAGCGAATGGCTACCAGGATGGTCTTGGGGCTCAGGGATCTCACGTATGAAGAAAGGTTAAAAAAACTGCGGATGTACTCGCTGGAGGAGCGAAGAGAGAGAGGGGACATGATTGAGACCTTTAAGTATATTACTGGGCGTATAGAGGTGAAAGACGATATCTTCAGTCTTACAGGGCCCTCGGTAACCAGAGGACACTCGCTGAAAATCAGGGGTGAGAAATTTCGGGGTGATGCTAGGAAGTACTTCTTCACCGAAAGGGTGGTCGATCATTGGAACGAGCTGCCTCAGCGGGTGATTGATTTCAAGAAAAAATGGGATATTCATGTGGGATTTCTAGAAGAGTAAGAATCAGGGAGTGGGTCATTGGTATGGGCAGACTCGATGGGCTATGGCCCTTTTCTGCCGTCATTTTTCTATGTTTCTATGTTTCTAGTATACAGACCCCCAAGGCAACAGGATGACATAGATATAGAATTAATCGGTGACATAGAGAATATCACCTTACGTGGGGATACAGTGTTGTTAGGAGACTTCAATATGCCTGATGTGGATTGGAACACACTTTCCTCTGCATCCAGCAGCAGCAGGAGACTATTGAACTCTATGAAGGGAGCTAAACTGAGGCAACTGGTATTGGAGCCAACAAGGGAACAGGCAATACTGGACCTATTGCTTACCAATGGCGATAGTGTCACTGAAGTCTCAGTGGGCGACAAGTTGGCCTCCAGCGACCACAACATGATATGGTTCAAACTCAGGAAGGGTTTCGCCAAAACTAACACATTAACCAGGGTCCTTAGCTTCAAGAACGCCAACTTTGAGGGTATGGGGGATTTCATCAATCAAGCACTACAAAACCGTGCAGGAACAGATAACGTAGAGGAATCGTGGTCGTCTCTGAAAGCTATCATTCAGGAGGCGACCAATCGCTATATAAAATCAGTGAGTAAATGGCGCAGGAACAATAAGCCACAATGGTTCTCTGCGGAGATCTCGGACCTCATAAAAGAGAAGAAAAAAGTGTTCATCTCCTACAAACATACAGGATCTCAGGACTCTAGAAAAGTCTATTTGGCTAGGGCAAAAGCTGTCAAAACAGCGGTTAGAGAGGCCAAATTCCGGATGGAGGAAACTTTAGCAAAGAACATCAAGAAGGGCGATAAATTCTTCTTCAGGTATATTAGCGACAGAAACCGCAGCACAAGCGGGATATTACGCCTTAGGAAACCAGACGGGAACTATGTAGAAGCAGACTCAGAAAAAGCTGAATTGTTAAACGAATACTTCTGCTCGGTCTTCACCCGCGAGGCTCCGGGTTCCGGCCCTCAGCTGCAGAAAAAGAATAGCTCAGGAGACCCATTTAGTAATTTCGAGTTTACAACAAGCAGTGTCTACTGTGAGCTGTCTAAACTCAAGGTTAACAAAGCAATGGGGCCAGACAACCTACACCCCAGGGTGCTCAGGGAGTTAAGGGACATCTTGGCGGAACCACTATCTGCACTCTTCAATCTCTCCCTTAGTACAGGTAGAGTCCCGTTGGACTGGAAAACGGCTAACGTCGTTCCACTCCACAAAAAAGGTTGCAGGACAGAGGCTGAGAACTACAGACCAGTGAGTCTCACATCTATAGTGAGCAAACTAATGGAAACCCTAATCAAACACCAATTAGATAAGATCCTGGATGAGGAGAATCTACGGGATCCCCGTTAATATGGATTTACCAAGGGGAAATCCTACCAATCCAACTTGATCAGCTTCTTTGACTGGGTGACGGGGAAGCTCGATGTTGGAGAGTCCTTGGACATTGTATACTTGGACTTCAGCAAAGCATTTGATAGTGTCCCACACCGCAGGTTGTTGTGCAAAATGAGTGCTATAGGATTAGGTGACACTTTGACAAAATGGGTTGGGGACTGGCTTAGTGGTAGGCTTCAGAGGGTGGTGGTGAACGGCACCCCCTCCGTAACGACGGCAGTGATTAGCGGAGTGCCACAGGGCTGGGTCTTAGGCCCGATCCTTTTCAATATCTTTATAAGGGACTTGGCTGAGGGGCTTCGCGGTAAAATAACGTTATTCGCCGATGACGCCAAACTATGTAATATAACAAGCAAGAGCACAACGAACAATATGAAACACGACCTACTCCTATTGGAGCAATGGTCAAGGACCTGGCAACTGAGTTTCAATGCCAAGAAATGCAAAGTCATGCACCTCGGCAGTCAAAATCCATGCGAGACTTACACCCTAAATGGTGAGATCCTAGCAAGGACTGTTGCAGAACGGGACTTAGGGGTGATCATCAGTGAAGACATGAAGACTGCCAGTCAAGTGGAGCGGGCTTCATCTAAGGCTAGGCAGATCATAGGATGTATACGTAGGAGTTTAGTCAGCCGTAAGCCTGAAGTCATTATGCCGTTGTATAGATCCATGGTGAGGCCCCATCTGGAATATTGCGTGCAATTCTGGAGGCCTCATTACCGCAAGGATGTACTGAGGCTTGAGTCAGTCCAGCGAATGGCCACCCGGATGGTCTCGGGACTCAAGGATCTCCCGTACGAGGAACGGCTGGATAAACTGCGGCTATACTCACTCGAGGGACGCAGAGAGAGGGGAGATATGATCGAGACGTTCAAGTACCTCACGGGCCGTATCGAGGTAGAAGAGGATTTCTTTTTTTTCAAAGGTCTGATGGCGACAAGAGGACATCCATGGAAAATCGGGGGGGGGGGGAAGTTGCACGGCGACACCAGGAAATACTTTTTCACCGAAAGAGTGGTTGATCGCTGGAATAGACTTCCACTTCAGGTGGTCGAGGCAAGCAGCGTGCCTGATTTTAAGAAGAAATGGGATTGTCACATGGGATCTCTGCACAGAGTTAAATAGGGGAGAGTCATTGGGGTGGGCAGACTAGATGGGCCGCGGCCTTATCTGCCGTCTTTTTCTATGTTTCTATATTGGTCGACAATTCAATGAAGCTGTCCGCGCAATGCACGACGGTGGCGAAAAGGGCAAACAGAATGCTAGGAATGATTAAGAAGGGGATCACGAACAGATCGGAGAAGGTTATCATGCTGCTGTACTGGGCCATGATACGCCCTCACCTGGAATACTGTGTCCAGCACTGGCCGCCACACATGAAGAAGGACATAGTACTATGCGAAAGAGTCCAGAGAAGAGCAACTAAAATGGTTAAGGGGTTGGAGGAGTTGCCGTACAGTGAGAGATTAGAGAAACTGGGCCTCTTCTCCGTTGAAAAGAGGAGACAGAGGGGACATGATCAAAACATTCAAAATACTGAAGGGGATAGACTTAGTAGATAAAGACAGGATGTTCACCCTCTCCAATGTAGGGAGAACGAGAGGGCACTCTCTAAAGTTAAAAGGGGATAGATTCCGTACAAACGTAAGGAAGTTCTTCTTCACCCAGAGAGTGGTAGAAAACTGGAATTCTCTTCTGGAGATTGTTATAGGGGAAAACACCCTCCAGGGATTCAAGACAAAGTTAGATAAGTTCCTGCTGAACCAGAACGTACGTAGGTAAGGCTAGTCTCAGTTAGGGCACTGGTCTTTGACCTAAGGGCCACCGTGTGAGCGGACTGCTGGGCATGATGGACCACTGGTCTGACCCAGCAGCGGCAATTCTTATGTTCTTAAAAAAGCGTGGGATAAAAATAGAAGATCTTTAATTAGAAAATGAAGGATGTAAAGTAAAGAACTAAGACCGGAATTGGACAGACCTGCATGGTCTGTGTTCCATATATGGTGATTCGGTGTAGGGTGGGCTGGGGTAGGCATCAATGTGAACTCCACTAATGGAACAGGAGGATGTTACTGGCCAGACTTTACGGTAGATGTCCTGCAAACAATGGGATGTTTGAACAGGCGGGAGTGAGCTTGGATGGCAACTTCAGCATTTGGAACCTATGACAATACCAGACTTTACAGTCTACGGCCCAGAATTATCAAAGAATAGACAAGTTAATGTAATCATGTATTTTATAATGATTGTAACTTATGGGCAGACTGGATGCACTGCCGTCATTTACTATGTTACTATGTTCTTTTGGATCCACAGTGCTCGCAGCAGGCTTTTCTAACCTACCCTAGGCTTGAGACTGCTTTAGTATGTCCCACAGGTTCAGGGCTAGTGCTTTTTGAACTGGTACAGAAAATTAGGTTCTTTCCTTGATAATCTTTCTAGAAGAAAAGCACTTGTCCTTCATCCCTGCCCTATCAGCTTTCAATGTAGCCTGCTTTTAGCCTCAGACAGGTATGTATCTGCAGAGGCTTGTCTAATGGCATTCAAGTAATATGAAGCTATGGCTTCAGAGATACAGGAGTTGTCTATACAGGATTACTTTTGACAAGGTCAAAGCCAAAAAAGTGTTAGTGCTGGTTGCACTCAGGTAGGTGGTGGTTTTTGTTCCGCCTTGTTGATTCTAGGTTGCATTTGTTAATGAGTTATGTTTTCTTGCAGAACATATCAAAAGTATGCAATCAGGGAGTTCTCCATGCCCCTCTTAATTCTTCTTTCAGGGGTTATCTCTGCTTTGGTATAACTGACGGTGGAGAGTTCCGATAATGTAGGGAGGTGGAGTTGGAAATGTAGATGATGCCTTCTGCATTTCTCGTGGGTGAAAACTCAACATGTTGAGGACTTGGGTGCTTTGACTGGAAAGAAGATTATCAAAGTAAAAACCTAATCTTTCACTCTGTTGTGGATACTAGAAGTCTATTTGTGCACATTATTGGTTTAGTAGTTCTTCATAAGATCCTTCCATGGCATTTGCATTATTGTGCCTTATTTCCACTTGGAAGTACAGGAAAAGGTGGTTCTTCAGCATAAATTGCTATATAAGAATATGTACTATAGATTAGAGAATGACACGGGGACAAATTTTTCCCCATCCCTGCGGGAACTTATTTTTCTGTCCCATCCCCGTGTGTTCTTTTTCTGTCCCTGCCCCATTCCTACAAGCTCCATCCTCATCTGCACAAGCCTCAAACACTTTAAAATCATAAGTGTTCGAGGCTTGTGTGGTTAAGGCAGAGCTTACAGGAATGGGACACTGACACCAACAAAACTCACGGGGACGAGATGGGGAAATTGAGTTCCCACGGAGACGTGGACAAATTTGTCCCTGTGTCATTCTCTACTACAGATCTTCTTTTTAGTAATACAATAGAATAAATATTTATTTTCAGAGTCCTGTTTCTGAATTTTTAAGAGTTAATGCAATGCTGCCAAATCAGGTTTTTTTAATTTCTGTAATTAACCATCATCTTTACATCAAGGTATGTTCTTTAATTTTCTCTCAGACATGCTACTTGACCTTAGTGACCTTCTTCAGGTATGTGTAAGTTAAACATCTTCGATCCATTATAGGTTAGTTTTTGTGAAGCTACATAAAATGCTGTTTGATTATGTGATTATAAGAAGCCAAGATGGGACAAATAACACTTGTGCAAAAACCTATAGACCTCTAAGTCAGAAGTAATTGTTTGGTACGTTTAAGAACAAGCATGCATTTTCTTATCCTCACAAATGAGAACCTGTCAGCTCATGTCTTCATTGCCAGATAGTGGCATTGCACAATGTACATGGAAACAGCTGCATGAGATCAGATATTAAGCACTGGTCTTCATTGCAAGGCTTGTGAGCCAATGGCGGCTAGCGGAGACCACCTGGGATGAGGAGGAGAAAAAGAAAGAGATGCCAGACCTCGGGGAAGGGGAGGACAGAGATGCCAAACCCTGGTAGAGAGTAGGAGGAGGGAAGGAGAGAAGAGGAGATATCAGAGCACAGGAAGGGAGAAAGGGTAGGAGATATGTCAGACTACTGGAGGGAGGAAGGAAGGAAAGAGAGATGCCAGACCAGGGGAAGGGAAAAAGAGAGTGAGATTCCAGAGGAAGAAGGAAGGAGAGGAGAGAGATGCCAGACCACAAGAAGAGAAAGGGAGAGAGATGTTTGACTACTGGAGAGGGAGGGAAGACGAGAGATGTTGGACTACTGGTGGTGGTCGGGGGGGGGGAGGGGTAGAGGAGAGAGTGCCAGAGAATGCCAGACCATGGAAAGGAGGAGGAGGAGGGAAGGAGAGGAGCGAGATATCAAACCAGGGAAGGAAGAGAGAGAAATTACATACTAAGTTAGGGGAGAAGGGAAGAGAAGGATAGATGCCAGATCAGAAATTGCGGTGGGAAGGAAGACAGGGTGAGAGATACCAGACTGGGAAGGAGAGGAAAAAAGGTGTCAGACCACCAGAGGGGAAGAGGGAGGAGATAATACATATACAGTCATGTGAAATTAAGACACCCCCATGAAATATTCAGTGCTTTCTTAAGAAATGTTCACATATTGATGTCAAATCCTTTTTTTATTTATCTCTGGAAAAGAAAGTGATATAATTGCAGGTAAACAGCAAAATTTTCCTTGATTTACTCATGAAACAAAAGATATCCACAAAAATGTGTATTCTAACTGAGGAATAAATTAGGACATCCCCACATATCCTCCCACTTAAAGTGGTTCAAATCACACACAGGTGTATCACATCAGGTGCACATGATTGGAACATCGTTACTCAACATTTTGAAAGAGGTTTGCCGTACTTAAACCTCAGACATTTAGTTTGGTGAGCTCCTGACTGCTACAGTGAGAGTGAACACCATAGTGAGATCAAAAGAGCTGTCTGAGGCCTTCAGAAAGAATATTGTAGCAGCTTATAAGTCTGGTAAGGGATTTAAAAAGATCTCAAAAGAATTTGACATTAGCCATTCCACGGTCCGGAAAATAGTGTACAAGAGGATGACTTTCCAAACAACTGCCAACATGCTCAGGTCCGGCCATCCAAGCAAGTTGAGCACCAGAGTAGACTGCAAGATGCTAAAAGAAATCTCCAAAACCCCTAAAATCTCATCACGGGACCTACAGCAGGCTCTTGCTACTGTTGATGTGAAAGTGCATGCCTCTACAATCAAAGAGACTGCACAAATGTAACTTGCATGGGAGGTGTGAAAGGAGGCAATCTTTGCTCTCTAGGAGAAACATCAAGGCCAGACTGAAGTTTGCCAGAGAGAATGTAGACAAACACCAGGACTTCTGGAATAGTGTTCTATGGACAGATGAGTTTAAAATTGAATTTGGACACCAGAAAAGAAGATGTGTTTGGCCTACACCAAATACAGCATTCCAGGAAAAGAACCTCATAACAACTGTTAAGCATGGAGGTAGAAATGTCATGGTTTGGGGATGTTTTGCTGCAGCAGGACCTGGCTAGCTCACCATCATAGAATTTACCATGAATTCTACTGTGTATCAGAGGGTACTTGTGGAACATGTGAGACCCATCTGTAAGAAAATTAAAGCTGAAGTGGAACTGGACCCTGCAACATGACAATGACCCAAAACATACCAGTAAATCCACCAAGGGCTGGCTGAAAACTAAGAAATGGAGAGTCCTGGAGATGCCAAGTCAAAGCCCTGATCTTAATCCCATTGAGATGCTGTGGGGTGATTTGAAACGGGCTATACATGCAAGAAACCCCTCAAACATCTCACAGCTGAAAGAATTCTGCATTGAGGAGTGGGCCAAACTTTCCTCAGACCGATGTCAGAGACTAGTAGATGGCTACAAGAAGTGTCTCACTGCAGTTATTTCAGTCAAAGGGGGTAAAACTAGCTATTAGGGTATAGGGTGTCCATATTTATTCCTCAGTTAGAATACACATTTTTGTGGATATCTTTTGTTTCATGAGTACCGTATTTTCACGCATATAACGCGCGCGTTATACACGATTTTAGAAACCGTGCATAACCTTGCGCGTTATACGCGTGAGCGCGTTCTACAACTTTTTTTTTTACATAGTTCCCACCCCCCTGATGCCCGATTCATCATCCGGAAGGACCGCTCGCACTCCCACCCCGAAGGACCGCTCGCACTCCCACCCGAAGGACCGCTCGCACCCCCACAGCCTCCCCCCCCCCCATGGAGAAGCTGTCTACCTTGTTTCCGGATGCCAGTGAGCCCAGCTGCTTCCTCTGCCGGCGGTCCTGCCCCTTCTCTGAGTCCTGCTGCGCTGCTTCCTCTTCCGGCGGTCCCGCCCCTTCTCTGAGCCCTGCTGCACTGCTTCCTCTTCCGGCGGTCCCGCCCTTTCTCTGACATCAGAGAAAGGGCAGGACCGCCCGAAGAGGAAGCAGCGTAGCGCAGGGCTCAGAGAAGGGGCGGGATCACCGGCAGAGGAAGCAGCTGGGCTCACTGGCATCCGGAAACAAGGTAGACAGCTTCTCCATGCGGGAGGAGGGGAGGCTGTGGGGGTGCGAGCGGTCCTTCGGGGTGGGGTGCGAGCTCTCCTTCCGGGTGATGAATCGGGTGTCGGGGGGGGGGGGGCATCAGGCTTTCAGGATGGGGACAGAACTTCAATGGGGACATGACTTCAAGGGGGGACAGGCACACCTTCAAGGGGGGACAGGACTTCAAGGGGGGACAGGCACACCTTCAAGGGGGGACAGGACTTCAAGGGGGACAGGCAGACCGAAGGGGGTGAAAAAGCTATAAAATAAACCCACCAGCGAGTCAATGTGTTGAGAGGAAGAGGTGGTCTGGGAAATTCTGCTGAGAAAACTCCGGGTCCATTTCCATCCCCCAGTTACCCTAGTCCACTCCACTCAACTGGTTCACACACTGAGTGGGTCTTTGGGTGTTGTGCCTGGGTAGTTGTTTTGGGATCTCTTCTAGTGGTTTGTCAGTATCTCCTTGTGGTCCAAGGAAGGAAACTTTGTTAACCTTAGCATTGACCTTCAGAATATATTTGTAACAGCGCTGCTTGTGTGGCATTAGGCTATGTAGTGATCGAAAGAAAAAAAACAGACCTTTGCACATTTTTGCACTAGGTACCGTATATGGTGGTTGTATGAGGAGATTCACATTTCCTGCACAGCTAAGTCTGTGTGAAGTTACCTTGTTCTTTCTGTATTTGACATCTAGCAAGGTCTCTGTTTGGAAAGAAAGATTTAAGTTATGGTAAAAGCAGATAGCGTTGCTGGTTTTTAAAAGGTTTAGACAAATTCCTGGAGGAAAAGTCCATAGTCTGTTATTAAGACATGGGGGAAGCGTCTGCTTGCCCTGGATCGGTAGCATAGAATGTTGTTATTCTTTGGGTTTTGACCAGGTATTTACCGTAGTGACCTGGATTGGCTACCATGAGAATGGGCTACTGTGCATGATGGACCATTGGACTGACCCAGTTAGGCTATTCTTATGTTCTCATCTGTAGGGGCCTTTGTTTTCACTTATTTTAATGTATCTTTTTCTGGGAACTTATCAGTGTTTTTTATAATGGGAACAAAAATGGAAGAGAATTACCGTAATGTGTGTGGAATTGGGGGGGGGGGTTAACTACCATAATTTCTTCAGCTAAATAATTCAATCCACCTCAACCAGACATAGGAGAACTCACGCACCATTCACACACCCTCCAACCAAAAACGTCAAAAGAAAAAAACTGTTCATTCTTATAAACAACCGTATAACTTTTAATCTAGAGTTAGTGAGTATGAATTCAGCAACAAGAACAGAAATCACATGTTCATTCTTATAAACTATAACATTAACCGGTAATCTACGGTAGATCAAACGAAGTATCGAGGACAAAATAATCTAAATACAGTTACTGTAGTTACGGTAAAGTTGTAAATAAACAAAGTTTACAGGTTTATTCAGTCATCATCATCACAGTCATCTGAATCCTTGAATCCATCAAAATCCGAATTGTCATCATCATCATTAAATAAAGTGAGCACGGCCTGCAGACGATCCTCGTTTATTTCCGAAGTGATATCGTCATCGTCGTCGTCATCATCGCTGATATCCGTGTTGTTGCCTCCTTCCGCTGCACTGGTAGTAGCCGTAGTGTCATTGGTTTCATAAACAATGCCCGCTTTTCTAAATCCGTTTCGAATAGTATCTGGTGTTATTTTGTCCCATGCTGAAGCCACCCACTTGCAGACTTCTGTGAAAGTTGCCCGCTTCAGCCGCCCCGCGGATGTGTACTCGTGCGTGCCGCACTGCATCCACTCCTCCCACTCCTTTCTAACAAAAGTCTTGAATGGATGATTCACTGCGATGTCAAGTGGCTGCAGCTTACACGTCAGGCCTCCAGGTATCACAGCGATGTGGGCACGAGTAGAATTAATGTAGGCCTAAACATTTTTTTCTTTGTGGGCAGCCATGGCATCAAAAATTAACAAGGATTTTTTTGCAAAGAATCCACCCTGTCTTGCCCTAAAGCATTTATCTATCCACAATCTCATTACGTCGCAGTCCATCCATCCCTTCTTGTTGCAGTGCACAACCACACTGGTGGGCAGCTTTTCATGGGGCATAGTGACCCTTTTGAAAATGAGCATGGGCTTTAACTTAACCCCGCTAGCTGAGCAACCAAGAACAACTGTAAAACACGTTCTTTCATGCCCAGTTGTGGTGATGGCAACAGATTTAGTACCTGTGGGGGCTACGGTTCTTGTCGCTGGAATGTCGAATGCCATTGGAATTTCATCCATGTTGATGACGTCCTTTGCAGTGATGGCAAGTTCAGATATTTCTTTAGCGACTTAGTCACGGAAATCAATCAATTTTTGCTGCCAGTCATCCGGAAGTCGCTGGCCAACAGTTGTTCTCATTCGAACTGATAGTCCGTTCCTTTTCATAAATTTTGAGATCCATGTGAAGCCAGCTTTGAAGTCGGGTATTCCTCTTCTATTGGCAAGTAGTTTTGCCTTCATCTGAATCGCAACAGTAGAGACTGATTGATTTTGCTCTCTTCTCGCCAGAATCCACTGCTTCAATTCATCCTCCAGCTGAGGCCATTTTGGTTTGGCCCCACGACATGCCCGTTTGCGCGGATTGCATTTCTCCAGTTCCTTCTTATCTTTTCTCCATTCATGCACCGATATTTCTCCAACATCGAACTCTCTCGCTGCGACCCGGTTGCCTATTTCCTCAGCTTTCGCAACGACTTGAAGCTTAAAGTCCGCTGTATATGACTTTCGTCTCATTCCTGCCATTATGGCGGTAAATTTAAATTTAATTGATAAACTGTACTACCGGGTAGATAAATGCAGAATACCAATCTGAAGAGATCAAATTACTAAAATGTGGGCTCTACATGCAGCATCTTTTATAGGCTTACCCAAAGGCTGAGATGCTGTTGTAAAGGCAAAATGGTATTCACTGGGCAAATTACAAGGCCAGATAGAGGGGGGACAAAGCCATGTGGTCAAAAGCACGCCACGACAAAGGCCCGCCTTAGTGACAGGTCAAAAGCGCGCCCCGACAACCCGGCGCAGAAAACTGAGCGGCAAGCATGCTCAGATCATCTTCTTTGTCTGTAGATGGTCTGCGCATGCTTACAGAGCGGTAAGCAGGACAGGGCGGCGAAAGGAGCAGTCGGGACCAGAGGAGACTCGGGGCAGGGCTGGCAAGGTTTGGACGGGACCAGAGGAGACTCGGGGCAGAGTCGGGACCAGAGGAGACTCGGGGCAGGGCTGGCAAGGTTTGGACGGGACCAGAGGAGACTCGGGGCAGAGTCGGGACCAGAGGAGACTCGGGGCAGAGTCGGGACCAGAGGAGACTCGGGGCAGGGCTGGCAAGGTTTGGACGGGACCAGAGGAGACTCGGGGCAGGGCTGGAAAGGAGAGTCGGGGCGGCGACAGGAGAATCGGGGCGGCAAGCAGCATGCGCGGTATATGCGTATGTACGCTATATAAATTTTTTAAAATATATATTTCGGTTTCCCGCACGCTATACCCGTGTGCGCGTTTTACTCGGGTGCGCGTTATCTACGTGATCAAGGAAAATTTTGTTGTTTACCTGCAATTACATCACTTTCTTATCGATAAATAAAAAAAGATTTGACATCGATATGTGAACATTTCTTAAGAAAGAACTGAATATTTCATGGGGTGTCCTAATTTTTTCACATGACTGTAGATGAGAGGGGTGGGGAAGAAAAGATGGAAATGGGGGAGAAGAAAGAGGAGGGAAGGAATGGTACACTTGGATGGAGGGGAGGGGAAGGGCAGAGAGAGAGAAGATATGGTGCATGTGGATAGATTGGAAGAGAAAACATGGAAAAGCAGATTTGAGAAGGAAGTAGGAAAATTGAATAAAGTTGAATATTAAAAGTTAATATTAAAGATGGATGTAGGACAGAATGGTGAAGACGATAAATATAGCAAATGCATAAGAAGGCCCTTGAAACAAGAGTTAAGAGCATAGACTGAAGGAAGTGCAACCAGAGACTGGGAAAAAATAAAATCTCCGGACAACAAATGTAAGAAAAGATTTTATTTTCAATTTAGTGAATGAAATGTTAGTTTTGAGAATTTACTTACGCTTTCTATATTTTGCACTATTCAGGAAGAAATTAATTTCTATTTCTCTGGTGTTGAATTATATGCAGAGTCTGGCATCTTAGGGTTTCGTTTGTATATATTAGGACTTTTCATTTTTGGTCCTCTATTTGCATAGGGTTTATCCGTGTTCTGCATGTGTGATCAAGGCCAGGTGTTCTGGTAAGAATGAATGTTGAGAAGTGTTACTTGTGTCATGGCCCAAAATGGCCCTTGCTTAAAAATTAGCAAAGACCACTGGCCTAGACTGAAACTTTATTTTTGAAATTTATTTGTATGTTTAATTAGGAATCTGAGTACCATCTTTGCATAATTTGTTTAAATATCTATTTATCTCATACACATGTAAAGAAAATGGTGGGTGGGTATCACAGAGAGTACTACTATATGTAAAGTAGATGGTGGTGTTTATTTTTGTTCACCCAGCTGTCTTTGATTTGGTATCCCTCTGAATTCTGTTGCTCCATTGGATTTTTGTTCAAGCTTAAAACACACTAGTTTGAATTTCAATAATTTTGTGGACTACTTACTTTTTGGATAATTAGGATTCTTTTAATCTGTACCTTGCCAAATCTAACTAGAATTGATAAATTGTTCTGCCTTGTGGCAAAAGATACCCTATGCACATAGGCCCTCATCACCAGAAGGAAAAAGAAGAATTTCAGATGTTCGGTGTAGGCCACAAAGCCTAAAATTCTTGCATGTATAAAATATAATTACCGTATTTTCACGTAGATAACACGCACCCGTGTAAAACGCGCACACGGGTATAGCGCGCGAAAAACACAAATTTATGTACAGAAATTTTTATATACCGCGCACACCCGTATACCGCACATGCTGCCCAACTCTCCTTTCGCCCGCCCCGACTCTCCTCTGGCCACCCCGACTCTCCTCTCCCCCTTGAAGTCCTGTCCCCACCCTGAAAGCCTGATGCCCCCTGAAGTCCGATTCACCCCCCCCCCCGCAGGCCCGATCGCCCCCCCACCCCGAAGGAATGCTCGCACGCACCCGCACCCCCACCCCGAAGGACCGCTCGTACGTACTTGTACTCGCACCCCCACCCTGAAGGACCGCTCGCACCCCCACAGCCTCCCGACCCCCCCCCCCATCATGTAGAAGCTCCTACCGGTGTCCTGCTGCTTCCTCTTGGCGGTCCCGATTCCCCGACACGATCGGGGTAAGAGGGAGCTCAAGCCCTCTTGCCCCAGCCAACCGCGGCATCCCCGACACGATCGGGGCAAGAGGGAGCTCAAGCCCTCTTGCCCCAGCCAACCGCGGCACCCCCGACACGATCGGGGCAAGAGGGAGCTCAAGTCCTCTTGCCCCCCCCGACACGATCGGGGCAAAAGGGAGCCCAAGCCCTCTTGCCCCGCCGACTCCCCAACTCCCCGACAATATCGGGCCAGGAGGGAGCCCAAACCCTCCTGGCCACGGCAACCCCCTACCCCCACCCCGCACTACATTACAGGCAGGAGGGATCCCAGGCCCTCCTGCCCTCGACGCAAACCCCCCTCCCCCCACCGACCGCCCCCCCAGCCGACCCGCGACCCCCCTGGCCGACCCCCACGACACCCCCACCCCCCTTCCCCGTACCTTTGTGTAGTTGGCCAGACGGGAGCCAAACCCGCCTGTCCGGCAGGCAGCCAACGACGGAATGAGGCCGGATTGGCCCATCCGTCCCAAAGCTCCGCCTACTGGTGGGGCCTAAGGTGTCTAGACCAATCAGAATAGGCCAGGGAGCCTTAGGTCCCTCTTGGTGGCGGGGCCTTGGGCACATGGTCGGGTTGGGCACATGGTCGGGTGGGAGGTTCTTGGGGGGGGGGCGGTCGTTGGGGGGAGGGGGGTTTGCGTCGAGGGCAGGAGGGCCTGGGATCCCTCCTGCCAGTAATGTAGTGCGGGGTGGGGGTAGGGGGTCGCCATGGCCAGGAGGGTTTGGGCTCCCTCCTGGCCCGAACAACTAGCGGGGGGGGGGGGGGGATCGCCAGGGCCAGGAGAACTTTGGGCTCCCTTTTGCCCCGATCGTGTCGGGGGTGCCGCGGTTGGCTGGTGCAAGAGGGCTTGAGCTCCCTCTTGCCCCGATCGTGTCGGGTGTCGGGACCGCCAAGAGGGAAGCAGCAGGACACCGGTAGGAGCTTTTACATGATGGGGGGGTCGGGAGGCTGTGGGGGTGCGAGCGGGTCCTTCAGGGTGGGGGTGCAGGTGCGGGTGGGAGTGCGTGCGAGTGGTCCTTCGGGGTGGGGGTGCGAGTGCGTGCGAGCGGTCCTTTGGGGTGGGGGTGCGAGCGGTCCTGCGGGGAGGGTGAATCGGACGTCGGGGGGGGGGGGGGAACTATGTAAAAAATTTTTGTACAACGCGCTCACGCGTATACCACGCAAGGTTATACACAGTTTGTAAAAACACGTATAACGCGTGCGTTATATGCGTGAAAATACGGTAATTTACCACCTTTATAAATTTCTTTCAAGTTCTTTGTTATATTTTAAATTATTCTTAGAAGTGCTCAGTTTAATTTTCAAAGGCACTTGGACAAAGCAGCAGATGATTTGAGGATAAGCTCCTTCTCTGCCACTATACAAATGATGCCGCTGAAATCTCTAATCATAGCATTGTATGGTGAAGCAAGGGAGCCTTGCCTAACTATATGGATAAAGGTGATATTGAGCTTGGAGGTCCTTTCTTGAGCTTACTCTGCCAGGGAAAGTATGCAGACTCGCCAGGCTGTGCTGCTGCTTGTAGGTCAATCTCTTGAAGTACATGTGGAGCCAGCCTGCTTTGTAGTCTTTCAAGGGCTTGGGGTCTGTTCCCTTGGGAGCTTGCTCACCTGTTGATTTATCGGAGGCTCGTCTCTGCGGTCCCTGTGTAACAACCCTCTAGTTATCAGGGAGCTGGCTGTGAATTATTTCCCCTCGAAATGCTGCATGGCTTTTCGGGGGTTAGAGTCCTAGGTCAGAGTCTTTCTGACTGGCAGCCAGTAGATTTCCAGTAGTGGATTCATTCCCAGCAGTTTCTGAGGCAGAAATCCTTTCCCTGCAGGCAGGCACAGTGAGTTCTCCCATTATTCCTTAGGAGGGGGTGGGGAGGTGGGGGGAGTTGTCTGAAAAATGTAAATCTGAGAGTTTTGTGGTCTTGGAATTAGGTTCCCCCAACTCCAAAAACACCTTTTTCAAAGTGTTTTTGTTTTTCAGGAAAGCTGCGATGGGCAGGTGTGATTTTACTGGCAGCAGCAGCCATCTTTGAATTTTATATACAGGTACTCGTCGACTTACGACCTATGCAAGTTACGACTGTTCGACTTTACAACGCGTTTACGACATTTCCCCCACCCGCTGTTAGCAGTGCCAGTCTCCCACACTCCCAAGTCTCGCTATGCAGCAGTAATAATATAAAGAGGAGGAGGTGCCACAACGAATGTTCACCACAAAGGGATTGTGTAGTGTTTGACTTAAAGTAAGAAAAAGTTGATAAAATATTACTTTAAGATGATTACAATATCATTACCCAGTCTAATACAAAATTCTTACCTTAATCTAACATAGGCCAACTTACGTCCTGATCAACTTACGACCTGTCAGTCAGAACCAATTGTGGTCGTAAGTCGACGAGTACCTGTATCTTATTTTGAAAAGCTTTCTGACTCAAAACCCCTCATTTTGCTCAGGGATCATCTGCAATGGATTATCCAGGCCAATCTACCCCGTCTCATGCCTTTTTTGGTGCAGAGCTGTTGGCAGATGAGTGGCCATGGGGTGCAGGAGAAAGGGATAGGAGTTTCAGGCATAGCCTCCTTAGAGTCCCCAGATCAGGAAACCCCCCAAAAAACAGGCCTATAGGGAAGAGAACCTGTTGAGAAGCCACACGCGATGAGGGTTTGAAATGCAAGCACGTGTAGGCCCAATTACCCCAGTCAGCAGTCCTGCAGGGCCTCCTGTTCAGGGATTTTTCAGACTTTCAGTCTCTTGTGGAAAGCCTATTTGATGGGCCCGGGAAGTGTTGTGCTGCCTGTGAATTTGCCATCTCTGGTTCAGGGAGAGTTCTGTCCCATGCAGGATTTGCCACTTTGGAACAAGCCGGCTCCAAGTGTTGGTGACCATTTGTAGTAGGATTGGAAGGAAAGGAAGTCACTTTCCATGCCTTTATTATCTCAAAGATCTGTTGCGTCCTTGGATGATTTAGGGTCCCTGACTGGAACTAGAGGCTTTTTTGCAGTGTGAATGCCTCCTCACATTGGCAAGAGACTGTCATTTTTCTGGAGGGAATGGGAACAGATCTCATCAAACTGCTGGATTCTGGACATTTTTCAGGAGGGGCACAAGATCAAATTTTTTTCACCCTCGCCAGATCTGTTCCTCAACTCCCCAGCTAAACGGCCAGTAAAGGAGGCCAGGGTCTGAGCAACGGTACGACTCTTTGGACATACATGCTATAGAACCAGTTCCTGAAGATGAAATGGGCTTAAGCAGATATTTCATAGTGTCCAAGAAAGGAACAGAAAGTTGGAGGCCTATCCTGGATCGAAATTCCGTAAAGGCACTGAGAGTTCCATGTTTCCGCAAGGAGATGGTCCAGTCTGTCATTTTGGCGGTGCTCCAGGGAAATTGCTAGCCTCCTTGGATTTAATGGAGGCGTATCTTTACATTCCCTTTTTCTGCATCACAGAAATTATCTGAGATTCCATGTTCTCCAGTGGCATTTCCAATTTGTGGCGCTGCCTTTCAGATTGGCCACGGCCCTATACATCTTTACCAAGTTAATGGTGGTGGCGATGGCTCATCTTCTCAGGATGGACATACAGGTTCAATCATGTCTGGATGATTGGCTAATCAGAGCCCCCTCAAGATAGGAAGGCAAGCATGCACTGCAACAGGTGGTAGAAGTCCTCCCAGGGACTTTAAGAAAAGTCAACTAAAGCCGACTCAACACTTGGAATATCTGGGAATCCACTT